>NC_132878.1:47121917-47451084 GCF_030463535.1 Salminus brasiliensis | reverse complement strand
CCCATCTGGTAGTGAACACACACTCACGCACACACATGTGTTAGGGGCAGTGAGTACACACACACACACCCAGAGCGGTGGGCAGCCAACTCCAGCGCCCGGGGAGCAGAGAGGGTAAAGGGCCTTGCTCAAGGGCCCAACAGTGGCAGCTTGCCGAGCCCGGGAATCGAACCCACAACCCTGTTATCAATATCCCGGTGCTCTAACCGCTGAGCCACCACTGCCCCCCCTATATATAGCAACCCCCTAGGGTATCATTGCAGCGACTTAGCAACATCATAGCAATACTATATCAACCAATTCAGATACCATAGCAGCCAATAAGCAGCACCATAGCAACCACTTAGCAAATGCGTAACAGCCACTTACCAACACCATGCATGCATTTTAATCAAAAGCTTGTGGACACTCTATTAGCCAAATGTATTTGCAATCCATAATTTAGCCGAATGTTTTTGGACTCATGCCAAACACCCACAAAACATATGACCAAATTTCATAAGATTTTCATCAGGTGCAATTGCAATCAGGTGCACACTTGCATTTTCTGCAGGAACTGCACTCTCTAGTTAAGTAATATAAGTGTAATTGTATACATATACACAATCATGTGATTGTGTAATTGGGTTTATACAGTACTGCAGAGCAACAGTAATAACTCTTCACTCTTTAGAGCGTATGGGTTAAGTGTCCTTTGCACTGTCATATCATCCCACAAGCAAATCCTTCTTTAGTTTTCAGGCTGAGGCAAAATTGAGTAAATGGAAGCCTGCCGACTGCCTGCTTTTTCCGGTGTATTCACTCGCTCCCTCCTGCCTCCTTCAAGTGGCTGGCATCGCAGCTGCTGGATAATTGCGTGTTCGACCAAATGTCTTGAAGGGCCGCGCGGTGCCGCGGATCCGGCTGCCGTTGCTGCCGGCCCACTCTGGCCGAGCGCCGGCAGGCCCGCGTTGTGTAACCGCGTCTACCCCCCACCCTTCCCTTTCATAACGCGATTCATAAGCACCATAACCCTGCATGGTATTCATGCCTTCTCCTCCCACACAGGAACTGTCACCCACGCTCCTCACCCCGTCTCGAGATGGCTGTGGATGCTTCCCACGCACGCTTTCTCTCTCCATCACTTGTACACACTTGTGTAGACGTGCACACACAAACACACTCGCTCACATTCAAGCTCTCCTGTCCGCGGCGTTAAAAATACATCTCCTCTTATTTAATTGCTTCCTCTCTGCTCCAGATATCTCTGTGAGTTTTTCTCTATTTTTTTTCCCTTAGTCCTCTTTGTGTGGAAGGAAATAGAACCGCGAGTACAAGTTGCTTTTCATTGACTCCTACAGTAAAGGCCCTGAGCAACCAGATTGTACTACATACAGTCAGGCCCATATGTATTTGATCATTAGTTTGTAATATTAGAATTTTTGAAAATCTGAAATGATTATAGTGTAGGGGTTTAACAAAAAATTTATTAACTCTTACATATGACAGCTATATTTCACAAAGCCACTCAAATTTCATTGGCTCAAAAGTAATCGGACAGTTGTGTGGCCGGGTCTGCATTTTATTCCAAAATGAAACTGAGATTAAATTGTGTATGGAGAAGTAAAGGAAGAGTTTATGAAGTATACATCAAACATGGAGCACTGTTATGGCATGGACATGTATGGCTACCAATTGAACTAGGTCACTGGTGTTTATTGTTAATATTACTGTTGATAGAAGCATGCATGCCAGGATTAATTCTGAAGTGTATAGAGATATACTCTCTAATTAGATTGCACCAAATGCTGCAAAACCGGTGGATAATGAAACCTAAAACATAACAAAGCAACCCAAGAGCTTTTTAAGGCACACATACATACCTAACCCTAGCCCAACGGACCATGCTTTTCATTCACTAAAGACAAAACTGAAGACAGGAAGTCAAATATGCAGCAACTAAATGTGGTTTCACCAATTCCCCAATACAAGGGCTGCCCCATATAAGTCAACGAGTCGAATCATGAGTTGACAGATTCTTTGCGTTGAGAAGTGTTTTTTTTGTTTTGTTTTGTTTTGTTTTTAATTTTTTTGGGGGGGGGTTTGTAGACAAAGACAAAGCTTACAAAAATGCTAAAAGATTAGAAGAAGAATTATAAATAATGGCAATCATAAATATTTGTATATGGTAAGTTGGTCTAACAGTGTTTCAGAAAAGGTCTGAAGTATGGAGGTATTATTGAAGGAGAATCCCAACAAACTTCAGTATGAGCTCTGTCTGCAAGAATTCACTTACTATTTACAGGCTAATTAAAAATATACCTTCTGTATATCTCTGCTTGGCCCATCATAACATGGGAAATTATGACCATGCATCTGCCCTGTGATTACTGTGGGCCAGGCCAGTCTTTTGTTTTAGACCTGTTAGCTGTTAGCTTTCGCTTTTTATTATTTTTATTATTTTTATTATTTTAAATGATAAAATAATAATTTTAACAATAAAAATAATTCTTACCTGACCGGATTAATGCTGTCATTATTTCAAAAGAACGTCTCAGTATTAGAGAAGGTAATTTTTTAGTCTGGGGATCCTACATTACATCAACACAGTGCTGTTTGGTCTACTTCCTTTAATTGTGTTGATGCAATATATTGTAATCATATGAAATTGTACATATTTTGAATCACATCAGCTCAATGCATCATGTTTTTTTTAGCACGCTGACCATCTGGACTCGATTTGAGCCGACTCGCTTCTCCATGTTGGCCTCTCAGCTGTGATGCTTGCCGAGCTTAGTCGAAGGGTTGGCCTGCACTTCATCTTAGGGGTCCTAATGAGGAGTCAGCAGGACACGAGGGGGCTGACTTGCACACATTTTGGGGTGATACATCCCCCAGACCTGCTAACGCAGGCCAAAAAAAAAACTCACTGCAGAAAGTTGCTGGGTGAGCAAAAGGCAAATCTTTCACGAGGAGGCAAGACAGACTGCAAAGAAAGAAAGTTCTGAGCAAAAGCAAAGGGAGGTGATATGAGGATACCGTCAGTGGGTCATTATTCAGGGGTTTTTGTCTTTTGGAAATTTCCGGAGCACTGCTGCTTTTCTCTCTGCACTGCTCAAGACAAAATGACATTGAGCATGTGCCATTTTTGCAGAATTGACTTCAATAATTGGTGAGAAAAGAATTGTGCCAGCTGCATAAGAAAACACAATACTTTATTGTAGGATCCTTACCTCAATCTATTTTCGGACCTGCTTACTTGTCTACTCCTTGCCAGTTGATAAAGCCAGTTGGAGTTGTAAAAGTTGCCTCCATCACTAATGAGCTGGAATATTTGGAACATGAATCTAGGAAAAATCAACCTAGCTTCTTCTCCAATCTCTGTTTTAAAAAACTCTGCTTAGGGCAGCAGTCCTCCACTTTAGGCTAAGAAGAGACATACAAATAAAAGCTTACCCAATAACTGACCACAGCAAAAATGAACTTTAAAGCAGGTCTTTTGTTGCTGGGTTACTATCAACTCTGTAATTACTGAATGGAAACTATTAGTGAATTTAAAGTGAAGAAACAAACTTTTACCTCTGCTCAAAGTGTACCTCCTCTATCTTATGTGATGAGATTTACATACAGCTCAGTATGTAGAACTCATAGTCTGGTGCAATCAGATGCTTATCATGGGTGTAGCTAAACCACTGTAGGCTAAATAGGTAGATGCAATGGAAATGCAGGCTATGAAAGTAGTTCTTCCCTGGCATCACTCTGAAGAATCTATTTTGTAAATGTGTGACACATGGTTTGGCTGCATGTGGACATCTGTGCACTTCTTATTTCATCCCCCATGAACAATTTACAGGACATAACACCACCAGGCAGTGGTACGTGCATATTGACACCATGAACCTTTGATTTGCAAATACCAAACTCTTTGAAGGTGAAGGGAACTGGAAACAGACAGGCTTGATTTTTAGTACCCCTTTGTTTCTAACTTTGGCGCAGTGTTAAAGAACGTGGCATAGGAGTGTTAAAGACAAAACTTTGGCAAAACATTTCTGCAAACGATTTTTCAGTAAGAAAATATCGGAATATTAAAGGTAGGTTATGCTGTAATGCCTTTTTGACTGGTAGACCAGTGCACATTCATTGACAAACAAAAGCAGAACACCTACACTTAATCCCCTCATTGGGATCATACAGCAAACCTGTGAAATGCCTAATCGATAAATAGGGTTAGGAGGTATACTTTTGTTCTCGAAGGGACAACAATGTACTTTTGTTTTGCCTCAATTACAGTGGAACTGTTCGTCATTGTGGAGGACTGTTTGGCATTCCAGGGTAACAGCCTCCTACATTTGGGGCAGCGTGGCTATAGACGGCAGCTCATAGATCTCCCCCATGCAGCAATTTGGGCTCCAATAAGTTTCGTAACCCTCCTGCTAGCAAAGCATAAGAGTGGGCTGATGTGCATTGAGCTGAGCTGCGTGTGAGGTATCTGTGATATTCTAAGACGAAAGGAGCCCACACACCAACAGGAACAGGCATCAGTGAAATAAAAATGCAACACAAATAGTAGTAGTTAACTGAGAATGACACAAAAAAGCTTGTGTGCACATACTATCTTCTGTGCTTGTGCATGTTTAAGAGTGGTATTGAGACCACATGTCATATTGGACTTTTTTAAACTTGTTGGGTTTATGTAATTTCACTTAGTCATCCTATTCAGGGATACAGTAAGTGTGCTATGAATGGAGGCAGTGCTCTGTGTGGGATGTCTGCCCTTTATGCTCTTGACGGTGTGTATATTCTACTCATGCACACTCATTTTGAGAACATTTCCTCTCAGCTGAAAATAGGGGAAAAAGTCAGTATTTTTGCCTTTAAAAAATACAAAGAAAATAACAGCCATGCACATATTTGCCTGTTTCTACAGAAAAGCTTATGCAATCCATTCAGTAGATATCTCTCGACTTAAAAACCTCTTATCTTATGCAACACATGCAGGAGGATGGGGGGGGTGTAAAAAAAAAAAACTCATGAAAGGTTTAAAGACTTTTTTTTCTTTTGCTAGCTGCCTCAGTGTCATAAGCCATGTTGAAGAGGTGGAACATTGGTGTCCTACTCTGGTGGCATCACTCATTCCAGCAGTGATGGGGAAAGGCCTTGCGTTTATCAGAGAAGGGGCTGCTTGTCCGTGCCCTGCTCAAGTGGGCAGCCAAGCTAGACAGATTAATTAACAGAAGGTGGCGTTTTCGTATGCGGATAATGTGCAGCCGCAGCAGGTCCAGCTTGTCATTAAGTTTGATATATGAAACTGACTTCGGCTTTTGTACATCACTCTTCTCTAGGCCATGTTGTCTGCGAGCTGGTGCCATTATTCTTGAAAACATCACTTGACCTTTGTTTCTCTGGAAAAATCAGCAGAGGTCACAAGCCTTCAAAATTTAGACATCGCAACTCAAATGCTGTGTACATTAAGGTAGCGAAGATTGAATGTTGGGAACGCATTTCTTCATATTCTTAGCATTTTGGCAGCAGCTGTGTAATGTCTGGTTTTGGGATACGGTGTAGTATATTTACAGTACAGTATATTCCAAAAGAGTGTGGTTTAGCCAAACATAACAACATATCATCTTTCCTGGAAAATCTCATGTAAAAAGCACTTTCTTTATTTGGTAGAATGTCTAGACTAGCTACAACCTATGCATTATATAGTCCCTGCAGCATTTATGTTTACACCTGGTGCATACCAGTTTTACATTAACCCTGAAACACACTATCCAAACAACATTTTAAAAAGGTGTAAAATAGCCAAGATATTAGTCTTGAAGAGAAAACATCTGCATTTAAAACATGATGAAATAATATATGTGGATAGTTTCCTCTAGTCACATTCTTTTGTCAGGACTTTCTGTTGGTTTCATCATTTTGTGTATGCTGTAGAGTGCTGTATACAAGTCTACGTTGGATATTTAACTTTCAAAATTGTTTATGCCCTAAGGTTACATCAACCTACACAGTGAACCTGGGTACTGGTACATAAAAAAAGGGACAGAGCCTTTGTGCACTAAAAATATTCACCCTTGTGAGCCTCTGTTCAAACTCATGACTTGTCTTGGTTTATGAGTGCATATTTTCCTATGTCAGGCATGGAAGAAAATGAAAACAAAACGAACCAAAAGTTTCAGGTGCTATAAATACCAGTGGCTTTTCTGCCCTGCTATTTTTAGCAATCACACTGGCTTCCAGACATCAACGTCACAGTTTCCTCACTCATACTCAGTCTCTCAGGCAGCTCTGTCTGTTGCAATCAAGTCTAAGATCAGGAAATACATTACACATTCAGCATCCTGTCATCATAAATATTGAATCTACTTTGTCTTTTTGGTAGGTTTTGTAATTTGAAGTGCTTGTAGTAGATTGTGGTTCGATTATAATCATATAGAGTTGTCTCCTTTTTATAGTGTGATGAATTTAACAGCAGAATGCAAAACAAAAACAGCAACAAAGGCAGAAAAAATGCTGCAGCTTGCCCTTTAGACGCCCACACACATATGACGTTGAACATCACTTGCGTTCCACAGCCTATTTTTACACATTGGTGTCTTTTTAGGAACTGAGTGGGCATGGTTGTTAATGATGACTCATGGCTCAAGGGAGGGCGGTAGCTCCTCTGTTTTAGTTCATTGAAGATTCTCAACATTCTCATTAGACCACCAATCATTACTTCTCTGTGCAGCGTATGGACCTTTTTGAAGCCACATATTTTTATGTTTCAAGAAGCTGTTGAACATTTGGTATTTTATACTTCATTTGAAATGAGATAAATTATATTTTTCTCTTTTTATGTCTCTTACAGATAATTTCGTATATTGACGAGAAGAGGAAGCAGCAAAGATTGGGACAAAACAAGATTCTTATAAATATAACCATGCCAAAAGAGTGATTGATGGAAGGAACGTGGGCTGATGATTGTAAAAACACATTTTGGAATTTCAAATGTGGAGCAAATCTCACAAAAATGGAAATGGAGGACTTTTTCTGTAGATGTCATTGTTAGTAAATTATCTGGCATGACTATATACTTGAATGCAATTTAACAAACGTCGGCACCTTGAAAAACTACATACAGCAGAAAATGGAGCCACGAGGAACAGATGCCAGCCACAAATGCAGCAAGGAACCACGTGAGAAGAATCCTTTACAAAGAAAATGGGTCTCTGAGCCTTCTACTGGTACAAAAAGAAGCACTTACGCAGAATCAGAGAGCAAAAGACATTTGGACCATGAAGGTCTCCAGACTGGTGCCAGTGGGACAGGTATTGCAGGCGCTGGAAAGCTGCATTTAAATGCAGTGTCTCAGTCATCTCAAGAAAGTCGATTCTTTCCCCGGTCATACTCCTACCAGTTACCACATTCATACCCACAGCAGCCCATGCAGAAACCTTTTCTGACTGGTACAAAGCCACAGTCTGGTTTGGAGGCTCATGCTTGGCCATTCCCAGGCCAGTTGCAGTCTCTGCCACCAGATGATATGTTTCCAGTACACTCCCGCACTCATGGAGTCTTTCCACGTCAGAAGTCTCCAAGTTTACCTAGTGCTTTCGGCCAGTATTCCCAGTCAGGCTCGGAGCAACAAGAAGAAGGACATAAGAAGGAGCAGAAACCCAAGAAGCCAGGGAAGTACATTTGCCAATACTGTGGAAGGGCATGTGCTAAGCCCAGTGTACTTAAAAAACACATCCGGTCGCACACAGGGGAGCGTCCCTATCCGTGCGGCCCCTGTGGTTTTTCATTCAAAACCAAGAGCAATTTGTATAAACATAGAAAGTCTCATGCCCATGCTATTAAAGCGGGGCTTGTTCCATTCTCTGAGCTGGCTACTCGCACAGACATTGATCAGGCATCTTCACTTGGTGAAACAGAGGTACATTCTGATGGAGAGCAAAGTACTGACACTGATGAAGAAACCGCAGACGGAGCGATGTACCTAGAAAAAAGTAGCCCTGTACCCCAGATATCTTTTGAGTCTGACAAAAGCACAATAGAAAAGGGTGGAGAACCGGCATATGCAGATCCAGCAGAAGAGCTGGCCATGGCGTCTATGAAAGTGCCTATTTTAATTGTCCCAAAACAGGGGCTTCCATCAACAGCCATAGAGTGTACCCCATTCACAGAAATCAAGGGATCTCATATTGGAGGACAAATGATCAGAGGAGATGAGTCGCATACTATCAGACAAAGGCTTGCTTTGAGACTTACCGAGAAAAAGGGCCAGGACTCGGAGCAGTCTCTGAATCTGTTGAGTCCACACAGCAAAGGCAGTACAGATTCTGGCTATTTTTCTCGCTCAGAGAGTGCTGAACAACAGATTAGCCCACCTAACACCAATGCAAAGTCATATGAAGAAATAATGTTTGGTAGAACCTGGTATTACAGACCTAATTCCAGATCTAGACAGCCCATTACAGTTGGAATGGTTTCTGCTGCCAATCAAGACCCTCACAACAAGTCCTGTGCCATGATGGAGCTGGACATGGGAAAGATATCAGAGGATCACATCTTTTTCAGAGGAGGTTCTGCAGAATCACAGCTTGTTGCAGGGTGTGACCCTAAGCAGTATCCACTAGGCCCAAATTGCCAAAGCAATGCTGGTCTTCTAGAAGCTCCTTCTGAATCAGGGCCACTCATTAGAAGCAACTCAATGCCCACACCTTCTCCAACTAACCTCAATGTTCCACCAGGTTTGCGAGGAAGTCATTCATTTGATGAGATGATGTCTCCGGATGACGTATTTTACCCAGGAGCAGCTGGCCTAAGGAGGCTGAGGAGACAGGCTGCTTTTGAACACGGAGAATCTGAGAATTATGGAAAGATATCAGGCCCTGTCTCAGCAATGAAAGTGGTTGAAAGAGGTGTGTTGATGTCTGAGCTTAAAGGTTCAGGATCAGAGCTTGCTTGTCCAGAAATACGTACAACATACAGCTCCTATGGTACGAAGGTTGGAATGGCTGAGATGACCACACGAAAACGTCGCAAGGAAAAAAGTGTTGGTGATGAGGAGGATTGTGCTGGTCAGTATGATGACACACAGAGTGGCTCTATCGAAACAGCTGGAGAATATGATCTAAAACAAGGAAGTCAAGAGTCTTCAAGGGCTACTCCAGCAGATAAAAGATCTATGTTTGGTGGTTACAGTCCATCAGAAAGTTTTGATAAAGGTACTGGTATGTGTCCAGAGGATCTGGTGCTAGTTCAAGATCCAGACAGAAAGGCTGCTGGCAATGTTATATCTGTTATTCAGCATACTAACTCACTTAGCAGGCCAAACTCATTTGAAAAATCAGAGTCAGTTGAATATCAGACTTACCATCCGGAAAAAACGATTGGACAACTCTCTGAACAATCTGATACAGAAAACATAGAGGATGTGCAGAGTCCTGAATCAGTTATGAGATCTGAGAACATGGAACATCAGCAGCAGTGTGACAGTGAATTGATATCTGTTGCACAAAACCAGCAATATCATATGCCTCACAAACTAGTACGGCAACCTAACATTCAAGTGCCTGAAATCAGGGTAACAGAAGAGCCTGATAAACCAGAAAAAGAACCAGAGGTACCAGCTAAGGAACCAGAGAAACATGTGGAGGAATTCCAGTGGCCACAGAGGAGTGAGACCCTGTCCCAACTCCCAGCAGAAAAATTGCCCCCAAAGAAAAAACGTCTGCGTCTTGCAGACATGGAGCACTCATCTGGAGAATCGAGCTTTGAGTCTACTTGCACCAGTCTTTCAAGAAGCCCTAGTCAAGAGAGCAACCTGTCCCATAGCTCAAGTTTCTCCATTTCATTTGATAAAGAAGAAAGCATGAAATCAGTGTCACCAACCAAGCAAGACGAGTTCAGTAAACAGTCAGAGTTTTTAACTGTTCCAGGGAGTGGTCATTCTCTGTCAATACCAGGCCATCATCACAAGGAGATGCGGCGTTCTTCTTCAGAACAAGCCCCTTGCGCTTTACCTACTGAGGTACCAGAAATTCGTAGCAAGTCATTTGATTACGGAAGTCTTTCAACTTCTTCAAGACAAGGGGAGGTATATTCCAGTGCATCAGCCATGAAGGAACGCAGACGTGGATACCTAGTTAGGCAGGCGTCCCTGAGTGTTTATCCTGAAGCTGTACTTCAAGAACAAGGTTCTGAGATGAACATTAAGCAAGAGCATTCTGACCAACATGGGCCACCATCACCGTGGCAAGGCCCCTCATCCCTAACTAGTGCATCTCATTCGGTATCTGGCAGTGAACTGGTAAGATCTAAAAGAAGCGCACAGCCAGTTCTTGGATCCCATCAGTTGTTGCAACAGAGCATCAGTGAAGACAGCCAATCAGAAGACCTTCTGCAGAAATCACCTCGCTTGCCAGGGCAATTGTCATCAGACAGTGAGGCTTCAGTACATGAGCACATGAGCCAAGATGTAATGCAGCAGTCCTCACTTCAAAGTAGCTTGGCTTCATCTGCCTTTTTGCCGTTTCAGACAGTGTACTGGCATCCTGAATCAACACAACGGCCCAAACATCACCTGCCTTATCAACCACAACAGTTACAGAAGCTACATATCAGACAGCCAAATCTACAGCCCATGCTACAGAAAACTCACCAACCTATACATCAGATCCAGGGGCAGAGTGCTTCAAAGACTGATAGCACTAGTCACAGTTATCCATATCTCTTAAGAACCTCTCCACAGAATATTGGAGCTTTCTCATCAAAGGTGCTCACAACAAGCTCACTTTTCTTACAACAAGTTCAACCAACCTTTGCCACACAGAATGTAGGTTCACAGCCACCACTCCCTGGAATGATGGTCCCTGTTAGGGTCCAAACAAATGTGCCATCATACGGTAGTGTTATGTACACAAGTGTTTCACAAATCCTTGCTACACATGCTCAGAGCACTACATCTATCAGGATAATATGCTCAGACAATGCATCTACTAGCTCATTGGGCGTGCCCTCCAATCACCCAGTAGGGTTTAATTTATCTAAGATATTAGGCAATTCAGAAGGATCTCTGCAGTTTCCACTTTGGAAAGTTCCAGAACCATTACCTGGGAGACTGAACACAGGCATACCTTTGTCTTTAACATCCGGAACCATCTCAACTACAGATGCCTCCTCCAGCATTGGAGGGAGTAAGAGAATGCTATCCCCAGCAAGTAGCCTTGAACTTTTTATCGAAACCAAACAACAAAAACGTGTGAAGGAAGAAAAGATGTATGGCCAAATAGTAAAAGAGCTAAGTGCTGTCGAGCTGAGTAACTCGAGTGCACCAAAAGAAAGTGATGCATGCCCTCAGCCTGATCTTTTAAAGAGAGAAGACTCAGTAGATGATCAGGAGAGAATGTCCTCATCTCCACCAGCCGGTTTTTCACCATCTAAGTTCCCAGTTCGCCCCTCTGTTTCTCATTTACCTGACGTGCCACCCACAGACAGCTTCACCCCACCCCTCCAAATTGTTACCAACACTTCTAAAAGAGCAGAGTCCCCAGAGGAGCTTGATGTAGATGAATCCACTCCAGAGGCGAGCTCAAGTCCACAGTCAATGATCTCCTCAAGTGATACTCAAGAAGACCTGAAGCAGACCATGGGTAGTAAGATCCCTGTAAACATGTTGGTACAACTTGCTGCTAGTCAGAGTGGTGGTGGTGCTGGGAGCACCTTGCTGCTCACTGATCTGGCGGATGTTCAGCAGTTCTTTCAGTTTCCAAGCCTCCGCACAACAACAAGTGTCAGCTGGTGCTTCCTAAATTACACCAAGCCAAACTTTGCTCAGACAACTCCATTAACCTCTGTTTATGGCTCTTGGTGTGTCAGCTCTTATAACCCTAACCCACTCAGTCTCAGCACCAAGGCAACTCTAGCATTACTCCGCTCCAAACAGAGGAGGAACACAGAAACTTATACAATGGCTGCTATGTATCAACCAGGGACTGGGAAACTTGTTTCATCCTTATTGTGGAAGCAAAAGTTTGAACAGGTAAAGAAAACAATTTGTAATAACCAATTAACAGAAACTATACACACATTGAATCAGATCCCATCTACTGATAATAAATAATACTAACTAATGATAACTAATGTTAAGTGCACAGTTTGCCTTTTTTGTGAGCTCTTGTCTTGCTTTCTGATGTTTATCATTTCAGACCTTACCACATATTTTACATTTTTGTTTACATTTTTAGTTGAAGCCAGAGCTCATGCAGCTGGATGTTGGCAAGTTTGGGAAGAAAATGAAGGGAGTGAACTCAAGGGACAGAGGGAAAGAGGACCATGGAGAGAAGGAGACTTCCTCAAAGCAACATGAGCCCACTCGCATTAAAATATTTGAAGGAGGGTATGTGAAGATGTGTGTCACTATCCAAAGCAAAGCAACTGCACGCTCTTGGCTTGAGTTTGACTCCCTTTTTTGAAGAATAACTAAATATTAATGTTTTTGTGATGCTCAAATTGCAGCTTTGGAATGGTGCTTTTGAATGCACATTTAATAATACATTTAAGGAAATGGCACCTCAAGCAGGTGTTAAAGACCCTAAAAGTGTAAGATCTCACTTAAAAAAGATAATATTAAATAAACCTGTTTATTAGATGTGTTCTACAACGTGTCTTGCTGTACTTTGTAGAAATGTGTCTGTGCAAAACATTAAACATAAATGACCTGATGTGTAAACTTTCCATTTGCATTTAGTGTGTATGCTGTCACATGTATTAAGGCAAAGTTTAAAACATTTGGGTTTAGATGAGTCATGATGTTTTTCTGTTAAAACCATACTCTATATAAAAGAGTATTTGAGATCTTAGGTCATATAAACATTGACTTATATACACAAAGCCTTCCTATAATGTTAATAAGTTCATCCATGTTTTCATTTCAGGTACAAATCCAATGAGGACTATGTTTACGTGAGAGGCCGTGGTCGAGGGAAGTACATCTGTGAGGAGTGTGGGATCCGATGTAAGAAGCCAAGTATGCTGAAGAAACATATTCGCACACACACCGATGTCAGGCCATATGTCTGCAAGTTCTGCAACTTTGCTTTTAAAACAAAAGGTAGGTTTCCTCTTCTATTTTCAGAAGCCATGTGTTTGAAAATGTCTATCTGTTGGCATAAAAAACAACTTGATAGTTACCAAGAAGACATGAATCACTGCAGCAGTGTTTATGTTGAGGTAGAAAATACGGGCATTTGTACAGCAAGGTGTACTTTTCTTCCTTTTAAGTGTTGATAAATTGAAGGGCCAGACATCTCCTTGCCCATTCCAAAGCAAGCCGCCTTTAAAGCTATTTAACTGTGGTTTCAGGAAACCTGACAAAACACATGAAGTCCAAAGCCCACATGAAGAAGTGCTTGGAGCTGGGGGTGTCAGTGACATCTGTGGATGACGCGGACGCAGAGGAAACTGGTATGAATCAGTTGCTGAGCACATTATGTTGAGAGCAGCCAGAAATGTGATAACCACTGGTACAGGAGTATTCATTTCATGAAAAAAGGAGCCCAGCCACTGCCAGTGTTATAAAAAAATGCCCAAATGAAAGTTTACAATAAAGAGGTTCTCATTTGATTCACATTAATGCAAGGAGTGTGGGAAATAAACCCAGTGACCACTTTAATCCAGTTAAAATGTTTATGAGTTTGTGAGCAAAACTTTCCACATTTCAGTTTGACCCAACAAGAACGTTTAGTAACTTTTAGTACAGTGTTAAAGACTTATATTCACATGTTTGTGTTCCAGACCCCACTGAGGAGGTCCAGAGGGATGCTGGGAAGATTGGCATGTTAGAAATCATGGCAAAGCACCAGTTCTCTGATGCTGACGATTCTGATGGGCCTGAAGAAGACGGAGATGAGGTGGATGAAGATGAAGAAGATGATGATGATTATGATGGTGATTCCACACCAAAGACACGCTCTCGAAGCACAAGTCCACAGCCCTATGTCATCCCCTCACACTCTGTCACTGCAGTTGCTGCGTCCCAAGAGGCTGCACCTGAGCTTTTAGGCTCCGCCCCCAAGCAGCCTCTCTTTGGCTACTTCGCTAGCCTGCCCAGTATTCAAATCACCCAACTCATGGTGCCTAGTGAAAGGGCTGGAGAGGCCCAAATGGCAGAATACCAGAAACTCCTGCAAGGTGCTCTGGGAGAGGACTACAAAAACAGACTGGAAGTGCCTAGCTCCATGGACGAAGAATTTGGTTTATCTCCAGAACACAGCTCATCATCCTTTGACTTTTCACCTTCTCGTCTGTCATCACCAGGCTGTGACTCTTCACCTCTTCGAGAGCCCTCTCCCAGTAGGAGATACTTGTCTCCTAGACGGGACCTTTCCCCACGTGGTCGCTTGTCACCAAGACGGGAGGCATCCCCCCTCAGGCCCCTCTCCCCTAGAAGAGATGTCTATCGAAGAGATCTGTCTCCTAGGAGGGACCTGTCCCCCAGAAGTCACCTTTCACCGATCTCTCATGCAGGAAGGCCAACGTCTCCCGGAAGGGACCTCTCGGGCAGACGTGAGCTGTCACCCCGGAGCCGCCACAAGGGCATAATCAGACCATTGTCTCCCAGAAGGGGTCTACACCACCATAGTGGTCCTTGGACCCTAAACCAGCATCCACTTGGAGAGATGATTACAGCTACTCAAAAGAGCAGAAGCCAGTCAGAATTAGAAATGGTAAGTGATTATGATTATTATTAAGTGATAGTGATTATTATGGCTTCAGTTTTGGATGATGTAATGAGAAAGGCTTAAAGTCTGGAAAACTATGACTTTGTGTATGTAACATCTTGTAACACTTACATTTATAGACCTGAGTGCACTCTAAATACAGTTGGCATGAATTTTTGTTTCCTAGTCTCTTAGTTTTCCTGTTGAGTAATAAAAGGGACATTTGCTCAGTAAATGAACTGTGCAACAAAGAACCTCACTTATGCTATAAGGATTCAGTTTCGATTTGTCCTTCATTTCATTGAAACTAGATAATGTCCACTGAACGATGAAAAATGAAACAATGTGTATGAACTTCTCTTTTTTCACTGATCTTTTTGTGTTTTCATGCTATGAATTTCAGTGTAGAAAAAGGATAAAATATTTTAGAGCCCTATAAAGTACTTTATTAAATACTAGTCTCACTTCATTAGTTGGTGACTTCTCAATCAGTTGGTTATTTCTGTGATATAACCAACTGGAATTTTCTAAAAACATTGTTAGTTGTAACGCAATCCACTATCTGTCAATCCTTTAGGATCAACGGAAGAGCTGTCATCACCAAGGAGATGTTCATAGCACCGAGGCTCCCTGTTCACACCAGGGTCTCTTCAGCCATCTCCCCCTTCACTCGCAGCAACAGCTCCGCACGCCATTACCCATGATTCCAATTGGTGGTATCCAAATGGTGCACTCAGTCACAGGTCTGACCCACCCTACTCGGCTTCCTCTTCAGAAGAGCACTTCGGAAGAGTCCAGCACCAGTGAGGTGTCTTTTCACATCTCAGAGGGTCGTGGGGCCAACAGCAGCAGCCAGGTTGCAGAGAATACAAGTAAGCCTCAGGAAAAGGTGGCATCTCCCAAGTCTGTATCCTCAGTCTCATCACCCTCTTCACAGACATCCAGGGAAGACAGCAAAGAGCAGGGTGACACAGAAAGCAAGCAAGAAGAGAGCATTCAGACATGCACTAAGGCCATTGCTTCTTTGTGCATTGCTTCAGAGGAGCCTTCAGAGAAGACAGCTGGTCCTGTTGAGCAGTTCCACCAATCTCATTCTCCCATTCTGCAACAAGAGAGTGCGCCAAGCAGGCCTCAGCACTTCAGTAGCTCTGAGATTAGGCATCCCTTACACTCCGGCACTGAAAGTGGTATGTCGGCCACATCAAAGATGCCCGCAGCAGGCCATTCCCCTCTCTATAGTGCAGAGGCGGCAGAAAAATCGCCCAGCCAACTGGGCCATGGTGAAAAGCCAGCCAGCACAAAGAAAGACAAAGAGTCAACAAAAGACTACACTGACAACAGGTGAACAATGTCAAAAGAGAGGGGCAGGAAATTTTACTCATACAGTACGTTTACACACACACACACATAAACAGACACACATCAGCCACACTCACATATTCAAGCAGTCTTTAAACAAACAAACTGATTCGACATTCAATAGTTTAACGTACCTGTACAGTGTAGCATGCCTTTTATAACCTGGTTTGCTATTTCGACTATGATTACTTTCTTATTTAAAATTTCAGAGAATATATGTTAACTTATACCTGTATATGAGCCTGACCAAAATTGCTTATGGACTCTGTCCGGTACTTTTAAATGTACAGATGTGTGTGCCTTTTTCTTTACTTTTTGCTTATATTCTTATAAGCATATAAAACAGGAAGACATGTAAATATATCAGGTTTTGTGTATCTGCTTTGTATTAAATGCAATTTGCCGTCTTTTTTGGACACCCGAGTCTGAATGATGTGAAGTATCAATATGTAATGTTGCACTAAAACATATTTTTATATGAGTGAAATTAAATGGCTTTTGTGTACAGCAGCAATTCTATAATACTATTTATTGTATCATGTTTCATAAATTGTAAATTTTTCTTAATGTTGTGGATGCCTTTTCTATGTAAAGCATGGGTTTTTGCTATTGCATAATTAGAGTGTATATATATATATATATATATATATATATATATATATATATATATGTGTGTGTATATATATATATATATATATATATATATATATATATATATATATATATATATATACACATACACACTGTAAAATGTCTTTATATATTAGAAATGTTATTCATATACTTCTAGGTCAATGTGTTTTACTTGTGTGTGTGCATATATATATATATATATATATATATATATATATATATATATATATATATATAAAATTTAAGTAAACATTTAAGCATCTAGTATACATAGAGACTATATATCTGCACTTACATTTTAGATTGACACCCACATACAGTACGGTAGTTATCTCTAAGTGCTTGTGCCCTCCCCTTTCCTGTCTGCTAAATAGGCTACACTAGTTGTGATTTCATTGCTCTTTTATGTAGAACTGTCAAGCATTAAGTGAATCAAACTTGTCCACTTGTGCATTTCCTCCAAAGCATACTGAAGTAGTTGTGAAATATTAAAGGTATTTTGATCTTCTGTGAATCATGTTGCTTAAACTACTTGATTTCTTGATTACTATGGGGAACATTCCAGCAGATGTAAATAGTGAATGCCCAAAATTCTACGTTCATAATCATACATTCATACATGGAACGGACTTTGTCATAGGCCATAACGTCAGTCCAAAACCATTTTCTAAAGGCTTGGAACTTGGAACATCCAATATTATGAACTCCAATATTAAAATGCACCTTATATTTCTTAAACCTTTCAGAAAGAAAATAAATCCCATGCTATATCAGTTTTAGAAGTGGGATTTTTAAATACAGATGCTTTTAAAACAAATCAGTCTGTATCTCATAACTGAACTGGAGTACAGAGGCAGAGCACTCTTGTGTGTATATCTGTAATTTGTATTACGTGTATATGATATATGTAATTTACTCCTTGGACATTTTTGTCAGTAGTCCCTGGTATTCACTCTTAACTGTATTAACATGTTTAAACCTAAGGTATCAAAGCACAAATCATTGTAATGAAAAGACATTTAAAAATGGGTAACTTTGTGATGTCCAGTGCAAAATATCATATACAGTTTTGACAATGAACCACAATACAGGAAAAACAAAGAAAAAAAAACCTTGAGGATTGTTGTTTTCAAATAAATACAACTATGAGAACTTTGCATGTCTTGATGCTTTAATTGTCTCCAGAATGAGTGGTCTGATGTAAGCTTTTTAATTAAATTGTTATAGTACAAATAACCAGATATCTAAAACATGTATCTTAAAATTCCATATCAACACTATCATAATGCATGTGCAAGAAGAGAACTTAAGATCTAATTCAAATCTGTACAGTTGTGTGATGACTAATTTCTGCCTATCACTGGTTTTGATTAGCAGTTAGCATCTCTGAGATGAACAGAATATTAATAGGTTAATCATCAATAGGTTGATTTGTTTTTTTGGATTTACAACTTTGTTTCACTTGTGTTTTTCTAATCCGACCATTTAAATGCTTCAAATTCAATACAGTCTGCCAGTAAACTTTGACTGTGACCTGTGTAACCCAAATCATTTTTTGTGTACAACCCCATAATATTGCATCATTGCAATGATCCACACTGTAGGGAGAGCCCAGGAGCAAGAAAGACCAATTCTCGCATAATGCTTTAAATTGTAAATTGTGTGTGACTTTGGTTGTAGTAGAAAAATGATGTGGTTTTACAAACTAATTAACAATGCAATTAGTTTTCCTCATTTTACTTTTTACTGGGCTTGGAGGAAAAAAATAACTTTTATTGGCTTCTTGTGCTTTTTTTGACTGCTTACCTAACCTGCATGTTACAGCATTTTTAAGACTGTAACAAAAACACTTATTGGATAGTGTTGCTAATCTCTTGTTGTGTCCTCTCAGTGTGATGTGCTGTTAGCAAGATGCAAGAGATTGTAACTGGTTAGCTTTTAGCCTTGCATCCACTCATTTTCATAGCCTTTTACCACTTTGCCAGGTTTTCTCTTGTAGGCTAAGTAATTGGAAAGAATCTGTTACATAACAGTTTTTTGGGGGGGTAGAATTGGCCCATTTTCCAGGCCTGTTTGGTCAAGAGAAATTTTCTTTTGAGGGGTTCATGGTGTGTCAGTTTCATGTACCAAACACTCATTATTCAGCTATGCCAAGGACAATATAGTTTGACATTCTGGGACCTCTTTAAGTAGCAGATTTAAATTATTCCCATATGACAATCTGATTAGAATGTGATCTATTGCTTTTCATTCTAGGCCTGTAATTTGTATTCATTAATCAAACTTAAATATTAAGATATATTTAAAGAATACTCCAAACCTTTCAGTCTAATCTCTAGTGTTTCCCTTTGTAGCATCTGCAGTGCAAATACTGCCTTGTATTTGGAAAAGGAGAGAAAATACACTTCTTCAGAACACATGTAATAGAAGGAGCAGGTGCTTCTCTGGGGTTTCTGTACTTTTACTAAGTATTAGGAGACACTGTGAGATTGTAGTAATTTGTAGCAGATGCTTGGACAAAAGCAGCTGGCTCAAAACACTGCTGGCAATACAGATATTTCTTAAATCTTTCAGAAAACCCCTTGCTATATGAGTTTTACATCTCGTTTTTCAGTTAGAGAGCTCTTTAGTTTATGTTTCATGTTTAAGTTATCAACAGCATCACAATATTTTGACACAGAGAAATACACCAGATTTAAAAACACATTGTGCAAATTTTTACATGTATTTAATACAACAGCATTCACCACAATAACAATGAATTATGAGTTTCAAATCCCATTTACCAGTTAGAGATTCTTGAAAAGTTTTAAAGTAACAGAATGACAGAAGGTCAGTCTGCCAGACCCTGCTGACCTTGACTTCAGCTTTTCACCTTTCACCTCTTGTCTGATTAGCTGCCTTGGATCAGAAACATATGAAGTTTCACTCCAAAATGCATTTGCTTGCGCTGTGAACGTAATGCGGCCTTTCGCGGCAGTATGATTTTTACTGTTTCAGTGACTAGCTCAGAATATAGAACCAATGGTTCAGCCTCTTTTTCCATGTCTCCTGAGGTGGAAAATACCTAATTGTACTTAAAGACACATTTCCACACTTTTCACACCCCTGATTATTTGACATTGCACTCTCCCACGTTAGAATTATGTCACAAGGCGCATGTATTGCAATTCAGCATGTTCAACATGACAGCGTAATTGATATGTACGAGTTACCAGAAATGTTAAAATAACTCTGGATTCCTTCCTACTCAGCATTCTACAGTGTACATCTACTACTCCTCCCATCATTCTGTGATTGTGAAATGTGAAATTGTGCAATGGCAAGAACAACTGCATGTCATTTTATAAGGCAAGCAAGAACTTGCATTTATTATTTCATACGCATAAAATCCACAGACATGAAACATGCAGCTGCACTTAACAATTGTATCCACCAGGTCTTGTGTGTTAGAAGACACATTAACAATAGCAATTTTACTTAATGTGACACAATTTATGCAAAGTGTAAGATGATGTTAGAACCATCCGTGACGCCCTCTGAAAATAAAGGGACCTTGAATGTCCAATTAGGGAGAAAAGTTGGTATAGAGCTTTTACATCATGTGAAGGTTCATAACCTTTAAAAAGTTTCTTCACACTCTTCTTTACAAAAAAACAACAACACATTGTCAGGTTCTTTAGGGAACCAAATGTTTTCTCCTTCATTCTCTTTTAATTAGTTTTTCAGGAAAGCATGTTGTCCCACAAATACAGTTTTAACTGTTTGAAACAGTTCATGAAAAAAGTGTGTACTGCCTGCACAATTGAGTGTGGAAGACCAACAGAAAGGGTTGCTCCTTTCAAGGAAGCATATGTTTGGAACGGCCTGCATTCCCCCTTTACTTTGCTTTTTTTCTGAGGCAAGTTCTTGCCAGGAAAAGAAAATAAAACCACAGCCCACATTTTCCATGTGCTGTCTGTGCTCCTACATTGCTGTATTCAGTGTGGTGGGAAGGCCTGTTCTGCTGGTGACCGGATGTTCTGCCATCAGTGAAGGAGTCCGAGAATAAAGTTATGCTCATTGGGAAACAGACAGGAGCTCACAGTTTATGGTTGCGTAGCCTTCCAGATACCTACATATCTGCAGGGTTGTACTTAAGTGAAATTATGGGTAGTATATCATAATCTCACTCAATAAAAAGTGCACAAGAATAGAGCCTCAAGATGAGGTTAAAATGCATTTAAATGTATATAAATACATATAAAAGTTCATAAAAATGTGTTGTGTGACTAACTAGTCCAATATAATGCAACTAACCCGTGGTATTTTAGACCAATATAAGTTTGGTTGAGTAACATCAGTTACAATGCTCAGCACCTGGACTGACTGCAACTGAAAAATCTCCTGGTCTTTGAGATTTGTACATGTACATTGTTACTGTGAGTATGACCACTGCCATTCACAATGCAGCATGAGCTTTGGCTTAAGTTTTGTTACAGAACTAATGAACTGATGTACTGTAGGTGCTAGTATGACTGTAAGTATAAAGCAATACTATTTAGGGGGACGAGTGAGGGTGCTTCCTTTTGCAGTAGGTGCTTGAGTCTCTCTTTTTTCATAAATAAATGCTGCCATCTGCTGGTAACATTTTGCTGTTTCTTTTTTTAGTCTACTTGAGAACTTCAAATGTTCAAATGTCCAGTCTTTATTTTCTTCCCAGTGAAAATGGTTGTTAATGAGTCTACCCTTTACCTTTATAACAGATATAATAATATATTATAACTTCTATTGTTTTCTAGAGGCTTGCTTTCGATGCAGTCAATGTTCTTAAGTACAGACAATACTCACAATTTACTCAGATAAGCACATTATTTAATACAACAGCATTTAGCACAACAACAATAAATCATGGTCAGATTGCCCACCTCTATCCGATCTCCTCAGAAATATGACCTGAAAAAAATAATAACTTGTACCTACTCACAGTTTTGGAATGTTTTTCAGAGTTGGACTAATGACTTTGTTCACTGCCATCTTTCTCCAATGTTCTCTGAGGCACTTGACTTAAGGAGTTTTAATTTCAGTAAAACTACCCTTAGCCTGTCAACAATGTGAGTGGTGATTTAAAGAATGGTCTGCAATGATCTGAAATGTGACCAGGAGGTTTATCTGTTCTCCTGAGCCCCTTGTTAAACTGCTGATGCTTTTATTTCACTTAAAAGTTTAAATCAACAAACCAAAGCCTGATGTAGCTGTAATATATTGGTGTGTTGAAATTGCACTCCACCATAACAGAGGGACCCACCCGTTCATTCCTTCCTTCTCCAGTATGAAAGGTGCCGCTCGCTCAAATTATCTTCAGAGTTTTTTTCAGCTTCACAGACTGATATGACCCATGTGCACTGTCTCAGTGTCATAAGTCACTCTTTTGACTGAGCTCAGAAAGATCTGAGATGCAGCAGAAGGAAGAGTCAGGCAGCTTTAAATCGTGATCACGGCTGCCACCCTCAAGATTTATTTGGAAACATTACAGGAAAGAAGAACATCAATTTTGTTGTGACGGGCTGGGGAAAACACTTACAGCACTTTCCATCTGCAGAGCAGGGCAAGGGCAAGGAAGGTTTATTTCTATAGCACCTTTCATACACAGTCAAAAATCAAAGTGCTTTACATAAGCACAGACAAATACAAAGACAAAAATACAAATAAAAGCATTAGTACATTCCTGACATCTAACACCTCTGTGAAATGCTGTTGCAAGAGAGCTTACGGTTTACAAATTACAAATACAAATGCAATAAGTGAGCAAGAGCACTGAAGTCACTGCTTTCACCTTATTTGATAGCAGTAGAGGCTTGAAGGATAGAGCTGATGTCAGGTCAATATCACATAAGAACCTTTTCTATTAATGCAGGTGTTTGAATCACCCTACCAACACATTTAATGCTATCCATTACCACACCATGGCTCTTATACACCAAGTCAATGCTGAAGATGTAGCACAAACCAAAGCATACTCATGACCACCCTTCTACACAGTCACCTCATGTCTTCTGCAAAAGGGTGTTACATCTGATACACAAAAGTACAGCTCATGGTCTACAACAGGCTGCATTCCTCCCACTGCAATCTAAGGCAGGGTATTTTGACAATTTTAGTATTCTCACTGGCTCATGTATCCAAATAATAACACAGCAATATAACATTGGTGTCAAATTGCCTAATCTTGCAGCGGAGCGTAGTGGGAGGGATGCAGCTTCTAGGCCCTTATTAAAAGTGACAGTGAGGACTATGTTAATACATTCGTACACTGTATACGGTTACATTGAAAAAGAATTTGTAGGCATGGTGGTTCAGTGTGTGCAATTATTTCAGCCCATCACCTGATGTTGAACAACATGGGAATCCATTAGATGCGGTAAAATAATTGGCAGTATGTGTTCTCAATTATATTTGTTGAGCTGTCTAATGACAGTACTTTAATGGAATTTGGCAGAAATGTGTTGGTTTGGTACCAATATGTGAGTGAGACTTAGCTATGAGGTGGACATGGATATGATTAACTTTTTGACCCTATTTTTAAAGGAATTTTAAATTTAGTTTGCTTGCTGGTTCAACACTGAACTAACAAAGACTAACTAATAAAATGACACGCACTTCACTAGTGTTCACTAGTGCCTTGGTTTGTCAAGGCTTGAAGTGCTGCAATATCTTTTAATAACCTTCCTCCATTTTGTAAACATCAGCTAGCTTCACTTCTAGATCCTCAGCCAGCTGCTTAGAGGAACGCATGGCTCTCAAGTGGTGGAGAAAAATAATTATACTCTGAAACAAACCATTCCTGATCACAAAGTCAACTGAGGCCTAATTAAGACCTGATATTGTTCAACTGGCAGGATGTCCAAATTATTGCATGTCTCACAATTACAATTTAGTTAATAAAACAGAAAATAACTGCAGTAACATTTTCAGGAAAATGTGTTTTCAGTAGTTTGCTGAATAGAGACATCTGCAATATGTACTGGAAGAGATAGTTGTTTGGCTGGCAGGCAGGTTGTCCAGGCAGCAAGCAGACAGTAGACAAGGCAATAGAATAAATGGAAACCCAGCAAGACCCAATAAACATATGGTGAAAAATCTGTTCCTCATCCCTTTAGAGGACTCCCAAGCTGGCTATGGTTGAGGTATGCCCAGCAAGCCATTGCAAGCCATGTGTGCACTTCTTAGTGTGCTGACGCAGTTTGTATATTATATTTAGAAAGTGTTGCCATCATCAGATCCACACTGATGATCTTCCAAATATTAAGGCATAGAATATTCTAAGCCTATAAGGTTTGCATTATACAGGTTTTGCATCCGCAAAATGATAAAGAGGCAACCCTCATCTTGTAGTAATTAAACAAGTATTTCACTAATATTTCAAGATTTTGTTATAGTTAACAAACCACTTAAACGTACATCAGTCATCCAGAGTGGTTTGGTATGAAATTTCTCTAAAATGAGACAAACATGAAAAATATTTGAATATTGTTGTTATTGAATATTATTTGTTATTGACAAATATTAAGAAATCACATTTTACCAGCATTCCCAAAAATTACTTGGGGACCAACAAAGTAATCTAAAAATGTTTTGTATTACTAATTGATTGCAAGATATTCCCTTCATATAGCCATTTGTTCACAACAGGGTTGACATGTGAACATAAAAGAACTTAAATAATGGAATGTGTCTCATTCAATGTAGTAGCAGGATGTATATTTTAAAAGACAAAGTGATCCTTTGAACACTCAGATCCCGTTACACATCGTTTTGAGGTAGAACATGCCCCTGGAAAACGATTGGTCACTAATCACAGAATCAGTTCCAATCATTCTCACCTGTGAAAGAAACACAGCAGGTCCAGAGAATTATTTCATTTCCCTCCCAGGAAGGGTGGAGCTAACTGCCTTTGCTTCCTTCAAAAGCTATTGTCAAGCATTTCTTTACCTTCTCTCTGGATTTGGAATCATGGGTTTAAGCCGAGTACTAAGTGGAGTGGTGTTCGGCTTTGTGGTTGGTTTGTGTAAAGCGGAGCCTTCTGAATGGAAGCAGTTGACACATTTTCAGGACCCAGTCAGAGCTCAGGAGTTGCCACAGCCAGTGTGGGAAGCTGTACAGGACTCTCTGTTGGTAGATACCTGGCAGCCTGTTCAAGAGAAGCTTAATCTTCAGTCCAAGCAAATAATGCAGGGACTAGTTCAGAAGTTGACTTGGCATTTTCCCCAAATTCCAGAGAAACCTAGACATAAAATGGATGAGAATTTTCAGTTGCAGCAGCCTGTACGTGCTAGTAGTGTGGCGGCTGACTGTGGAGAGAGTGTAGTGCATGTGGAAGTTAAAAAGGATTTGTTTGGCATTGGAGAGCTAGTTAACCCTTTGTCTATCAGTCTTGGTGGTTGTATAGCTACAGGAGAGGACTCTGATACTCAGGTTCTCATTTTTGAATCTGATCTGCAGAGCTGCAATAGTGCATTAACAGTGAGTCTTTAACTCTAGCAGACCTATAAACCATTTTGGTGCACATTTGTCTTGGGCATGCAGTGCTACTCAGTATTCATGTCTTCCTGCAGATGACGGAGGATGAACTTGTCTACACATTTACCCTTCTCTATGCCCCAGAGCCTCTTGCTGGAACACCAATTGTAAGGACAGGTGGTGTTGCAGTTGATATTGACTGTCGTTACTCAAGGTATGTCCCAAATTGATATCTGGTAAAACACTGCCAGTTTGAAGTAGAATTGGACTGTGTGAACTGTCGTTTACAGGAAGCACAATGTAAGCAGCAGAGACATCCTGCCCACTTGGATACCATTTGACTCCACAATGGCAGCAGAGGAACTTCTTGTTTTCTCCCTTCAGCTCATGACTGGTTTGTAATATTACCACAGTGTTGTGGAAGGTCTAATTATTTCCAACATGGCAAACATGTTTTCCCTCCCATAGATGACTGGCAGTTTGAGAGGCCAACCAACCAGTATTTCCTGGGAGATCTGATTAACATTGAAGCCTCTGTGGTTCAGTTCAACCATATACCTCTACGGGTTTTTATGGACAGTTGTCTGGCTACTACAGACCCTGATGTGAATACAACCCCCAATTACTCTTTTATTGAGAACTATGGGTAAGCAAGCCTTGTTTATTAAAATGTTCAATTCAGTCACTATATATTAACTCTGATGTTCCAACTAGGTGCTTGATTGACGCAAAGATTACAGGTTCAAGGTCTCGGTTTATGCCACGTGTTCAGGAGGACAAGCTGCAGCTTCAGCTGGAAGCATTTAGATTTTTCAATCAGAGTGATGACTTGGTATGTAATTTGGTGGGTTGGGTTTCTAAAGTCATTACTATGACTAGTTTTATGTTGTACTATGCCTAGGGTCTTTCTACTGTACAGGTTCCCAAACTCTATTCTGGGGAACTCTGTCCAGCGCATTTGTTTGGGGGGGCAGAATCCTGATTAGGTAGATTAGCAGAGAAAATGCAATGTGTAGGGTACTCATTGGCAGTGGTACTCCAGGCCCAGGGTTTGGGGGGGCTCTTAAAGGTAATTTAATTTGATGTGCATATGAATGTATGGAAGCTAGTGACTTTTTGACCCCATGACTGGACTTGTAATACAGGGTAGTCAAATGTAATACTTAATTTGCCAGATCAAATGGTGCTTATGTTGATCACATGGGTAGGCTGTCTGGAATAATGTTTTGTTAACTGTTTTGGGAAGGTCTACATCACATGCTTATTAAAGGCTACCACTGCTTCCAGCCAAACTGATGTGGAACACAAGGCTTGTTCATTCACGTCTAATGGGTGAGTGTCCTAAAAATGAACAGCTAGTTGTGTTTGACAAACTAACAGCTGGGTTTCTCAGGTGGACTGCAGCAGATGAAGGCCAGGTTGTGAGTGATGACCAGGTCTGTGGTTGCTGTGACTGGAGCTGTGACTTCAGAAATCGGAGGAAAGCCTCTCCCAATGCAGGTAGGTGTATAAATGGTGATTCTGACTATGGTGACTGTTAAAATGGCCTGCTTCATTGTGCCAGTGTACAGATTGAACAGTTTAATGTTTGGTTCTCGTCGTCCATTCTAGGTTTGTGGCGGGAGGGGAGCATCTCTCTTGGCCCTATCTTGATAAAAGAACAAAATCTGATTGTCAGTGAAGAGGTTTCGAAGGATGACCACTAAAATAAAATGGTTAACCAAAATCTTTGTCTGCACACTTGCTTGTTCTGGAGCAGAGGCAGGGAACTCTGATTTATTGGAAAGGTTGTGGTGTTATTCTGGAATTGATATTAAACACTGAGTTGGGGGGACTTGAGTCTGTATGGCCTTGGCTGGTCAATGTGGACAGGTGACATTTCATGCTGAGGACACTATTACAAATCAGACTTTCACCTAAACTTAAATTGGGGTGGAAAAACGGGGTACCCAGGGACAATCCACATAGATGCAGAACAAACGAGACCGTGACTTAAAAGCCTGGGCCTGTAAAACTGACATGTTTTTACCCTGCAAGATAAATGTACTTTTCTGCTCTGCTTTAGCCAATAGTATCTAACTGCAGTACCACACTTGTCAGAACCCCATCAGCTCCATCGTCATGTGCCTCTAGTGGTTCATTTCAGAATTGCAATTACTTTCTTGCTGCTTTCATGTGTGGGGTGACTGCAGAGAGACCAACATTCGCAACATACACAGGCTCCCTCAGGACCTTAGTCACAGTGTAGTATGATTTATAGGCGACTTGTTCTGTGGAGGAGCCAGAGACAAAGTCAAGAGCTTACAGCCCCAGCAATACAGAAGTAGCTCACCTTCCACACAGCTTTGTGACTCCTTGACCATGGCCCAGTCTTAGCTCCACCCTGAGGGGACCAGAGGCCACTACAGGTAGAGGAGGATCATTGGAAGAAATTGCAACCGCCAGTGGATCAACACTTGTAGATGGATACCTGCACTGGAAGTAAAGCCTGACAGGAAAACAAGTGATCAGTAAGCCCCTGAAAAAATAAAAGCCTCAGGCAGCAACCATTGCTATTGTGCCATAAGCAGTTACAGGAAACTACTTAAATAGCGATGTTCACATTATAATCGGCAACACTGCAGGGGACATCACTTCCACTCAAATGGCTGATTGAATCCAGGCTCTAGGGAGTGTTTCCCTGACCACTACCAACACAAACTGACCATTGTGCACTGCACGGTTACTCAAACAAGTGAAGGCTTCATAGTTTATCTTTAACTACAAATAAACAGTCAGTTAAATAATTTATTTGTATAGAACTTTTTACATCTGCTCACAAAGCAGGTTTGTACAATCCGTAATTAGTAATGAGACAAAGAACAAATCAACAAAAGAAAACCTAAGACTCCCAATGAGCTGCCAAAGGTGACCCTTAGAGTTGGAGGAAGAAACTTTGGGACTCACAAGTGGGACCCATCCTCCTCTGATCAGAACTATTTCTAAATTATTGATAATTAAAAACCCAATTTTTGTTTGGTTAAGAGGGTATAGTGAACTGCAAATACGTTAAACTAAACTGCTCTATACTTTCCGTTTCTTTTCATTTTCTTCATTTGGTAGGTGCAGTGCAGCAGCAGATGTCTGCGCCAGATGTGGGCTGCTGCATCCCGATCATAAGGTTTCCAGATTGCTAATGCCAACAAATAATCTTGATCCATTTGCTGAATTTGCAGCGCTTGATACCCCAACACACAGCAGCACAGAACGGAGCACTGGTAGTGTCAGACTGGTGGAATTCCCATACCAAACGACCACAGCATCCACATTGCATGTCTAATAATTTTTTGTATGCATATTATTTCTCACAGCTCTATATTCATTATCATTGCTTTCCCACATTCCAAGACACTATAGTAATGCAGATTAAATTCTTTTTTAATAAATAAAACCACTTACACAACTGTACTTCGAATCTAGTTCATTCAAATGTTGGTTACATGAGTTTCAGTTTATGTCTTTTGTCAAGAATTAATTTATTTGGAAATTATATACTGATGTTCATTTACATTTAGTATGAATTCAATTTGACAATGACAGTTTTAATCAATTGGGTAAAAAGAATATTCAACTGTCCAGGACTGTTAATAGATGCACTTGCCGGTCATATTGACACTGCTTCTTAAGACAGTATTGGTTTAATAAAGATGTCTGTGTCCCGCTAAAAAATATTTTCCTACTTTTTTTGTGTATTTAACCAGATACACAGGAGCAAAAAGAGGGATTTTCACAAAGGATTAGTTTTTCTTTTAAAGTAGTTGAACGCAATATGTACTACTTTCCAGTATGTAGTTCTATTAAATGTATTGTGTAAGTCGCTGGAAGACACAATGTAACATAATGTAAAAGTAAATGTTTTTTGTTGGAATTGGCATGCTGATGCTTTTTAGAGTTGATCTGAAGACCATTGTCATTTGGATGTCATTTTACTCAAGAATCGTGTTGACACAAGATTGCATTCTTGTAGAAAATATGTACACATTTAAATCACCTAAATAGTGCTGCAAAGTATAAATGTGATTCTAAATAATAATTTAATCATGTTTTGGAGTTTGTGCTAAAGCTAGAAAAACCTAATCCTTAAAGTAAATATAGGCTACTGTATAGGTTCTAAAGTATTATTTGGGGCATCGCACCAGTATTAAAGAATGAGAGACAAACTAATCAATCAGGTGTAATCAGATATGTTTTGGCTTCACCCTATTGCATCTAAGATTAGACACCTCTCGCAGAATACTTTGTCTGGTTAATAAGGAGAAACATTCAACCTCACCACACACCTTGCTTCTCCCTCCCAAAAGATGAAGTAGAAGTAGATCAATGGGGTAGTTCTACCAACAGAATTTGAACACTGCACGAGTCTCTGACTGCACAGGGCTGCACCATTATTGATGGCTAATTGAGAAGCAGGAGGGGCTGCTCAGAACGAGCAAGAAAGACACAATAAAAAGGCAACATGATGGCAAATGGATATTTATTGGTCTGAAGAGTTTGGAAACCATGAGTATGTTGCTCAGTGTTGCCTTTATGGCACTTTGTGTGGGGAATGTAGCTCCATCATCATGGAGTCCAAGAGCAGCAAAGCTACCTCAAATCCCTCAGCTTCCTGGCCCTTTTTCTCCTCTGCTTTCTGGCCCTTCAAGGTATGATCCTCAAGCACAGGTGGTCAGTGCTGAGAAATGTAAACTGGATGACCATGACAAGATTCCTTGTGGAGAACCTGGCCTAGATGCTGTTCGCTGTAATGCTATAAACTGCTGCTTTGATGGGCAGCAGTGCTACTATGGGAAAACTGGTAAGTCATTTGGTTCTTTAACAACTTTATTATTGTAGCTCAAAATAAAACCTTACACCCTTTTTGTGTTTCCAGTGACTATCCAGTGCACAATAGATGGTCAGTTTGTGTTGGTAGTGGCCAGGGATACAACACTGCCCAGATTGAGCCTGGATTCAATCAGCTTTCTGGGAGGAAGTGATGGACTCTGTGGTGCTGTTGACTACAATGTGGACTTTGCTATATATCAGTTTCCTGTGACTGGCTGTGGCACAAGAGCAATGGTTGGTGCTTGAGGCTTTTATTTTCAGGTACATGGGAAGTGTTTACTTTTGTTCAAACTGTTGTGCTTTTCTCCAACCAGGTGTTTGGTGACTACATATTCTATGAGAACAAAATGTCTTCCTCCTATGAAGTCGGTGTGGGACCACTTGGTGCAATCACAAGGGACAGCCACTATGAGTGAGTAGGATGGACCCTCATGGAAGATGCTCCCCTGGTTGTTGTGCTTTTTACATCTGGTTTTCCTCTGTCAGGCTTTACTTCCAGTGCAGGTATCTGTCTACAAGCGTTGAGCCACTGGCTGTTGCGATTTCTTCCAATGATCCTCCTCTACCTGTAGTGGCCTCTGGTCCCCTCAGGGTGGAGCTAAGACTGGGCAATGGTCAGTGCGTCACAAAGGGCTGTGTGGAAGGTGAGCTATTTCTGTATTGCTGGTGCTGTAAGCTCTTGACTTTTTTTGTCTCTAGCTTCTACAAACATTTCCTCTGGCTCCTCCACAGAACAAGTTGCCTATACATCATACTACACTGAGGCGGACTACCCTGTGACTAAGGTCCTGAGGGAGCCTGTGTATGTCGAGGTGCGCATGTTGGAGAGGACCGATCCCAACATTGTCTTGGTCTTGGGACGCTGCTGGGCAACCTCTACCCCTGACCCTTATAGCATTCCTCAGTGGGACCTCCTGGTAAATGGGTAAGCTGGATGTACTACTTGTCTACCACTAATGGGCTAGTGCTTTAGTACAGGCTAGTTTTCAATGGGATGTACTCCACAGGTGTCCATACCGGGATGATCGCTACCTGACCACTCCCGTTGCAGTTGATGGTTCATCAGGACTGCCATACCCTAGCCATTACAAACGCTTTGTCTTCAAGATGTTCACATTTGTTGATCCTGCTTCCATGGCTCCTTTGAAAGAGAGGGTAACTTCTTGCGTTCCCCTTGTATTTATACAAGCAAGGGGCCTGTACCTAATTGTTCCACTTTTTTCACCCAGGTCTACATCCACTGCAGTACAGCTGTATGCTCACCAACTGCAGGTGCCACTTGTGAACCAAGGTGCAACAGGAGAAGTGAGTAGATTTCAGTTTTCCTAGCTTGGAGGTTCTTGAGGGTTTTCCTATTTGTGGGGCTGGGCTTTGACGTCTACATACTTGATCTGTGTGCTTATTTGTCCTACTAGGGAGAGATGCTGCTAAATGGAGTCATCATGATGTATCGGTTGTTGTGTCTAGTGGAGAAGTGGTCTACACAAACTATACCACCTCAGTTTGAGACGTCTGGTGTAATAAAGACAATGTGCAGTCAACTTTGTGGCTTACTTACTTACTTTTCCTCTTTCATAACTCTTGATGTAACTACAGCAAGCTGGTAATTCCAGCTGCCTGTAGCAATGTTTCCTGTGCATATTAATTGTGGAATGGTATTCGTTTCTTTGCAAGGGTTTGGTGTGTGCACTCTATTGCGACTTTCTTGGTGATCTCTCAGGGCAAGAAATCTGGCTGGTAATTCAAACATGTGACTTGCTATTTCCTTTGCTTGTAACACTGTGCTGCTTGAGACTGGCTTTTGGCTTCTTGCCTTTTGAGGGCCTGAAACTAGTATGGAACCCTTCAAGAAATGGCAATGTTGTGTCAATTTAATTTCTCTTGGGGATGCAGGTTCTTGCATTAGTTGGTTATTGACGAATCTCTTTGCCTAGAGAGCAAGTAGGGCTTAGGGACTTTGTTCAAGTGTGCCTCATCTTTGACCGACTGAGAATGCACTGTTCTGTCTCCACTTGCTTCCTAGTCGTGTGTGTGTGTGTGTGTGTGTGTGTGTGTGTGTGTGACTTTTACAATAATCTCATGACTCAAACTCTCCAAACAAGTTCCCTAACTCAGCCCTACTTTAAATCCTTTTATACAGCATTTTAGAATTGTCAAATTTACTGGTAAAGTTTAGTAGCTTATTGGTGGCAATTTCACTGCAACCCTTTCAGGCGTTTAAGCTTTCTCAAACCACACTGTATTTGCAAGTGCCTACAGTGTTTAGACAGGCACATATCCCAGAATATCTATTGACTGCTTTGTTCATGAAACCTGGCAGAGCCTTCTGAATGACCTTAAAGGTGTACTGCAGTTACTTGGGGTGGTCAATGTTTAGTGCCAATAGCAGACCAACAAGCATAGCATGGTGGGGATGTAATCAGTGTCACTGGAAGTGAAAAGTAAAGTTATCTCCTTTTCAGAAGCATGGCAACATCTACTCCTTGACACATGGTTCCTCTGTCAAGTCTGATTAGGCACATGTGGAAAAGGAATAACCAAATTACTGTTTTAAATCAAATGTGTAAAAAAAAAAACTCAACTACAAACTTGTTGCTTTATTGACTGTAATACTTTGCTATAATCTGTGCTCAACATTAAAAGTACTTTGTCAAAAAAAGGGGGGTGGGAATGTCCTTTTTTTGTGGCACATCCAGGCTCACTAGGGCAGGCTGTTTCTTACAAAAAAATACAAAAGTACTGTAACATTTTGCAGGTTGATTAAAGTAATTTACAGAGACTCATTTTGAAGTTCATATTGTCACAGCTCAGGCCTTGTGTGCGTCTTAAAACTGCAGTCACTGTAAATGCAAAGAAGGGAATTTTAACGTTAACGTAATTGTAACTTACATTTCCACCTTATACATTATAAGGTGCTGCCATGACCTCCATTTACAACCTAAAAGATAAAATCAGTACAATGGTGACAAACATTTCCCAATCATGAAACAGCCCAAACCAATCTAAAATGCTTTAGGTAGCTAGGACACCCACCCAGATTAAAACGGTGGTCTACTTTAAATTGGCAGATAGTGATTCCTCTTTGGCAATAACCTAAATGAGTCAGTATAAGCAATACAGTAAGGGGGCGTAAAAAAAACCTGACTTGTATCTGAAAACACAAATGCATTGGTGACATGCTAGTTCTTTTGTCTCTAGTTAGTTTGTTTCAGCTTTACGCTCAATTTAAAAGCCTTTGAACCTTTAGCTTACTGACCTAGGACTTACTTGCAGGTGCATAGCATTAACCACCAGCTTACAAAATAGCGAACACCTTGCCTTACAGTGTTCCACTACCCGAGCATACGCGGCCTGGCTGGGGCTCGCCTGTCTGCCTGAACGTAAAATAATAATAATAAAAACACCACAAAGATAGTTGATTCCAAGCACCTTTAATTGGACTAACTAAATAGTCTGACTGTTGGTTAAACACATCTGAAGCCTTGTTTAAGTTAACATAACCCGACAAAACCAACGCGAAAATAAGGTAGTCAGCGGGACCTCAGCGCTACTATCCTGCGCTGTAGAAGCTCTCGGACTTGCCGGAATAAGCAGCAATGCTCCGCTCTCGCGCCCTGCCAAGTCCCACTCGACATCGTTCCTCGACTTGAATCATAAACCTGTGGAGTGTTAGTCCGTCTTTACTGGATAAACAGTGAATAAACATTTTACTGAACTGACCGTCTGATCGATTATCTTGTTTCTCTTCACGAGGGTGAAATAGACTTACATTCTCCAGCCATTTTAGAGTTATGTTCTACCTTAACTGACGCGCCGGACACGCTATTTAAGGTGGAATGGCTTCACCCTCTTTTCCATAACGCAGGAAAACAATATTGTTCATTTACTGGTTTTGCTTCATTTCAAAGGCTTAAGAGGTAAAAAAAAAAAAAAAAAAACTTGACTGGACTTTATTTAGCTGATTTAGGACGTGAATCTAGTTGGCACGTACATCGTTTTAACTGTTCTCTTGATTTTAAATGACTTGATGATCTTAGTTAAAAGCTGAGTTTAAAAAAATTACATTGCGTCCCTCTAACTAAATCTAGGTGTGACATGTTCTTGCTCAGTCACGGCCGGATTCAGGAATCGAGGCTCATGTGCGTGCACGTGATCTTTAGGAAACCCAGATAGCCGAGGGCTGATAAAGCGATATGTCGGCTACAAAAAAAGTTACAAGTATTACACTCCAGTTCAAGGTAAGAATTCATATTACGTTTTGTTGTTGTTGTTGTTGTTTTGTGTTTTTTTTTGCATATAACAAATCAAAACACCTATAAGTATTTTAAATAATATTTGGGGGTATTTTATTTAAATTATTTAATAATTTAATAATAATTTTTATATTCAGTTTATACTATACAGATATACTTTAATACTTTAAATAAAAAAAATTGAATAATTTTTAAAATACTTATAGGTGTTTTGAACTAATAAAACTAGAAATAAAACTATGCACTATTCTAGAGTGAATCATGTCTCTTATAGCTCTGCTGTCCTGAACTGCACACAGCTACTGTGGTCACATGCTCCTTGTGGGTGAAGTGTTTAAAGACTGATTCAGTGCTTCAGCACAAGTTCTGAACAAGATGTAAGCAAAAAACCAAAAAAACAAAACGGAGTAGCCCAGAAAATGCACATACAACTAAGCATTACATTTACATTCCTAATGGGCAATAGTAATCAATATTAGTGTGCAGGTAATGGTGTTTGACAGTATTTATTTATCATGGACGATACAGCAACATTGGACCAGATGCACTGTATTTTGAGTTTATAGCCAAATGCTAATGTTTGGATGATTATTTAAACTTCTGGCCAATTATGTAAAAAAACAAAACAAACAAAAAAACAACTATGCATGTGATTTATTCTTTTTAAAGGTATTATATATTGTTGCGCTTTACACATTATTATTAGATTATTGCTCACATAGTGCATAGCGCTTATCAGCAGCTTTCCCACGTACGGAATTCCTTGCTGCACCATTATCTGTTTATGGAAAAATATAGTGTAAATATAGTGTAAAACAGAACAGGGGGTGTTCCACAAAGCAAGTTGTGTCCTTAATCCAGGCTTTATGAGACAAGCTTGGGTCATTTTGTTCAATTTCGGTTCCAAGTAAGGGGCTCAGTTTCTAAAGGTAAAGGTGCATGTTTTTGTCACTGTACTATGTACAGCAAACTCTGCATTTGACCCATCTGTGGTAATGGACACACAAACACAAGGGCCCAACAGTGGTCGAGCCCAGGTTAAACAACTTTTGTTAATAGCAAGCTGTTTAAAAATCAATTATTGTATCCCTAATTCCAGACTCTACTTGTCTACACAGTATATTTATAATAAAATATGAATAACTGAATATGCTCCGTTTGCAGGAGCACAGTGCACAGTACAGCGGCGGAACGCTGTTCCCGAATATTGTTTTCCCACAAATCAGCCTATGACTTAGCTTTGCTAAGCCTGACATGGAGCAGTTTTGTCCAAGCGCATATATTGCTATGATTGATGGAATGGAACACAACGCCCGCTTTGGTCTGAGCGACCACCGTGGGCAGCGGGGGGGAGGGGGTGATGGGGTGGGTCGACAGGTGAAAGACGCACCCCAAACCTATCCAAGGGTGTCGTAGACGGCCAGTTTCTTACCACAATCTGCCCTATACAAACCCTGGTGGCCATGTGCCGAAGTCTACAAGGCCCTTGCTCCTTTGTAATGCTGTTAGCCTCGGGTGATCGACATTTCCATGTTATCACTCCTATTCTTTTCACAGGGCCACAGGGTTGTAGGTTCGATACCTGGGCTCGACCACTGTTGGGCCCTTGTGTTTGTGTGTCCATTACCACAGATGGGTCAAATGCAGAGTTTGCTGTACATAGTACAGTGACAAAAACATGCACCTTTACCTTTAGAAACTGAGCCCCTTACTTGGAACCGAAATTGAACAAAATGACCCAAGCTTGTCTCATAAAGCCTGGATTAAGGACACAACTTGCTTTGTGGAACACCCCCTGTTCTGTTTTACACTATATTTACACTATATTTTTCCATAAACAGATAATGGTGCAGCAAGGAATTCCGTACGTGGGAAAGCTGCTGATAAGCGCTATGCACTATGTCTAGCAGTTTGGACTTCACACAGAACTGTAACCTTTTTATTTTGCTGAGTTGAGATTATGGTTAAAAGCAATAAACGATGTCTGCAATTTTACATAATTCAGTGTTTTTGACATCTCATGCAGTGAACAAATGGGGTAGCTCTTGTTAAAACTACCAACAGAGAACACTGCACAGTCTTTGACTGCACAGGGCTGCACCATTATTGATGGCTAACTGAGAAGCAGGAGGGGCTGCTCAGAACGAGGAAGAAAGACACAATAAAAAGGCAACATGAGGGCAAATGGATATTTGTTGGCCTGAAGAGTTTGGAAACCATGAGTATGTTGCTCAGTGTTGCCTTTATGGCACTTTGTGTGGGGAATGTAGCTCCATCATCATGGAGTCCAAGAGCAGCAAAGCTACCTCAAATCCCTCAGCTTCCTGGCCCTTTTTCTCCTCTGCTTTCTGGCCCTCCAAGGTATGATCCTCAAGCACAGGTGGTCAGTGTTGAGAAATGTAAACTGGATGACCATGACAAGATTCCTTGTGGAGAACCTGGCCTAGATGCTGTTTGCTGTAGTGCTATAAACTGCTGCTTTGATGGGCAGCAGTGCTACTATGGGAAAACAAATGGTAAGTCATTTGGTTCTTTAACAACTTTATTATTGTAGCTCAAAATAAAACCTTACACCCTTTTTGTGTTTCCAGTGACTATCCAGTGCACAATAGATGGTCAGTTTGTGTTGGTAGTGGCCAGGGATACAACACTGCCCAGATTGAGCCTGGATTCAATCAGCTTTCTGGGAGGAAGTGATGGACTCTGTGGTGCTGTTGACTACAATGCAGACTTTGCTATATATCAGTTTCCTGTGACTGGTTGTGGCACAAGAGCAATGGTTGGTGCTTGAGGCTTTTATTTTCAGGTACATGGGAAGTGTTTACTTTTGTTCAAACTGTTGTGCTTTTCTCCAACCAGGTGTTTGGTGACTACATATTCTATGAGAACAAAATGTCTTCCTCCTATGAAGTCGGTGTGGGACCACTTGGTGCAATCACAAGGGACAGCCACTATGAGTGAGTAGGATGGACCCTCATGAAAGATGCTCCCCTGGTTGTTGTGCTTTTTACATCTGGTTTTCCTCTGTCAGGCTTTACTTCCAGTGCAGGTATCTGTCTACAAGTGTTGAGCCACTGGCTGTTGCGATTTCTTCCAATGATCCTCCTCTCCTTTAATAATTTAATCAGTGTTAAAATCTCTCATTTCAACGATAACAGCAGCACCTCAGACCTAAAGCTTGGTCTACTTAACATTGGATCACTATCCTCAAAAGCAGTGATCGTAAATGAAATTATATGTGATCAGAAACTAGATGTCTTCTGCCTAACCGAAACCTGGATTAGACCTGATCAATATGTAGCACTAAATGAAGCCACCCCCACAGGCTATAAATATGTACATAGCCCTAGATTATCAGGCAGAGGAGGTGGAGTATGTATAATCTATCAGAATACACTAGAGATTATTCAAAAACACTAACAACTTCACTTCTTTTGAGATTATCTATATTAATATATCAAATCCAGCTGCAAATAAAAATGTTTTCACACTGATTAATATTTATAGGCCTCCAGGGCCCTACTCTGAATTTTTAAAAGAATTTAGTGATTTTTGCTGCAGACTTGGCAGTGTGCAGCAACAAAGTTATAATAGTAGGAGATTTTAATATTCACTTTGAAAAAGCAGACGATCCATTAACAAAGGCGTTTGTATCAATTTTAGATCCTGTTGGCATTATACAAAACGTAACTGGACCCACACATTACTGTAATCATACCCTAGATTTAGTCCTGACCCTGGGTGTTAGCATTGATCAGCTAAATATTCTACCTCAAAGCTCAGTAATATCAGACCATTATCTAATCTCCTTTGAGCTACATCTTAGGCAAAATGTAAATTCTTCTCCCCAACACTGTTTAAAACGCACAATAACACCAATGACAACTGTACAGTTTACTAAAAATCTCCCACCCCTATCGACCTTAGCTTACACTCCGTCAGACCAAATGGAGCTCGTTAAATTAACAAACGATCTAGAGAATACCCTTCGATCAACCTTAGACAAAGTAGCACCGTTCAAAAATAAAATGATGAGGCAAAAAAGGCTCGCACCGTGGTACAGTGATCATACTCGTACCTTAAAACAAACAGTGCGGAAACTAGAGCGTAAATGGCGGACGACCAAACTAGAGGTGTTCAACTCTGCGTGGAAGGACAGCCTTAGTCAATATAGAAAGGCACTCATTAAAGCTCGCTCAGTGTATCTGGCCTCGCTGATCGAGAAAAACAAACAATCCCAGAGTTCTTTTTAGTGAGATCTCTAAACTCACTAAAAGCCAGGCAGATACTCAACCCCAGATCCCAACATCTTTAACCAGTCATGTTTTTATGGACTATTTTAATAATAAAATAGAAAATATTAGACAACAAATCCAACCCTGCTTATTAAATCAAACATGGCCGTCACCTGATGTAGTTGCTTTAGAACAAAACTTAGTTGTAGAACAAAGGCTGGAAGCCTTCTACCCACTTCCACAGCCAGAACTAGAAAAAATTATATCCTCAGCTAATTGTACAACATGTACACTCGACCCGATTCCCTCTAAATTGCTAAAAGAAATTCTCCCAATTATAATCGGACCTCTTTTAACAATTGTAAATTCATCCCTTAGCCTTGGGCATGTACCCCAAACCCTTAAAATAGCAGTTATAAAACCTTTAATCAAGAAACCAAATCTTGATCCTAGCGTATTATCTAATTATAGACCCATCTCCAACTAACATTCGTATCTAAGATATTAGAAAAAGCTGTGGCCCAACAACTCCTATACCTGAGTAAAAATGACATGTATGAGAAATTCCAGTCTGGATTTAGATCCAATCACAGCACAGAGACAGCCCTAGTGAAGATTACGAGTGATCTCCTTCTTGCCTCTGATCAAGGCTACGTATCTTTATTAGTCCTACTAGACCTTAGTGCAGCCTTTGATACAATAGATCATACTATATTACTAGAAAGATTAGACAAAATGGTTGGAATCACAGGGACAGCCCTATCATGGTTCTAATAATATCTAACGGGACACTATCAATTTGCAAAGATTGAAAGATTTATCTTCAAACTACGCAGAAGTAAGATATGGAGTTCCGCAAGGCTCAATTTTAGGACCACTATTATTTATACTATACATGTTACCACTGGGCTCAGTTATAAGCAGACATGGCGTTAAATTTCTATGCAGATGACACACAGCTCTTTATATCAGCCAAACCTGACGATAAATTTAGATTACAGAAAATGGAGGACTGTGTAAAGGATATAAAACTCTGGCTGTCACATAACTTCCTTCTCCTCAACAGTGACAAAACAGAGGTTCTCCTTTTAGGTCCAAAAGACTCTAGAAATAAACTATCAGACTTGATGTTAGACTTGACTGATTCTTCCATTATTCCTGGTTTAGCAGCTAAAAATCTTGGCGTCATATTCGACTCAGATTTATCATTTGAGCAACATATAGCCAATATTAGTAGAACAGCCTTTATGCAGCTTAGGAACATCTCCAAACTAAAACTCCTTATCTCTACAGGACACAGAAAAGCTAGTACACGCTTTTATTACCTCAAGGCTAGATTACTGTAATGCACTACTGTCAGGTTGTTCCAGCAGGAACCTCAATAAACTTCAGCTGGTGCAAAATGCTGCAGCCAGGGTCCTTACTAAAACTAGAAAATTTTACCATATCAGTCCAATTCTATCAGCACTTCATTGGCTCCCAGTTAAATTCTGTATCGAATACAAAATTCTTCTATTAACATATAAGGCCCTACATGGCCTCGCTCCTGAGTACCTGCAGGATCTTATTGTATATTACGAACCATCAAGACTACTTAGATCTCAGGGTGCTGGACTCTTACTCGTTCCCAAAATTCAGAAAACCTCAGCAGGGGGAAGAGCCTTTTCTTATAAAGCCTCCAACTCTGGAATAACCTTCCAGATAATGTTTGGGACTCAGACACAGTCTCAATCTTTAAATCTAAGCTGAAAACTTATATGTTTAGTTTAGCTTTTGGTAATTAATGTTTCTTAGATAAGGGCTGCAGGTCCAGGGGTTCGCGGACACAGGGAATTGTAGTACACTGAGATGCTGGAGCTGTCGTCTCGCTGCTTACACACGATCACTCAGGTTTGTTGACGGTGGAGCAGATAGATGCTGGTGTTCTCAGGGTGCGCCCGTGTCCGTGTTACCTTTTGGCTCTCTCCTTTTAATTATGCTGTGATAATCAGACCTGCCGGAGTCGTCAGACATACCCAGATGCTGATTCTCAACATTCTCTGCCCTCCATAAAATTCCTCTTAGAACTAACTTTCTCTTTTTACCTTCTTCAAGTAAATGGCCACCCAGCCCGACCTGCTGGAAGATTGCCCGCTGAGGTCCCCTCTACCTGCGTCTAACCAGCTGCCACTTACCAGTCCGGCCAGCGGGTCCCCCCCCCAACCCGCCACCACCCATGGCTCACCCGCCTGCCGCCGCTGCCTGTTTGGTGGCCGTGCTGAAACCTAGATGGACTCGTGGCGGTCTGACACTATTAATATCACCACTATTAACTTTGTTTTGTTTTTGTATCTGCTTTGATAATTTTTATCATTAATGTTTAAATAGTCTGGCCAGAGGAGGATGGGTCCCCCTTGTGAGTCTTGGTTCCTCCCAAGGTTTCTTCCTCCAGCTCTGAGGGAGTTTTTCCTTGCCACTGTCGCCGTTGGCTTGCTCACGGGGGGTCTTTGATCCTTCATGTTATTTCTTCTTTCTTCTCTCTCTGTCCTTTATTAATTACTAATTATGTAAAACTGCTTTGTGATGACAACAGTTGTAAAAAGCGCTATACAAATAAATTTGACTTGACTTGACTCTACCTGTAGTGGCCTCTGGGGTTGACCGCTACCTGACCACTCCCGTTGCAGTTGATGGTTCATCAGGACTGCCATACCCTAGCCATTACAAATGCTTTGTCTTCAAGATGTTCACATTTGTAGATCCATGGCTCCTTTGAAAGAGAGAGTAACTTCTTGCATTCCCCTTGTATTTATACAAGCAAGCCTAATTGTTCCACTTTTTTCACCCAGGTCTACATCCACTGCAGTACAGCTGTATGCTCACCAACTGCAGGTGCCACTTGTGAACCAAGGTGCAACAGGAGAAGTGAGTAGATTTCAGTTTCCCTAGCTTGGAGGTTCTTGAGGGTTTCCTATATTTGCCAATTTCTCCAATTTGAATCAAGAGGCTGGGATTGACTTCTGCATTAATTGTTTTTCCCACAAGGGAGAGACGTTTCTGCTGCCAGATGGAACACTTATGATGTATCAATTGTGTCTAGTCAAGAGGTGGTCTACACAAACTATACCACTTCATCTTGAGTGAAAGCTGATGCCCCATTTAATAAATTTCATTTAAATTTCTTATTTTAAAGTGAGTACAGGGTTGGTAAAACTTTCACTGTTTTGGATAACTCTTCCTACTAATTATGGTATGGGTGTATATATGGAATATATAAATATGGAATATGGTATAGGGATGAGTGATTTCCCTCTGTTGCATGAAGCTTCTATACTGGCTTCATACTCTTTAATGATCTAAAACTTGAGGCCCTCAAACTCTTCTCCCCACTCAGTGATCAATTGCCTCAGGGTATTTGGTGAAATCTGGCAGTATACTTACGTAATACGTAAATATATATATTTATTAATGCCCATATCCTTGACATACTTAGAAAAGCATAGTGTATCACAATGAGAATTTGCATAAGACCATAAAATATTGTCATTGCCCAGCCCTATTTTCCTATACAAAAAAGTGTCTGGTACTGTTTACCCCTGTTGACTCATTGGCCTAGGATGGGTCCCTCTTCAGTGTACAAGTATAGAGGGGGAAATGAGGCACTCAAACTTAAATATTTGCTAGGCATGTAAATCCTAGGCCAGATTAGATAATTGCAACTTTCCACTGGTCCTAAAGAGGTCATTGAGCAATTTGTTAAACCCTAAAATGTCATCAGAAGTTTTGCTAACCTAAATGTCAAAAGGCCCTTCTGGGTTGGATGATTTTATTATTCGGGACATGGGTGATGCCGGTACTGTTGAGTACCCCCCACACAGAGATTTGTTCCATGTCCATTGTCCCTTCAGTGTCACCCATGTTGTTCCAGTGTGAGCTGCAAAGGTCCAATGGCATGATTACCTTGGAATGGAATCTTTAGTTTAAACTTTAGTGCTGACCCTTAAACTCTCATTCTCAGGGTGATTTTCTTAGATTTGATGGGTCTCTTTGCCTTTTTACATTACAGCTCCCAGACTGATCCTATTGCAGCTATTTTGATTTAGCCACTCCTACTGCCCCAATAACATCTTAAATTGCCATTGCCTGACCTTTGGTGCATAGTCAGAAGAAATACTATAGGCCTATTTTCATCCTCCTTTGTATTCTGAAGAAACCTCTCAAGTATATTAATGTTTAATCTAAACATTCTTTGTTCATAAAGATAAGTGATGCATCTTCTAATTATGCAAAAGTAAGTAACTTTCATTGTTATGCGAATGATACATAACTGTATATGCCAGCCAAACCTGCAAACAAAGTTAAAGAAAATTTGAGGAGTTTATAAAGGATGTGAAATGCTGGTTGTTGCATTACTATCTCAGCAGCTGACCACCTTGTGTCATTAATTTATTCACATCTATTTGATGAACACATGGGTGATATTAGAACTTTTCTAACATCGTTAACATTTCTAAGCTAGGAAATGCCTTCTCTCTCCATGAAGAAGAAACATTAGTGTCTGCCTTTATTACCTCTCAACTAGCCAAGGTCCTTACCTTAACCAGGAAATCTGATCATAGCCTGATTCTTCACTGGCGTCCGGATAGTTTACATAAATAAAATGGGGGACCCTATTTCCTAAGCCTTTCCATATGATGCCTCCTAACAGCTTTCCAAATAATGTTTGGGACTCAGACAGTCTCCATCTTTGTTTCTGGGTGCTCCCATGTCTGTTACCTTTTGGCTCTCTCCTTTTAGTTATCGGCAGTTCTGCTGTAGCAGTTAGCCACATTGTCTGCACTCCATAAATCCAAACAGAATAACTAATTCCGTATCTGTGCCTTGCATTAAACCATTGTTCTTAAATAGTGAGCATCAGGATATATGCTCTGACATACAACAGACATATGCTCTGGGTCTGTTAACTAATGTTGGTAACATCTCTAGCAGAGTCCTTTTCAGCTGGTAAACAGTCAGTCTGTGAAGATATAGTAGTAAATCTCTACTGCGTGACACATCTACTGTAGCTAGCAGGTACACCATGTGCATAGCACATAGCATCACCAAAATAAACTTTGTGCAAGACGTTGGTAGATTTAGCTACCAGGTGACGTTTAGCCAGTTAATGACATAAGTTTAGTGTAGGAATAACATTACTGAATAAGTTTGTGGGATAAGTATGTATAGGTTGCGAGCTAGCACTATCAAACACCAGTTGGTGAAGCTCATTGCCAGCTAGCTATAACAATTTTAGTACCTGTGTTTTTAGAAAAATGTTTTAAATTTTGGAAGCGATACAATAAATTTATGAGCACTTCATTTTACAGTTGTAACATGGGACGTGGTGGGTTGCATATGCAGAAAGATGTTATTGGTGCAAAAGCAATACTTCCATTAGGATAGCCAGGTACAACACAGGCAAATCCATAATCCAGGTCAGAGAAAGAGCAGTGGATCAAATTCAAACTGAAATCAGTAGTATCACAGTATCAGTAGTACCTAAAACTGAGATGCTTGAGGAGTTCTAATCAGTCTGATCGTGAACACCTGTGCTGGAGATGAGCCTCAGGTGAGGAGCGGAGCTTAGCCAGTGCACACTGGAGCACATGGCCTATGCATGAGCTCCCCACTGAGGCCAGCAGAGGAAGACATTACAACAGTATATAATTACTTCACCATTCTTATTTTGAATTAACTATAGCGTTAATGTATGCAGTTCTGTCTTTGAAAGCAGTCTAATATTTGCTGTGATAAAATGTGACAGCAATCACAGTGATGTGATTATTGCTGTAATTACTGCAATAAAAATTACTATAGGTACTAAATTTTTATTTTATAATGTACTACAGCAACTTACTAGCTAAATACTGCCAGTTACTGTACACTTCAGTGTTCATTTTACAGTGTATATTTTAAATGATGGATGTCAAGCAACATTGTGCTGCAATATTTATTGACCAGACCAACGCCTTTGATGGTTGAAGCGCAGGGTTCATGAACTATATTTCTGGTCACAGCACATGAAGTTAGATTCTGTTTTTTTTTTGTTTGTTTTTTTTTTTTTTGCCCACCCATGGGTCAATACTATGCCCTACACTGTTTTCTAGAAATAGTAATACTATCCCCCTTGCTGCTGGTAATGCTTTCATCTAATTATATGCTGATTATAATATATGCCACTGGTCCTTCCCCTAAATATGTGGTGTCAACACTCCAGGATGGCTTTCTCAATATATTGTCATGTGGTCATCACAATCATGTGGTTTGGTCAAACGATGCTTTGACTGTCCCCTCCTTTAAATTTACCACACATGGGGAAGCTATCATGGAACAGGTCACAACATATAAATATATAGGCATTGACATCTCTATATCCTTCTCTAAGCATATTGAGAAACTAAAACCAAGGGTTAGGCCAAGCTTGGTCTTTTATTATGCTGTTATGTGCCCCCTTTCCCATAAGGTTCATGTGCTGCTTGCTATTCCACTGTATATGTAGAAAAACAGAAATTAGGAGCCAAAATGAAGTCCTGGCATGTTTTAATGTTTAAGTGGTTTTTTTTTTTTTACTGCTTCAGTAACAGAATAAATCTTACACCCAGACCACACATTTCATTGTTACATTTTAAAAGACACAATGGATATAGATGTAGTCTGAATGGCTCAGGAAAAACATACCTTTACATTTTTTCTGTGCTTTTCAGGACAAGCTACAGCGCTGTCAAAAACAGCACTGAAATAAACTTTCAACAATTTCACTTACATATTTTCATCCCTGGTTTAAAGAAAAAATCAAATGTATCACGTCAGTGTACAGCATAACAGATCACAAACCTGCCTTGTAAATGAAGAATGATGAACTACAATTCAAAAGTAGAGTGTAAAATAAACGTTGCAGTTTCCTCTAGAGGGCAGCACATACCTACCCAAGAACAGTTAGTTTCACTGGCCACCAAATGAACCGAGGCGCTTCTACAGGGATAACTGTAGCACTATATCTGAGACAGCACCCCTTACCATACACGGCACAATCTAGTAAATGTGAAATGTAAAATAAAACAATCATTTAGCCAACAATTGATTTTATAGTGATTTTACTGATTGTGTGTTGGATTATGTGGTTTTGCAGGATCATTTTAGATCAGTTTTCAGAGATGTTTTACTAAATTAGCCACCAGCACTGTAAACCTGCAACCTATGTACAGAGCTCAGACCAATTAAGGTAGACCGTTTCCTTAATAGGTTTAGGCTTCAGAATCATAAGTCTAGTTGTACGAGTTTGGGTTTTGCTACACGCATATATTTGATTTTATTTATATGAGAACATTTTCAGTTGACTCAACTCACTTCATGTAATTAAGTAAATGTAATTAAACCATAAAGTTTTACATTAAATACCTTAAATGAATCAATATAAATAAACTATGAACCATCTATGAAAAAAATATGATTCTTGTCAACACAAGAAAAAATAAAGCAATTGCACCAATGTAACATTTTATGTTTTTGCCCAAACTAATCAAATTGAAGAAAGCTATTGTCTACATGTGACATTCATTTCCGTCATTGTATTTAATTTTATTCACTTGCTACTTTTAAATTGTGTCAGTTAAAAGTGTACATTTTTTCAGTGCACTTTGATTACCTTAGGCTTTCAATAACTACTAGACATGTTTTACTACAAACCCTTCAGAAGTTGAAAATTCATTGTGTCATAAAGCAAAATGTTTCAACCTATGCCTTTTTGGTTAAAGCACTGGTTGAAAAAGCAAAGCTCACATCATGACAAACATTACATTAGCATTTCACAACAAAGGTCATATGTAGTCTTTCCCCTTTGCTCCCCTTTCCATCGATTGATGGCTATATATATATATATATATATATATATATATATATATATATATATATATATATATATATATATAATCATGTGAAAACAAACCAAACAAATTAGGACATAATTTGTGCAAATTTAATTAATAAAAAATGCTTTTACAAATTACTTGTTTACTTGTTTTATTTGTTAAATTATGTTACCTCAATATCTCAATACTGTTAGAATGAAGTTTACAAGTCAATGCCAATGGAACAAGTACTTCTATTAATTATTTTAATCTTTTAATGACTTTATTAGCAGAGCTGAAAAGGCTTTGTATATTTAAAAAAACACAGAATATAGGGAAAGACTGACTGTTATTTGTCAATTCAAAAATGTTATAATTATCAGACATAATTAAGGAATCTTAATTTCTTTTAAGTTTAGTCGCTGGATCACAAATGCGCCTAGTAAATATTAACATTACCATTTGAATAAATGGATTTGCCAAGAGTGATTGTACAAGACTCACTGTATTTTATATATAATATATATAAAAACAATATTTTACAATATAGGCCAACATTTTCCAAAAATATTGAAGCGAATAGTGCTTAGAGTTTAGAAAATACATGAAAGTTCATTCAGAAAGTACATTGAACAACATTAAAACAAAATAAAGGCATACCAAATTAATGACTAAAGTTTAAATTCTATAGTAAAAACAAATGTGCTAACAATATCATTTGCAATTAAGTGGTAGCACCAAAGTCCCAAAAGATAACCCAAATCTACAGTAATGCCATTTAATCATATCAAACTATGCAAAAAGTCATATTCCTAATTCATTTCACTCTGATATCTGACAATGGAAGGGTCTGCCAATATTACCCCAAAACAATGTAAATACAGTGATGATTTCTACATGCACTTGTTTAATGTTTACAACATAGAGTTAGTGTGGCTAACTGTCTCAAAAAGTTCTCCATTCACCCTTACAGGTTGCAGGACTTGTTTACTGTATGTTGTCAGATGAATCATAATCAAAGATTGAGATGTATAATGTCCAACTCTCAAAACATTTGGAGTGAAGTGGAGGAGTTTGTGGATCCATTACATGCTTCAGCACAAACCCCTCTCTTGAGTAATGGGGCAAGCTGTATCTGATGACCAATGTGAATCACAGATAATGCGTTTTTCTTTCATAGGGAAACTTTGGGACTTTGGTAGCACCTTTTTATTTAAGGATAGCCCAAATCTACACTGATGCCATCAAACCATGCAAACCTATCCTGCTGTGTTCTGCACGCATGTGATATACATGGTGGCTAGCTGTGTCAAATGAATACACATACACTGTACTAAAAACAGAATAAAATAGAACATTTAACAAAATAAAAAAAAAAACACATTTGGACTGAACAAAAAATGTGATAAAAATAGCATTCTGGATATTGAAACCAAACCTCTTGTCTCCACTTTTATGCAAGTACAGTCCCAATAATTCCCCTATAAAACATGACCAAGTGCTTCAGCTTTCAGGTCAGCAGCACCCATATGACACTTACGGCACAGGAGTAAAAACATGAATGTGCTGTATATAGAATACCCCGTTGCTCTAGTTGAATCAGCAGGCAATTTTGTAAACATCAGAACCACAAGTACATACAAAGCAGTTATAAAAATAAAAGGTCATTCACACCCACTCACTCCATGGGTCAGGTGATAGTGAAAATGAGTCAAAGGGTGTCAGTGCAGTGACGCCACAAACAGCAGAAACTGCTCTGCTCATGCTGATGACGGTGTTTGCAGATATGAAATGACAGCAGTGCAAACAGAAGTGACAAGGAGGGTGTTTTCCACTGTGGCAGTGCCATCACATGACCTGCACTCTCTATGGTCTTTGTTGTGTTCTGGCAAACAGGAAATTCCCCCTTTGTCACATGATTCAACGGTTTGAAGCTGCCCTATAACCTTTTTACCGAAACTGTTTGCTTGAAGTCAGGGAACAGAGGAGAAATCTAATTACAACCATTTAGGTACTATTGCATCACATTTATTCTGTTTACATATGACACACCACACTCAGCAGGAATGACTGTGCAGAGTTTTTTTTTTTTTTTTTTTTTTAAGTGCCTAAGGTTGAGAGAGTGATTCATTTTATTGCAGTGTGAGGCAGATACTTTACGTATTAGATATCCAGGTCAATCTTTCAGAAACAAGAAAATAGTTGTAGGCTAGCATGTCAGGAAAAGTATGACACTTCATATTCTGTGCAATAAAGGTATTTAGCAACAAGCCTTTTTCTTCACTACTGAACATAAGCACTTTTTAAATATGATATATATGAATATACTTTTTTTTATATAACCAAAGTCTTTTTTGATGACCTATTGTGAGATGAGTGAAAAGCAGTCTATAAATCATTGTCATTCTACAGTTAACATACAGGAACAACAAGACTCAACAACAGAGTTTGAATGTTAATTGAAAATGTAAATTATTTGTGACTAATTATATATATCTTTTTATTTCTTTTTGTCACATGTACAGTCACATAGTTCCACACAGAATAGACTTCCACTAAGAAGACGGTATCTATAATATAGAGAATAACTCAGCACTTTTTCTTATGTTACGTGAGTACCTTAAAAAACAAGAACTTCTGTACTAAAGTATAAAAATATAGACATTATATATATACAAGTCTATACATCTTTCCTAAATATGTGTACTTTCCAGTATAATGGGCCAGTGCTTTTGCTTGTACTATAAAGTTACCAGTTATAACTGCAAGAATAATGAAATATTTAAAGAATAATCCATGTGAATCAGAGCTCATAATGGATTTTTCTTTCATTGTTTATAACAAAGTCATATGATGAATCATGCTAAATATTGAGTGAACCAAGGTGAAGGTAAATTTAGATTTCAGATTGACTTATAAGGAGCACATTTTACCCAAAGGATAACCCAAATCTACAGTAATGCCATTTAATCATATCAAACTATGCAAAAATTAATATTCATAATTTCTTTCAATCTGATATCTGACAATGGAAGGGTCTGCCAATATTACCCCAAAACAATGTAAATACAGTGATGATTTCTACATGCACTTGTTTAATGTTAACAACATAGAGTTAGTGTGGCTTAAACTATCTGGTGGCTAGCTGTCTCAAAAAGTTCTCCATTCACCCTTACAGGTTGCAGGACTTGTTTACCGTATATTGTCAGATGAATCATAATCAAAGATTGAGATGTATAATGTCCAACTCTCAAAACATTTGGAGTGAAGTGGAGGAGTTTGTGGATCCATTACATGTTTCAGCACAAACCCCTCTCTTGAGTAATGGGGCAAGCTGTTTAGTAATTGAGTAAATTGAGTAGGAATTCAGAATCTGATGACTACATTTAATCCATTCTGCCTCCTTAACTTTAAATAAATAAATGTATAACTTTATAAATAATTTATAATTTTGCTCAGCATTTTGGGTTTAGTGTGAAGTGCTCTCTTCTAGAAAAGCTTCACCATTCCTTGGATAAGAATACACAAGTTTTAAGTCATATCATTTTTATAAATTTAAAATGAAATGCTACATGCACAATAAATACAAAATAGGCAAAATAATTCAAACACATGGAGGTTTACTGGTCATTTGGCATAGCAAGTAAAATGTCTGTTTGTACCGGGGACATCACAACTTCTGAAAAGAAATCTGCCAACTTCTCTACAATTCAACTATTCACACTAAGCCACTCCGGTAGACTTTGATTCAGTCTCAAGAAATGATAAAGAAGTAAAGCTTTCCTCGATTGGTCCCAATTTAGTGTGGGGCAATGTCTAGACTCATTCAAATCAAACCTCTAAATATTTGTTTCATCAGCTTATCCTCTACAAAACAGCTCACAGTGCTTTATTGTAGGTAACAAATGACTAACTACAAACTAACTAACTAATTAAACATTGAGGCATGTGATGTAAACGTAGCCTTACACCTTTGGATCTTCATTTATCAACTTAGAAAGTTCTGGATATCAAGCTCACAAAATATAGTTTACATTAAATATCTCACAGCCAGACTCAACAAATCAAAGCAGCAAATAATTCATAAATCTGGGGACAGAGTCCCTTCAAGACATGGAACCATACATTCCTGTTGAGAGAATATGCTGTTTGTTTAATATTGATCCTTATACTGCTTATTCTATGCCTTAAAAGTGTTACCACCTTGCCATCTCCACCCTTTTGCCCCAGTTGTGAAATGTACTAAAAATAGATCACAAACATGCATGGTAAATAGCATGGACTGAGAATGTTTTTGCTGTGTAAAGGTAACATGATGAGTGATGACAGACTGGTATGCCCAGAGTAAAGTAAATATCAGCTTTCGTAATGATGACTCAGTCAAATGTACCTGCATCAAATGTCAGAGCCTCTACTGTTACAGGATGACATAATTGAGATAAAGATCAACAGACCTCTCCCACAATCACATGCTCATGACACAAAGGAATATTACAATCTACAAAATCAGCAAAACTTCAAATGTTTTGCTAATTTTGTTCAAAAAAGTGCAAGTGTTAGCAAAGGTAAAGATTGGCTAAAAATTATTCTGTATGGTGCTGTGTAAATGTTTTCTTGTTTAGATTATTAGAGCAATTATTGTTACAAAAATGTACCATATTTAAAACCAAAGCTGTCTTTTATACTGTGCCGATCTAACACTATCTATACACTATATCACTGTGTGATAGTCTCCAAAATTTAACTTAAGTGTTAAGATCAAGTATTTTCTGATTTAACAATGAAAGAGTTAGTAATCGTCTTAGCTCTGATCTGTAGATAATTCCATAATAACTGAGAAAGCTATAGACACAAGCTTTTGTTTAATGTTTAAATAAGTTACAATTAACCTAAATAAAATCAATCTTATATCTAAACAGTCTTAAGCAGATCATTAAACAGTACTACTCATCAATGTCTTGCTGTTCCAAAAATACTTGATGTTTTGAATAATATGTCTTAAAGTACAATCTATACTGTACAACTACTGAATAATACAAACAATGTATTATTAAAGAATACTGAATATAATACTCAGTATTTACTTACCATCAAATATTCAGGACACATTCTTATAAGGTTATGATGAAAATACATTTATTTGGTATGTTTAAATATATATGAATGAAATTAACCAAAGTATCTTACTCTGTTTATGCTAAAGACCTTGATTGTTTGTTAGAGTGATTGTTTGCCTTAGTGATCAGTACATAAAGTACATCAAATCAAATTATTTTGGGTTGTGGCTCATATGATGTTAGATGTTCAGAGATATCTGAACTCATTATTGTAACATGAACAAACGTTCTCAAAACAGGAGGATATTACCTGTATCATTTGGTATCAACTAAACAGTCTGTGATGTGTTGAGCAGCCATGCTCTTTGGATCTCTGCTCTCTGGCACGCCTGCCGGTTGGCTGCCCTTACGGGATTAGTGTTAACTATTTATCCCCCACTGCTATGACGCGTACTGCAGTCACACCACAGAACGGTTGGATGATGTCACCTTGCATGAATAAGCTGATAGGCCCAAAACTCTCAGCCTAGTAGATCAATTTTGCATGAAGCTGAGAAGCAGTATGTTTACAAGCAGTCACATGACTTTCTTGATATGATGCAGCGAGGGCAATGATATTTTTAACAGTATGCTCTTTCTCATCACTTCTCAAAAGGATATTAAAAATAATAGAATTCTTGGTTTAAGATAAAAGCCAATAATGTAAGGGTGTCACCTTAAAAAATGTACTTACATATACTTACAGTTACGGTATACAGTATACATATTAAAGTAATTAATAACTGATCATGTTTCCTGACATTTGTTTGATCACATAAAGCCTTTATTACACAATTAAAATAATATTAAATTTAACTGTCAAAATGTACAAGAGGGAAATTATGCAATGTTGAGAGAGATGTTAAATGAAGAGAGAGATGTGAATATGCTGACTGTGCAAATGCTGATTTTGCAAAAGAGCACAGCGAAACTGTCAAAAGCAACTGCAGTGTGCCACAGTAGGTCAGAACATGACCAAATATGTAGAGAGCCAGCATGCTTTCACATCTGCAGGAAATGGAAAAAAGCAGAACAACACTTCACATAGCCATAAATGGAATTTCACTTACAATTGCGTGAGCCTTCCTGTGATGCTGAAAATGTGCCAGCAATAACCCCCTAAGGAAAAGAGCCTTAAAGGAATGCATTTCTGTGCATTGCTGGCTTTGTCTAACCTGAACTTTGAATTATATAAGACATAACTTGCATGTTGTATTCTCCAACACATGTTGACAAAGGGACCGGTTAGCACATAGAACAGATATAGTGTAACACATAGGCGCTGCTGCAGAAGGAAATGAGGTCAGGGCCCATGAAAGTATTGGGAATCCTGGCCATGGCTTCCCCCTCCGTCTGTCTGCATGCCCAGGATTAAATCCTTAAGGGCGGGAGTCCGTTGCCATGGTTCCAACTGGGGTAAACAAACAGGCAACATGTCAGTGGCTGTTCTGAGGTCAGTTTGAGGTGTAGATGGCACCGATTTAACTGGAGCTTTAAAAATAACTATGACCAGAGCTGCTGTGCATGGTGCAAATGTAAGAGGGAAGCTACCAACTATTATTTAAAGGCAGCCATGTCAAACCTGCATTCCATTGGAGTGAGGCTATCGCACGTCACTCTGGCTCCATAACTGCTGAATCATTTGGGATTTATTTATGTTTATGCTCATTACGTCACTGACCAATCTAATATACTAAGTGATCTAAGTGTTAAAAGTTAAAAATATATAAATAACTAAATAAGCTTGATTACTTTGTACGACTGCAGAGTCATCGTTCCTCTCTGGCATCAATGGCCGGTGGGGCACCACTGATATGCTGTTGGGATGCTCTCAAAGTGCGGGAAAGTCCATTCTCAATACACCTTCACTACACAACTCTGGAACATCCCAGAAAGTTAGTGGTTTCTGCGATGCTACTATACAGTCTGTGCCATGATGTCTTGCTAGTGCAATCCATGCCAAGTGCATTTATTCCCACTATTAGGTAGGTCATAATATTGACTATATGTATATATATAGTTATTATCTTATAACACTAATAAATCACAATTGATTCAGCAGTGTGTGTGTGTGTGTGTGTGTGTGTATATATATATATATATATATATATATATATATATATATATATATATATATATAGTCTTTTTGAACATATTTAAACATCTGGACATTTTATTTTCATTTGAACAATACTGGGAGTTGGAGGTAATATAACTACATTCATAAAACTGAAGTATAGACTTTTAAAAATCACGAAAAACATTACAAATGCTATTTTCCTGTAAGGGAAAATTAGAACGCCCCACATTTATTACTACTCTGAATGCCTAAAACTAGAATCAGGTGCAGCTAATTGGTTAGCGGTAGTTTTGGAGAAACCAGTCTTATTTAAACCTCAGACATTTAGTTTGGTTTGTTCTTGATTGGTAAAGTGAGAGCTATCCAAAGAGCTTTCTGAGGTCTCCTTTATCCACACAGCCAGTTTACACACAAATACAAAAAAGCAGGTACTGCAGAATGTGTAAAGTAAGCAATATACTATAATAATGTTTTCAGGTTTGTAATAATAATATACACGTACAGTGGTTTTACTTGCACATATCCTATGATTATCTTGAGACATATTTAAACTTATTTTAACCACAGGCCTCGCCACTCGCTGAGTCAGTACATCACCTCTGAGAGTGAACTGTTCATCAACCTTAATTCCTCATTCCGTTCCTGAAGTTTAGGAGGCACGCAAACCCGAAACGCTTCTTCAGGTGAACGGTTATGGCGAGAGGACTTATTAGCTGTGGTGCTAATGGGCTGTAAAGCTGTGACTCATGCTGGAAGCTTTACTGGAATGCAGTGCGGGTCATATTGAAAGTGCAAATGAAGCATCGATCCCAGTATTTCTACTGCAGCGATACCGCTCTCTCTCGGTCGCGTGATCTTGAGGAAAGGGGATGAGTCGTTTTCTCTGAGCAGCTACGAAATGTGGGATGTCGGCCTGAATGAGCAGTCTCCATTTCCCGGAAAGGATGACGTACTCTCCTGTTTTTTGTAAGAAGCTGCTGTCTTAAAGAAACAATACTGTCAGTTGTTAATATTCGCGTGTCATCTAAGCTTTTGTGGAGTGGAGTGGGTTAGGAACACAATTTAGTACAAATTGAAATGTGTACAAACTACAACTATAAACTGTATTTGTAACTATAGCCATAAATGTGACAGTAGTGAAAATTATATGGCATAACTGGTGACTCTCATTCTTTAATGTTAATATAAAAAATATAAAACAATACATAATTGAGTTTAACAGGGGCGAAATCAACACAGGGTCAGGTGAGTGTATGTATATTTTTGACCGTGTTCTGGTACTAAAGAAAGCCCAAAACGTTTTTTTTTTTTCCCGAACCCTTACAATTTAATTATTTCAGCCCTTTTTTTTACGCTACTCTGCATAAGCCAATGCATATCTGTTTTAATCAAGACTTAAAGGAATGTGAAAGTAAAAGTATGTGGAAGTCAGACTCTTAGTCATTTCATGGTCCTAATCAGCCAAGATAACTATTTATCTCAGCAGTACGTGTATTCCTGCCTGTTAAACACTGTTTAATATAACACGAAATACTAATGAGCATTAATAAGTTGTTGTAAGTTGTTGATTACTAATATGTATATTATAAGCATATTATAGGAATACATTTACTGTCAGTTGGTTATGCTAACACATAAGCTTAAAGCCACTAACAGTATATAATAATAATAAATCTTACATGTACATATGCTGTATGTTTAACACTGTTGAGAGAAATATGGTGTATCTAGTTTGAGGTTAACTGCCTTCCAGTTGTACAGATCAGAGCTGGGTAGAGTAGACTAAACCAAACTCAAGTAAAAGTGTTGTGACTTTGGTGAAATAATTACTGAAATAAAAGTAAAAGTAAGGCTGCCAGAACAGAAGTGTTTATTATAAAGGACTTTATAGTAACTGCATAATTGAAATTACTACAGTGTGGATAAAAAAAAAGCTGAAAGCATTGATTGAAGCAGCTCTTCAAAAGGTGCAGTAGTTTACCCTGGAACATCATAGAGTATTAATAGCTAATAGGTCAGTATTGACTTAATAACAGCTGTACTTATGCCTCAATATCTTTTTGAGGACACACCATGGCCCATAGACCTTTAGCCAGCTGTCTGGCTATGTACAAAGTAAAGGCAATCTCCATGACGTGATGTAGTCTGTCAGTTGGCACACTACATAAAGAGTAGTCATACTACCACAATAAACTGTACATATTTACTCAAATGCTTCATCCACAATATATATGAAACTAACGTTGAAACTAGTCATTTTACATATATATGTAAAACAAGTAATTTGTATTTGTGTGTGTGTATATGTATATATGTATATATATATATATATATATATCAAATGTGTGTATATGTATATGTATGTGACTTTTTCAAATATATGACTAGAATAAATGGCTTAATAAATACCCCTCTAGCCTTGTCCCAGCAGTCAGCAGCTATTGGCTACCCTACGACTCTGAAAATTAAAGCAGGATAAGGCTATATAAGATGACACCAAAGCAGTTTTAGGTTCCTCAGTTTGTAACATATTTAGTAAATGGCATAGTGGAGGTCAGGAAGACAAACACAAAAGTTTTGAGGAAATAGCTTACAGGATTGCTAACAAAGGGAAATCAACATTCCAGTAAAATTAAATGTCCCATACGTTTTACATAGAACCATGACAACTCAGACTCATTTGAGAAACACACAACCCTTTTTCACAAAAAGGTTTTAAATAGTATCAAAAAGTGTTCTACTGTTGTTTATGGTTACTAGCCATGTAAAATGAACACCCTATAGTTGTTTGTCAGAGCTTTAATCCCTCGGATCCTTTTCAGACAAATACCTTTGCATACTGTTTCCTTCTCAGAAACACAGTACAAGCAGGTCAGAGGAACATCAACACACTGTCTTTAGTACCTGTTGCCGGTAATCACAAGGAACTTAACAAGTTAGTGAATCTTGCAGGCATAATCCATCCCAAATTAGGGCTCACTGAAAATATTAAGTTACTATCCTGAACGACTGTAGCTCCTGATGATTACTTTCCAAATCAAACAAACACAGCAAATACTTGGGGATGCCATCCCGTAAAATATTAACAGTGTTTGTAGCCTGTCAAAGCTCTTTGGGGCAACCTTTCCAGTCCTGGCAGCCAACGAGATATGGAAAATCAACAATGCCATGTTTTGATTGCTATGTTATTGTTCCCTGGTAACACTGTGTGTGTGTGCATGTGTGTGTGTATGTGTGTGTTTACAACGACTGTATCTCTATAGAGTGGGAGAGGAAAGGAAATTTCCAGAACACAGGGATAAGAGCATGTACGAGGCGGTTAATGACACCACATGGCAATAATGCCGCACTTCACAGTAAGCGGAGGAATGCAGGCTGTGCTGGCCACCACTCCCTGAAATCCCTCTCGGGTCAGTCCATCCTCAGCAAATCGAAAGAGATACAAGCTAACTCAAACCTTACCTCTGCCCTGTCTTTGTCCTCATTTTAGGCTTTAGATTTAAAACTTTTTTGTCTGTGTTGTTTCAGGACCTGTTGTGGCCGTGCTAACAGTGTATATCAGTACCAACAATAGAAAACCGATACTTGTTTTTAATTAAGGGACTATGGACCTCTATGACTGTTGTCAATGACTGTCATTCAAGTTAGGTCAGCTTCTAAAATACCATATCTACTCAGTACATATGGCTCTGTGTTGGACTGCAATACAGTGTGTCATCCTGCTTCACTGGACTGTGACGATAAAATAATTTCTTACTTTGTTCTAGTAAACTAAAAATGTAAAACATTGACACACTAAAGCAATGTTATGTAGCAACTGTATCTTAAAGTACACTATATGGACAAAGGTATTGGGACACCTACACATTACACCTACAAGAGCTTTTATGACATTCCATAGGGAATAATATGGAGTTGGTCTCCCCCTTTACAGCTATAACAGCAGGTTTGGAACTCTCAGTACTTTTACTAATGCTACTCACGGTTGATGGCGAGAATATCCGTGAGGTAACAAATTTCACCAACTGAATTGTTGTTGCAGCGGCGACATCCTATTACAGTACCACGCTGGAATTCAGTGAGCTCTTTAAATCCAGAATTTGCTGGATTTTATACATCTGTGGCAATGGGACTGAATGAAATGCCTTCAGAATCAAAAATGACGTCTCTGTCGTTGCCACTTACTGGAAACACCTGCTACTGCACTATGTAACTTTAGTGGAACGGACAAAGGACCTCTTGTAAAAAGTGAATCACACTTGCCAACTGTCGAATATTTGCATAATGCTGCTTAAATATGAGGCACATTTTCATGAGCCATTTCCTATTTTCCATGTTTCCAAAAATAGAGGTGTAATGTATTGTATTGAACTGTATGACAGTGTTTATGTTGTATTGTGACTGGCATGTTAGTTTGTGCCTAGTATGTTTGCTTGGGCCTAACATATTACTTTGCAGCTTTTTGTGACAAACACTCCTATACTGTTAAATAGTTTCATAAATTAAAACTGCCTACATTAACATATTAACAACAAGCACATTATTAGCCGCTACTTGCTGTATCAACAAATGTATTGAATTGAGACACCATTACACTATATCAAATTAAAAATTTGTGAATCTTTACACACTCACATATCAACTCAGTAACAACTCAGCCAATTCTGATTCACCTGTAATTTACAAATACCCAAGCCAAGCAAAAGATCCACAGAAATATATATTACCTCAGGAAATTTTCTCCAACTTCGACTCCCTGCTTATAAACAGCGGTACCTTTTCAAAGTCTGCTCAGTCACTGGCCTGTATGATGATCTTACTGCTTCACGGTTCATCTCGACACAGTTATCATACACTGAGAGTTGCCTCGGCTTTATGTGTTTAGCAGAATGAGGCTGGCTGTGGGCGAGTGCTGGCCTCGTTCTGGTATAGCTAGTCCTGCTTTTTTTGGGAACGTTTCAAGACAGCATACCAAAAATCCCAAGTCATTAGACTGGTATGCCTTTATTTGCTCATTAGTGTAAAATGTTAGGACTTACATTCCCGCAGAGCCAGAGGGGCTAATGGGAGGGGTGGGGGGGGGGGCTGAGCCTGTCCACTTATGGTGTGTGTGTGCAGAGGGTTGCCTGATTGCATCATCGCAGAGCAAAGCCGCTCTGAGTGCTAAAAATAGGGTGACGTCACCTTGGCCCAGCCCCCTTTACTAGTAAGATGCCTCGGCGAGACTTACTATAAAACAGGGGTGATGCAACGCACCACCGAGAGCTGTAACTTTCTCAGCTGAGCGAGAGAGCACGCCGAGCCAAGTACAAGTAGTCGGAGGGCTGAGCTCAAGACACACGTTCGCTCTTTTCCTCCCTCAGAAACACGGTGAGTAATCGCAGACTACGTCTGTGGAGGTGCTGTAACTCTGGCTCTGAACTGAAAAAATGAGATGGATGTAGGACAGGGGGTGTTGTAGTGCTCGCGTTTACTGTTTTAGTGTTGTTGTTGTTGTTGTTGTTGTTGTTGTTGTTTTTACTGAAACTAAGCGAAATGCGCGAGACAGGGCGACCGCTGACTGAATGCGCGCGGATTTTGAACTTCCCTGGTGACTGTCCGGGTCTGAGATACTGTAGATTTACACTTCAGTGAGGAATTTCAGTTTAATATCTCGTTGACTTAATGGCTAAAATAGACAGAAAGTGAATGTTTATATGAGCAATAGCGGCAACGTTAACGTTAAAGGCTAAAGGCTCGGTCTCGGACAGGCGGATTAAGACAGTCCGCTGACTGAGGAGCTGAATCGTACCAACAAAGACTTCGGCAGCACACAGCTACTGTTCACATGGACACTTTTCTCCTAGTCTTCCTCCTTCGCGGTCACGCAAAACTTTGTATCGTCAAAATGTTAACCTAATAGGAGGAGGAAAACAACACTCTTAACTTTGACTGTCAGTCTTGTCCGTTCATCAGGAAAGTTTGACACAATAAACAACGAGCAGCTCAAAATTGTCAAACAGTTGACAGCGTGACAGCGATTTCACTAGCACTACGTTTCCGGAATATTGTTTAATATCACTTCTCTTACTTAGGAGAGCTGTTTATGCGTGTAGGCGATCTAACGTAATATTGTACACATGATCCAGTGATATCTAATTGTACGCTCCTTGTGCTAAAATCCGCGTGTGGGTGTGTTCAGGTTTCAGAATGATGCTTCAGCATCCTGGGCTGGGTTTGGGTCCTTCGGAAATCAGCGCCTCTGCTCTGGTGCCCTGTCTTTCTCCGCCGGGCTCCCTCACACTAGAAGATTTCACCACTTTCAGTCCGCTCGTCAGGGAGGAGCTGCGCTACGCCATCCACAATAAGCGCCTTTCCAGCGGCATGAGCGCCACCCCGAGCTCCGGCAGCTCCAGCTCAGCACCCTCCTGCGAGCCACCAGCTAAGAGAGAGGTAACGCCGGCCACTCTTCCCGCCAGCTCCGTTCATGTTCTCATGTTCAAGTTTTAACCACTTGTTTTTAAAGACATCAGTTAGGTTTACTTGTTTCTCTTTACTTAGATAAGTTTACTTTGATATGGTTGTGGTGGGATTTGTGTGTAGTAAGTAACTAAAGTCCGTTTCTGGAGCAATAAAGGACATTTAAAGACAAGTGTCATCTGAAGTGATGTCCACAGTGCATTTCAGGAGGAGTAAAGAGCAGATAAAAGGAGCATGGAAGATATAATCGTTTCTTGAGACATGATTAATGAAAGGAACTTTAAACTATGTTGACTTTTCTTACAAGACTGTTCATTTATTCCCCTCCAGCTTACCTCTGAAGAGGTTGACCGGAGGAAAAGAAGACGGGAAAGAAACAAAATCGCTGCGGCCAAATGCAGGAACAAGAAGAAGGAAAAAACGGACTGTCTGCAAAAGGTAGGGTTTGGTTAGGGTTGTCTTTTAAGAGAACGTACATGTACCCTCAGGCTCACATATTCATTCTTATTAGTGATCAGTTCACATATTAGTCTTATAGTAGATAGGATTAATAATTAAAAATGTTATAAAATAATTTCCAAACACATAATTGCCATGTAGTTTATTTGTTTGGAAATTATGCATGCCTTAATGATAATGATAATAATGAACAGTGCTTAATTATTTTTTTGTTTCCTTTTCTTCTACCCCTTCAGGAGTCTGAGAAGCTGGAGTCCATAAACACTGAGCTGAAAGCTCAGATTGAGGAGCTGAAGAACCAGAAACAGCATCTAGTCTACATGCTCAACCTGCACCGGCCCACCTGCATTGTGCGTGCCCAGAACGGCCAGACTCCAGAAGACGAGAGGAACCTCTTCATCCAGCAGATCAAGGAGACCACCCTGCAAGGCCTGAACCTGACCACCATCGGACCAGCTCTCTCCACCACTGTGCCAACCACCTGTGGCCATCTCTGAGTCACAGACTGCGAGAGCATGAGGCTCCCGCAGTAAAGTTTCAGCAAGTTTTTGCCAAGGAGAATCATAGGATCCTGTAGGAGTCTGCTAAAAAGGGACTAAGGACTAAGGAGAAGGTGGGTGCTTCCCACATACTCATGATGGCACTCTGTAAGCAATCTGTAAAGCACTAACATTGAGGGACATTTGATGTGTTTTTATGTTGTTTTTTGTATTTAAGAAACTGTATACTGTCAAATGACAAACTCATGCTGTTCTATATGTGCACCAAAGCGTGATCTCATGTCAGCTCGTAGGGCGGTGTGATTTCACTGATGTAAACATACATGTTTTCCTTTAGTACTTAGTTATAGTTCTGTGATCCTGGTGGTATCCCAAGAGGGACTGTACTGTGGTTCATGTGATGAACTAAATGCACTGTGTTTGTGAGAATGTGGTGGATCATTATGCTCCAGGTCATTAAAAGGGGACGTCCACTTATTTTTCCAAAATTCTGCATAATTCAGTGGTTGAGATGCAAACAGGGTCAATCAGTGCTTTGATGAAATGTTTAACTGTAGAGAAACTTACCAACCCTGCCTTCTTAACAGTGGTGGTGATAGGAGCAGCGTAAATATGGCCATTTTATGAACAATCCAGAAGAATCTGTGACCTTTTTATGTTATTTTTTTATGTAAGTTAATTACTGTAAAATAGTGCTTCTCAAAACTAACATAAAACAGCGTGACATCATGCCGCATATTCATAACTATATTGTTGTCTTAATCGTTTAATTATGCAGTGAAAAATGAGTGGAGTTCACCTTTCTACATGGGTGGAGGTAGACCTACTATTTGTAGTCAATTAAGTATGAAGTTATCAATGTGGTTCCAGAGTTCTGTGTGACTTCTGCTTCGTTAAATATCACTGTAATTTGCCACCTGAAAATACTCAAAGCTGCTACACTAATTTCTCAGGACGTGCATGGTGTATTGCAGGAAACTGGGACAAAAAAGGAACAAGGAAATCGAGGTAAAGTGGACTTTGTGTTAGCAGTGTGAATGCTTGCTACCTGAGGATCTGATCAAAGAGCAAGTTACGTAGAAGCCGGTTTCTTCTTCCACCAAACTTCCACCTCTAAGTTTGTTCCTCTTGTCATCTCAGAAGTCCAACAATATTTTGTTACAGTGCTGTGAGTGTGATAGCCGGGCTCTGCCTACTGTCTATTAATTATGTTTTTGTGTTGACAATAAGTAATGTATTGAGTTTTTAAATGTTATACTGTATTTTTTTACATGACAAAGGGGTATGGTTAAACCTAAATGCACAAAACCCATAAACCTTAAAGGTATTTCATGGTATAAAGCTCTTAAGATGTTTGCAGTTATGGTCTTAGCACTCCTGTCAAACAATTTCAGTGTTGCTCTGCAAGCATCTGTGGTACAGAATTCCCCAATAGGCTAGCTGAGGTTAGTATTTCCATACTGAAAGTGACCGAAATGTACTAAATCTTTAAAACATAATGGCCGAAAAAGGGAGAATCTGACTTTTTACAGTTCACACCAGATTGTTGAGCACTAAAAGAAAGTTTTACATATTTATTTATGTGGGATTAGAGACGCAGGCGTCAACAGCTTTTTCTTGTTTGTTTGTTGAGTTATATGTTTGAGAAGGAATGGACTGTAGTACTACTGCCTGTCATTTTCAATCTAAAGATAAGCTTCTGGTGGTCAGGCATTTTAGTTTCAGCCATGTTTTACCACACCAACCTATTCACATGCACTTATGACAACCATTCAAGCTTGGTTTTACAATCATATCACCTGAAGTGATGTAAATAACTAATATGGGTTTTTTTGTTTCCATTTATGACACTTTATTAATAAAATGTTTTAAAAACATATCTTTTATGAGTTGGAAGTGACTCGCTAATCTTGTTCCCAAATTTGAGTACGGAATTATTTTGTATACCTATTTTAAATATTTATTATTTTAATGTTTTATTTTGTTGTTGTTTTGCTTTTTTTTTTTTTTTTTTACACCATGTCAATTACTTTAAATAATGTTTCTTTACATTCAAGCTTAGTTAAGAAGGTTATTATATAAAGTTATATGTTTCAGAAATGCAAGGTTTTGTTGATGGTAACGATGGTATTCAAAAATAAATTACATATATTTTTTTAAACAATCAGCATTATTTACCATTTAAAGTGCTCATATTTTTATGAAATATTAGAATTTTAAAAGAAAGAACATGCCTTACACCTCTCCTCTCAATCTAACACCCTATAAATTCCCCGTCTCACACTCCACCATCACCCCATATCCTCACCCAGCTCTTGCTTCACTTTTGACTTTTTCCTCCCTCTTACAGTCTCTTCCAACAGTGTCTCTTTCTCCTTTATCATTAAATATGTTGTTTTTGCTACTGTGCCTTTAAGACCGATGTATATGTAAATCTGTACTTATTGTCTGTACCACTCTTTATAACTTTAACATGAATGGGAGGGCCTAAATAGATGTAGGCTAAATAGGCAGCTGTATGTCAATGTGTTGTTTTTTTGTGACATCATGAGACTCTTTTTGCAGCTTAGTTAACATTCATGAACTGTATGACATGGTCTGAAACTTGGATGATGTGTACCTACTACATCTACCTCAAAAACAACGTGCTGCTATAAATGTTAGAAGCCCCGCTCTAAACCAATCCCTAATTGTTGTCCAAAACCTCACACACACTGTTAACCAGCAACCAGTTGGCAAACTTGCTGACACATACATAAAGAATCCCTACCCACCCTATATGTTCTAACCCTGACAAAATATGACCACAAGTGAACAGATTTTGAAAAGGCTGTTCAGTTATATCATGGTAAGGCTTTCAATTGGGCAGCAGGGCAAGTGCTGGCAAGTTTAGACGTTAGAGGCTTTGTGAATCACTTGTTATTATATACTGGCCTATTAGGGGGAAAAGTGGTCATTCACATCATGACTCATCGTTTTTCCATACAAAGGACGAATGTAGTCACCCATTTTATTTGTTTGTTACTTAGAAAAAGTACCATTGAACTGCCACTGACCCTTTGGATTTCCACAGAAACTATACAGAATGCAGAAAAATGATAGTGAAACACGAAGACAAGGCAAGCAGTGCGCTGAATCACTGGGGATTGTCTGCTTAAAAGGGTATTTGGTAATTTCCAGGTTGGAAAAGGCTGGTAGCAAATTTCTCAGGTTATCTTAGAATTTTCCCTCTTGCCATGTTAGAGCAGGATAGGTAACATATTAACAGGTCGATAGGGTTTTGGTTTTGCTCACAAATCTCACCATAGTGTTTGTCTACAGGCAGGACAGAGAAGTAGTATAATCTCAGTCCTAGAGTAAAACCTTTTAACAGCTTTTTGGATATTGTCCTCATAAAAACAAAGTAAACCAGAAAAAAAAGGTAATGCTCATGAAACAATTCAGACATTATTAAGGGATTTTGTTATTTTTATGCAATAACTATCCATGTTGGATCATTTAATGTGAATTCAATATCACAATGTGAATTAAATGTTATGAACTCTGAATAAGGTGATATATAATACTCTGTATAATATCTATTAACATATTGGCCAATTTGGTCAAGTTATCTGTCTTAATATTTGAATTCCACCTCTGGATGTAACATTTCAAGTTCAATAAACCTGAGACTTTCATTCATTTATATTCTTGTCTATTTCTTCAGGAGGGCAGGAATACCCTCCTGTAATGGGCGCTAGCGCAGGGTACTACACACAACTGTTCATTCACACATTCCCACCTAGTGCCAATTCACTTAAAGTGTTTTTGGAAGAAACCAAAGGACCCAGAAGAAATCCAAATTGGACACAAGACAAACACAGCAAACTATTCAGAGATTGCTCAGACAACCCAAGGGACCTGCGGAACACACACTACCTGTTGCACCACCATGCCATACAGTGTGAGACATAAACATTTACACTTAAATGATTACTGTTGTAACAGGGCGTGTTTTTAACAGGTCTAAACAAGTACATTGTCACATTAGTTTCTAATTATAGTCTACTCCCCCATCTCACCTGGGAGAAAAACACTTCAGTCTTATTCCTGCTGTTGTGCCCATTGAGCCTGTTCTGTTAATTCACTCATATCTTTTATGGCAGGAAAACACATTTATGATGCAATCAAGTGAGTGGTGCCACACATTGCACCATAACAGCTGATGGTAAACTCATGTCGTAAGAGCATCGAATGTGATTTGTAAATGATGTGCCGATGTGTGTGTGTGTGTGTGTGTGTGTGTGGGTGTGAGTCAATATCCTATACTTCCACCCTGGTTCTGAACATTCTACCCAAAGAAATATAGTCTCACTCACTGGGGATTTTTTCTCCACAGTTTCTGACTGAAAATCACTCACATGTAGACAGTGCCTGGAATCCTGGGGTGGAGTGTCAAGTGTTTCTTCTTTAATGAGGTTTGACTGCTTCTTTTAGCCTAATTGTTCACAAAAGGCCACGATCCCACAAACTGAAACTAAAATATCAGGTTAATGGAGCAAAATTAAAGAAGATTTTAGTGAATGGCAAACTACTGAGATGAACTGGCATGAACTATTCCCCTGGGTTATTCATTAGCCAGCTAAAGAGGATACCAGCTCTATTATCCAGCAGCTGGAAGGAACGCCTCTCATCCCCTGTCAAACCCTGAACATTTATGCTAAACTCAAGAATAGTTTTAAGGAACAAAAATACATCTGTAGTATATATTCCTTTTCACTATTTTAAGTATGAAGGATCCTAGTTGTTAACTCTTTACCATGTGTTTCAGCAGACTGCAACCGCACTTTGCCCTTTTCAGGATATTAGTCAACTTGGCCACTGCCCCAGTTTCAAATACAGGCATATCACTGGAAACTTTTTAGCCTTGATGTAATGCCTAGAGTTCAGAGATGGCAAAATGTGTGTTGCAATATGTGATGAGGCATTGACTGCAGAGACACCACTTACAGTAAATCTAATAATAATAATAATCATAATAATATTAATACTATATTGTCAAGTCAAGTCAGATTTATTTGTATAGCACTTTTTACAACTGTTGTCATCACAAAGCAGCTTTACATAATTAGTAATTAATAAAAGACAGAGACAAAAAGAAGAAATAATGTAAGACATGAAGGATCAAAGACCCCCAACTCTGTTGTTGGTTTTAAACATCTATCATTGATGTTACTCAACAACTCAACAACTGCAGGGTCAACACACCCTCTTTTTGTTATCTTTATACCTTGTCTACCTTACCTTGTGTAAGTTCCTTCTGCTTACACTCAGCGGGTAACCTCCAAGTCTCCTTGTTGTTTGTAAGAACATGTTATTGTGAATGTTGTTATACTGCTGCTCATTAGCTCCACAACAAGTTCCACAACTTCACTTAATCAGATAGATCAAACTTAAAACTTGAACTTGTGTTGATCTACTTTAATTATCCGAACACAGCCCTATTAAGTTGTATGTTGGAGGAAAACAGTTTAGGTTTAGGCTGGGCTTCTCAAACATGTTGTTACACAGAACACTGCTAAATGGTAGAGTGAGCATCACATTCATTAGCTAGAAGTGAATTACAATTTACTCAGATCATGGTTGTGGGATTTGTTTGATTTGCCAAACAAATATCACTTAAAGTGTATTTGGGGATTTTACTTTGGAACTTTGGAAGTTCTTTACTTTCTGCAATGTGATATGGCATTCAGATCCACATTCCAACTTCCAATACTTTCAACACATTCATGTTTTTATTTATAAGCAGCAGCAGGCCAGTGTATTGTGCTTGCTGCATTCTAAAGACCAAATGTGCCAAAAAGGGCTCCTAAATATAGAAGAACCACTTTTGCTTCCCTAAAGAACTTATAAATGATTGATGTTTAAAAATCTATTTAACATTTGGTGTACAAATAGTGATGAACAAATGGTGATGAACATTTATGGACATAATAAATGGTCCAAAGTTTGGAGATGTTTGGTTTTCTTTTTTTTTAGGACAGAGAGTATAAGTACAGTGAACTCAAATGAACAACCTCTTTCTATTCATGCCTATGGATGAGCTCCAGGAAGTGTTCACGCTCTGCAGAAACCCTCATGGTCCACATTCTTGGTTTATTTCCTGTAAATGTCCCCAGAGGTCCTGAAAGGCTTCCGGAAACGCATGGGGGCAACACCTACAGATATTACCAAGAACATACAGAACAGGAAGAAGCCACATAATTGCAGTGTAGATCGTGCTGAGAAGAAAAGCTTTGAAAAGTGTGGCAGAGGACTGATATTCCCCTCCTCTCCAGCCAAACAAGTGCATAGTGCATTTGCATAGTGCACAGCTTTCAGTGCAGGTTTAATTACGGCACCACGTGACAGCTAGTATTTAGGAAATTTGCTGAGGGGTATGTTTTCAAGCACTTGTTCTTCCTTATGCACATTTGCAGTGTGTAAGGTGCAGGTTATTTTTAGAACTACAGGGAGGAAAATGTTTTTAGAATGAAGACAGTCTGGACCGGTCATGTGTTGCAAGGTTCCATGACAGGTGACCGTTGAACTTCTCCTGGTGACCTAACTTCAGTTACGGTCATAAATATCATCCTGTACTAGCGCTCACAGTCAGTGATGTATCGAGGACTTCCAGAAGGTGTGAAGTTAATTTTTTTTCCAAAAGAAATTCAGTCCCACCCCTTGTAGGTGATTGCTTGATCCTTCAGTGAGTTTTAAATTATGTTGGTGGTTAATCTGATGCTTTTGGCCTTTAGGTTTGTCATCAAAATCTTAACCAATAGCATTCTGTTTAGCATTTTAAGAAATAGCTCAATGAACAAATAAACAAATAAAAAGCATAAAGTCAAATAATTCCCCTGATATAGAGTTCCCCTTATCTCAAACAAAAAGAGCAACTCAATAAAATGTAGTTTTTTAGTCATATCATTCATTCACCTTCTTATCCGCATATACCTGGTCAAGGTTACAGCAGGTCCAGAGCATATCCAGAATTATAGGGAGCAAGGCAGGAAATTTGAGTTATATTAATTCATTATGTCTTAGTTAGGTCAGCAATTACATTTACGCTTGCTCAAAACATAAGAAGAAAAATATGTTTTAAATGGTTGCCAGATCAAAAGGAAACATGTAACTGTGAGTCCCCAGTGTTAGGGCAGTGTGTAATAGGGGAAGTTGTATGGGAATTGGCAATGAGTAAACTGTGGGGAAGGGGAGACACAGTCCAGCAAAAAAACAAAGCAATTTCAATGTAAGGAAGCAACCACATTCACTGTTTTGAGTAAGCTAAACTCATACACAGAACTACACATGGGAGAACCATGGACTACACTGAGATAACTTAAAAAAGCTCTTGACCTGACCTGATCCTTTATAGTGCATGGCAATGAGCACTGCCTACAAGTTACATTCACAATGCGCATCTCCATTAATATTTACTAGAGAAAATGCTTTCATTTATACTCATGTAAGTCTGGAAGCAAAATAATCTATTTGAGTCATTTAGCACATTTTAGTTTTTTTTATTATTCACATTGAGGTCCTAACTTTTTGTTTGGTTGTCTCTCACGCTTACGTAGCATTTTTTTTAAGCTAAAAGTATCTCCAAAAGAAAAAAACTGCAGGTAAATAAACTTTACATCCTATATATGAGAGGTGCTCTAGGTGCTAGCTACCTTACACTGCAGTTCTATATGCACTCTGTACTTGCATAGAATCTTTTCCGTTCCTGCTGACAATGTATTTTGAAAACCACTCTTTTCTGGTACTGAAGCAAGAATAATTGCATCTGTGTGTAGATTAGGCTCCTCTGCCTTCTGTTGTAAACTCTAATTATCCGAGAAAGAAAGGTATCACTAGACTCGACTGTCACTGTCCCGAAATATCTCTCCCATATCTCAAATATGGATAGAATCAACATATTAGTAGTCATTGTAAACATCTTAGGGAATGTCACATAGCATAATTCCAAAGACTCCAAGAAGAGGCAATGGGTTGGGGGATGTGATCCCCTTACATGTCTTTCCAGATCTCTTTTCAGAAAAACCCTGTCTTGAAAATGACAAGTTTACAGGGGAGGAAAGAAACCTTCTTAACCTTCCATGGACGTCAATGTAAAAAGGGTGGATATCAAGTGATTTTGGAGCATTTCTATCAGTCCATCCTTAATAAAATTTTGACACGTAAAGAACAGCTGCCAGATTCAAATAACGGAAAACAAGGTTCCTGCGTGGCAGTGACGATGAGTTTTGTGTATGATCAATGCTTTCAACTGAAAAAGTAGCTCTTCTTCACCACCTGCTGGTCAGAAGTGCCGATGATGTCCACTAGAGAGCAGAGCAGCACACGAATGGTAGGTCCACATTCCAAAGCCCTCAGTCAGTGTTCCTTCAGGGGCACTTTATAACTGCGATCTTCACTCAAGTCTTTCTGGTGTATTTCTCCAGTACCGTGGTGTCGTAAGCTTCGGTGGAAAACGTGCGCGGGGGTGTCTTAGGAAGACGTGACGGATTTCACACAAGTTTACATTCCCCCATTTCGGTCTCTTTGGCGTTCTTAGGATTTAAAGCGAAAGCAAACTTCGGCAGGGTCCCACTTAGGAACTTTTCGAATGAGAAGAGAAAACTGGAAGAGAAACAAAGAAGTGTCTGCTGCACACTCTTTCAGTGTGTGTGTGCATCCATGTGCGTTTGGAGAAGCGATACGCTGTGACCAGGACTCCTCCCAAACATAGCTAGTATCATCGAGGGAACATCCTGAACAGAAAGATGCCCACACCTCTATCTATAGCTTTGCTACTAATTGCATGACCTTATAAGGTCTGTGCTGCCGGTCAAACAGAATTGCTCACATGTATGGTATTGACTGATGTAGAGTTTACCTAACTTATACATCACATCCCCCAACGCATTGCCCAAAACATTCCCTAAGATGTTTACAATGACTACTGATATGTTGATTCTATCCATATTTGAGATATGGGAGAGATATTTCGGGACAGTGACAGTCGAGTCTAGTGATACCTTTCTTTCTCGGATAATTAGAGTTTACAACAGAAGGCAGAGGAGCCTAATCTACACACAGATGCAATTATTCTTGCTTCAGTACCAGAAAAGAGTGGTTTTCAAAATACATTGTCAGCAGGAACGGAAAAGATTCTATGCAAGTACAGAGTGCATATAGAACTGCAGTGTAAGGTAGCTAGCACCTAGAGCACCTCTCATATATAGGATGTAAAGTTTATTTACCTGCAGTTTTTTTCTTTTGGAGATACTTTTAGCTTAAAAAAAACGTGAGGTGTGATGCGGGTCGCAGTCGTCTCCCCATTTTATCATTGCAAATTTCCACCCGCTAGCTAGGATAGGTATATACTGGAATATTGCACAGCTCCACGTGCGTGGAGAAGAAAGTTAGAATAGAGAATTCTGCTGCTTAATTCTGCTGCAGTAGCTCATAGATGCCCGTGTTGGTTTGCATTGCGCTGAGGGATGCACCACCTGACATCAGACTGCAGCTTAACAAAGTACAGTGGATGATAATGATGATGATGATGAGGGGCTTGGGTTATGCAAGAACCCACGTAGAAATAACTGACCTTTCTTCATTCTGTGAGATATCTGTGGAATATCAAACAATCCAACTGAATCATGTGCTCAGAACAGACCAGAGTAAAGTATATTCATGCCCCTAGTGCACATCCATGAAATGCATTGATGATTCAAAAGTTAAACCCAGTTATGTTTGTGTTACTTTTTCATGTTGGAAAAAGTCCACCCACTAGTGAAGAACGCTTGAGGGGAAAAACAGTTCCTTCACATAATTGTAATTAAGACAATTTGTAAATAAAGTAAAAAAAGTTCTCCTAATATAAATATAATTGATCAGACAAGATTTTCTACTTTACTGTATTACATTTTCAAGAGAAAAACATTCTTTTAAAATCCATTTACACCTTTGAGTAGGGTGGGGCCCAGTTAATAAGGGTTGTAGTCACAGTCTCTTTCTCTGAAAATTACCTAACAAGGTCCTACTGATACAAATACATTGGCCTGATGCCATTTTTGAAAAGATTTTGACTTAATTTTTTATTTTATTTTAAACATTCATTACTGGCAGGAGTACACACATGGCATTGGAAAACAAAACAGTCAGCAAAGTAAACATTTGTTCATTTATCCAATTATAATCTGTCTCAACATTACATATAAAAACTCAGAAGAAACGTCTGGGTTCACTGGTGTTTTTGGACACTGTAGACATCACAACCTGTCACAAACAATCATCTTCGCTGTGAAGAAATCAGTCAGTAAGTTTCTTTACAATGAACCTTTTCACACTAAGTCACTCTCTAAATTACTTTATTTACACAACAATAACTGAAATACCATTTAGTAAAAAATAACAGTGGAACTCTCCATAAAAAAAAATGCAAACACTTTACACTTTAAGTAACCTGCATAGACTAGATGCATTTGAGGACATCCACATTGCATATGTTAGAAATTCTGTACATGATTCCATTCATAAGTAAATGTTTCATATAAAATCAAGCACTTGTTAACATGGTTTATAGTCAACATGATGTCCTGAAACACAGGGGAGATATTTTGGTCAAGCACTTTGTGTAAAGGAGAAGTGTTCCTTCTTGTGGCACTGAAACTACAGTGGTGCACCAGATAGATAGTTAGTGGTTAGGTGGTGAAATTGCAGAGGTACTACAAAATAATTTCACGTGAGTGAATACTATCTGACAAAATGTTCCCACAGCATCAAAATGAAACTGAAATATTGTGTCACAGACTGGACATGCTTCTTCTAGAAACAAAAACTTCTAGAGATTATTGTGATGAATTCCAAACTGCATTTGCAAGACTCATTTTCAAAGACCAACACATCAAGATGCCACATCTTGGTAATGAGAACAACAAGGCATTTAATGGGTATTTACCAAAAAAATATTTTGACAATTCATTTTGACAATTTTTGTAAATAATGTCTGTTGTCTGGCGGTAAATTCAGGGAGGGATTTCATCCGTGGTCCTGGCTGCTGGGAGCACGGCACTGTTTAGAATAGGGCACAGAGGCTCGTGGGACTGGAGGGCCTCTGCCAGACGTTTCTGTTCCTCAAGCAACAGCTGAACCTCCTTCTTCAGCAAACTGTTCTGCTGCTCCAAACACTCGTATGCCTGTGTGGGGACATTTTCATCCTGAACAGTTAAATAACTCACCAGAAACTACACTCATTAGCATTACACACACACCACTGATTTAAAGCTGAAATGTCAAATGTACACACTTTCTCCTTACTCCAAATGCAGTCAATCACCAAAGACATGACTGGTGACCAAAATACTCAAATAACTGCACTTTGTTACTGCACTGTATTATTTTGAAAGATCAAGTCATTTTCAAAATGAATACTTTGAGTACTTTCATTCATTTACACTTTCAATTTTAAGACCAAAACCATACATTTTACTTACACTTACATTTAGGCCTTCAAAGTACTCATTACAAATCTCAAAGACCAGAGGATTGTTCTCTTTTTTTCTCTTGTGCATTAAAGTCACGCTTACCACATTCATATGTGTAAAAATAAACTGCACCAACTATGCAAGTCTTTTTTTTGTACAGGAACACACATCACACACACTTCCATATCACACACCACCAAACAAAGAAAACTCTTTATTTAGTGTCTGAAACATTTAGGTTTCTTATACCTAATTATGTTTAAACATCTTGCAAAGTAAATTGTATTTTGTGTATTGCATTTTTACTGCAATGAAAAGCAACTGGAGTGTGTTAAATAATCTGTCCAAAGTAAACTGTACAAGAGCATTAACTATAAAAATGGACAAAAGTACATCACATGAATAAAAACATTAGCAGCTGTCACCTAGAATGGGATGATTAGCTATTTATTGTAGCTTTCATTAGAAGAATCACACATTACACCACAAAAATAGATTTTTTTCTGTGTCTTAACTGGCAGTACATACGCTTATGTAAAGCGAAGGAAGCAAACTTCAAACACCAAACACATCTTGACCTGTCAACTACAGTCAACTACATTACAGCTGAAGAACCTGAAGCCAGTATCTTAAGTTTCTTAACCTTGCTCCTACATACTTTCAAGCACCCCTGATCAGACTCATCAGCTGATTCTTTGAGAAATTCCTGATCTGGATCAGATGTGTTTAGGGAAGTGAATGAATCAAACATTGCAAGATAGTGGGTCACCAGGATTTCTGTTAGGTACTGATTGATGAAAATTATTAGCTACAATTCTTCACCTACTTCTATTGTACATTGTCTAAGGTCAAAAACATTTTTTGATTCTGTAAGAAACAGTGGAGAGTGGTGAAAGACCCACCATACACAACATTAAAGACTGTGTAAAACAATAAAATTGCAAAAGCAAAACATATTATTCATCATCAGGTTTTACGTTAAGATGAAAGCAGTAGGTATATTACTCACAGAGCACTCTATCAGAAAACTACACAGATACTCGGTAGGCCCTCGCATCTCATGGCATGGATTCCACAAGATGCTGGAAACAGACCTTTTAGAATCTAGTCCATGTTGACATGATTGTGTCATGCAATTTCTACAGCTTTTTCAGAATCTGTCATTCTATTACATCTCAATTGTGTTCTACTGGATTCAGATCTGGTAAATGGGAAGGTCGGTGACTCTAAATAACACAGTTCATGTTAATGAAACCAGTTTGGGTTAGGGTTTGTCTGGCCGTTCTCGGTTGCCCTCTCATTGATAATGTGTTTCTGTCTGCAGAAACCTCACTGCAATGATGTGTCTTTTTACCTTGATTTTTGACTTCGAGCATTGCTCATGGCCTGAGTAGTGGGATGTTTTTGTGTGTCCTGTTTAATGTTTGGCCCCCTACTCCCTTACCATCACAGTGTTAAGTATTGTATGGCTTTCATGATGGTGTATTCGTTAGAATTCGTAGGATTAGTTAACTGCAATGAATTCTACACAGTTTGTGCTTTTCCTTACCCTTTCAAAGTGAAGTAAAAGAAAACTTCCTCTATCCAAATCCCTGTTTAATCATTATGAGACCTGTATGATGACTGTTCTCATGGCAGTGCCAAAAACTAGTGTTTAAATCTTAGACACCAGGCTGCCCCAAAATTGGGCTAAACTTGAAATAGTTTACAGGGAGTAAAACACAGATAACTAATTTTTAAACTATCGTTTTTAAAAAGGTTGTCTCACCTGTATGATAAGACTAACAAATATATGTGTGGTATGTGAACACACCTCGTGTAGCTCATCAGCTCTCTGGGTCTGTCTTTTGCGGCTCCTCTGTGCTGCCACCCGGTTCTTCTCTCTTCTCTTCAGCCTCCTCTCATCATCGTCGGAGCTCTAAGTCATCATTCGTTAAGACACCACATAAGCCCATGTCCACTACAGGAGAAATTGGATTATGTGCAATTTCCTTCTACCTTGCATTTACACTCTGTCCAAAAGTATCCAGACACCCCTTCACGTAAGTGAACTCAGTTACTTTAAGTTTACCTATTGCTGACATAGGTGTTCAGTTGTGCACACATGACTTTAATAAGCAGCAACATATGAGCCTATGGTAACCATGCCCAAAGCCAAGCATCAGCTAAAACTCCAGCCAATACCATGAGAATGAGCTGGAGTGGTCTAAGATCCAGAAATAATGAGCCAACATCAGTACCTGAACACGCTAATGATCTCACAGATAACTGCAATCATTCAACCTTTCTAGAAGAGTAAGGTTGCAGCAAAAACTAGACAAACCCCAATTTGTGCCCTTAATTGAGCAGGTCTCCACACACATGGAGTTTATATGAAAAAAAGCAGCTACAGATTAATAGATGCAGCTTTGATCATTGTAACCTTAGAGGTCTTTAACAACACTACAGGCTAGTTTGTGTACACACACGCTAAGCAACACTACATCACAGTCAGGATGGGTGAAGTTTCCTACCTCGCTTCTCCGACATGACCGCGCAGATGGTGCATCGCTGGGAGGAAAGTACTCTGGAGCGGTGCGCAGCGACATAGCAGGTGTAACACAACACGTGTGGACTTCAGCTCAGCAGTCCGATACAGAAGAGTTCCCACAGCTAAAACTGGTAAGATAGGTTTACCACCAAAACTAAATACATCTTTTGTCCAAGTGTTTGCCCAACAAAGATGACCAGTGGCCTACACTGTCTGGGCTTACTGTTATTGAACCCATCACTCACTTTCTTCTAAGTCACGTGGTGCACTTGTTAAGGGTTGTAGTACTCGCACGGGTCAGGCGAGGGCGCTACACCTGAGCTCACAGAGGCTGAAAGGCGTTTCTGACGCAATAAACTCCGCCGTTTGCATTCCAAGAACGACCAAGAGATTTCTAGACGTTTCCTTTCGATGAATTCATGACACATGAAATTGAGGTCAGTTGTGGGTCAGTAATGTTTAGCATCTACCAATGATTATATATTGTTCAGTTGTTTATCCATTTGATCATTTATGATCAGACTGGAATTTTTTGATTTTTGGTTGAACAGGGTTTGCTAAAGAAGGAAATATTACATTGCCCTTCCCACGTCACTTTTTACGGTCATCCCAACGTCATCAAATCTAACCGGATACCTTTAAAAAGCTTTGCATTTCCCTTACTTTGCTCACTCTGCAAATTTTAAGAATGACAAATTTTAAAAATCTCTGTTAAGCTGTCGAAGTAGACCAACTCAATTCTTTACACTAAAATATGGAAATAGTGCAGTTTAATGGCCTTGCAATAAATATGAACAAAAAATGAAGACGATAGGTAATTCAAATGTTAATACGAAAACATTATTAAAAGAATCCATGAATGTGTTTATTTGAGTTCAATCAAAGTCAAGTCTCTGGATCTCATTCTGCAGGTGGAACTAAACAAAGCCATACAGTACGATTGAGCACAGCCTATAAAACACACACCCATTGCTAACAGGGATAAATTAAAGCACAAAGTCATGCAATTGCCACTGACAAACATTAGCAGCGGAATGGAAACTCCACTTCCAAACTGCCTATGGAGTCCATCATACTGTGTATTCGAGAAAGATTCCTACCAAATGGCTTTGCAATTAAAACAGCCTACAAAGATTAACCACCACACTTTAAAGCAGAGATTCCACATTTCCTTGACTCCTTCTGCATCACATCAGTTGATGTAGAACCAGTTGATGTAGAACCAGTTGGAAAGCAGAAACATCATTTTTATGTTTGTGCTTTGATGACAGTACAGTTTCTTTTCCAGCCTTGCAAATAGTGTGCCTCCGAGGTGGTATCCAACTGCACTTGAGCTTGTGACCATTGCCATCAAGTACAGAAGGACTGGCTTTGTAGGTCAGCGTCAAGGTTTTGAATCAAATGCGGGCAGCTACAGGAAGCCAGTGAAGAGAACACAGCATAACATTTACATGGCTGAACTTAGAAATGTTGAAGACAAGCCATCTGATGAATAAATCTGGGCTTGGCAGATGCCAAGAAAACACTATCTAAAGATTACATTTTTAAGACAGATATACATGTCATACTTTACTACATTTATTTAAAAAAAAATAGCCAACCTATAGGTATGGTCATCATCTACTAATTCATACATTTGTGAACAATCTTCATACAGTATTACTCTGGGAAATCAACACTGACTCCCTTAATAACAACCAATTGTGTCTTTGATTTAGTTATTTTCAGCCAATGCAGCTGGAGTCGTCGGCATAGGGACGTAGTCCATGCTGTATTCTGTCTCAGATACAGCTCTTTTGATGGTCATTCTGGTAGAAGGTCCCCTGTTGCACAGGACTGGGCAGGCTTCACCATTAGAGCTGCCAAATACCTCTCTGTAGACCTCCAACGTCTCGGCTGAGGGCTGCATGTTCAGCACCTGGTGCAGGCCCTCCGCTGTCTGCTTCAGAGCTTTCAGTGACTGCACATAACAAACCAAACAAACCTTTAGTTTACAGAACCAAAAATGCTATATTAGTAATGTAAAAGTTACTAAGTACACTGACAATAATCGACAATGTGCTGCTGCCAAAAACCAAAAAAAAAATCAGCCCAAATGTTTTGTCTTTGTGTTTATTTGGCAAACTAGTCTTTCCCTGATGGTGCTTTTTTGTTTTAAGAGAAGAGTTTCCACCATGAAAATCGAACTTGTTCAATCTTTTGCTGATGGTAGAGGCTGTACTTTACATTAACTGCAGCAAGAGCTACCTGTGGGTGACTTGTTGGATTGTTGGAGACTTCTACGCATCTTGCAGTCTGCTCTAGGGATGAACAGGCTAGGATGGCCTGACCTGGCCATGTTGGTAGTTCTTTTAAATGTCCTCCACATGGAAATAATTTAGCGGTCAGTGGAATGACTGATTTCTTAGCGTTCTGAGATTTATTAAACCTCTTCCCAGACTTGTATGCATCTACAAACCTTGTTTATGAATGCCTCAGAAAGCTCTTTGGATCTCACCATATTAATAACAGTTATTTTACCAAGAGCAAACTAAACTAAATGTCTGAGGTTTAAATAAGACAGCCTCCTCCAAAATCAGGGCTTTAAATCATCTGCAGCTGACGTGCTGCACCTGATTCTAATTTTATGCTTTAAGAAGTAATAAGTGTGGGGGTGACATTTTCCTCAACAAAATACAATTTTTAATAGATTACATTTTGTAAATTATCTTTAATGTCTAGGAAAAAGGTGTTTTAAATAGTTTTGAGCAATGCCATAGAAGAAGCACTTTTGGTTCCATAAAGTAGAGATGTTCAAGTGTGACTTTACATAATTTGATATAAAGATTCTTTACCAATTTAAAGGTTCTTCACACGGACACATGTCTAAATAACCAAAAGTAGTTCTTCTGCATAGGTGTTTACCAAAACAACAACAAAGATTTATATGGGGTGTCCTTTTTATGCGTGTGTGTGTGTGATATATATATATATATATATAAAATGCAACCACTAATCATCTGATCTTCTGCATCCTTTCATGGTCACAATTAACCCATCTTCTAACATCCTCTCAATGATAATTCAGACCTAACCAGAATTATTTAAGTTTTTCTGACAAATTGCTTGTTAAACTTGAAATTAAGACTCAAACATTCAAATTCTCACAAACCGCCCCTTTGTCCCATTCTTGTTAACGGGTCTATGTGTTCCACTGATTTCCATTACATCTAGGGTATGAGTAGTCCTGGGTCACTTGTCACTTAACTAAGTAAATTGTCCTGTGATGTAATTCAAATAATGTAGATGCAGCTTAAAGAGACAAGTTATTAATGAATACACAGCTTCTTGCCCCTTCATTATTACTTAGCAGTTCAATACGACTCAACAAAACTTAATTCGATTTAGAATTAGGAATAATTTATTTATTTTAATAACAAAATACAACTCTCTTAGCTGTCCATCGTGTCCAATGGGGGTGACTATGAAGGTCGATTCTAGAGTCACACACTCGACCACAGGTGGAGCAAGTGTACCCTGATGTTGGGGTCACACCAGTTGCTCGCTGGCGTCATTGGGCCAGTCTTACAGTCCTCCTCTGCAGAAAGATGGTGTTTATTTGTTCTGCTGCCTTGATACAGGTGGTTTGCCAGGTTGACCAGTTAAGTGCTAGGGCCTCAAGATGGCTTGACCTTATAGCACCTTGTTTTGAGTTGATTAGTTGCCCATACAGTATTTGGTGGGGAAGACGATAGCCAGGCATACGAATCGTATGGCCCGCCCAGCGACGGTTGTTTGCCAAATCTGCTTCAATGCAGATGGTGTTGGCCACTCAGAGAATGTCAGTGTGTGGAATTCGGTCACCCCAGGACAGAGAACAGGAGAATTTTTTTTAAAGGAATCAAAAGTGGAATACCTCCAAACTGTTTGTGTGTTATTTTTAAAGTATAGAACAAAAATGCATCAAGTTGCTCGATGGAATCAGTAAGCAGCACTGACCTTTATTACTGTAGAGGCTTGGTTGAACATCCCGGGGGCAGCAGCAGACACGTTATTCATGATGGTGTCTTTTAAAAAAAGAGAGGGACTCTTGAACTTGAAAGCACTGGACTTCAGCACTGCATTATAGTTCTCAACTTTTTCATTTGAGTAATGAATAAATTACAAACATATGAGAGCTTACCTTGAGCAGGGTCTCGTTTTACTTCTTGTGGCACAATAGTGCTGTCAAACAAACCCTAAACCAAATAGAAACGGTATGAAATGCAATGATGACCACCACATTTTGACATTTGAATAACTTGAATAACTAAAAGCCTATATTTTAGAAACATACGTCTTTCTGATGACATCTAGTGGCTGGATAGATGTGGTACACATCACTTTCAAGACAGCATACAAAACACAATTTTTTATTTTACAGTTTTTTGACAAGTAAATAACTAACCATCAGTTTTCGTTCAGCTTTCAAAGACCGCACAACGTATGGAAGAATTTTCTTCGGGTAAATGCTGCGTTTCCTGGTAGTCTGTACAATCTTTTCGTCCAACAGATCATCCAATGTACTGACCTCACACTCTAGAGAGTCACAAAATATAAAATATCCTGTAATTACATTAACGTTATTATTACTACGTATTAAAGCTGAAACGTTGTTTTACCAGTTAAAATGTAAGCATACTGAGCTACATACTGAAACTATAGTTTGCTGTGCAGCGACAATCACTTGGTTTACATACCTTCCCCGTCTTCGTCTGCTGCCTCTTCCCATGACAAACCATCAACAGCGAGGTTTTCTTGCACCACGTGTTCAAAATTCTAAAGGGCATTAAGCGACAATTTAACTACCACGGGGTGACAGTACCTCACGGAGAGACATCAAAACAACACGAAAAAGGAAGACGACAGAGATCTAATCCTAACCCTCACTCCTTACGTAGTGTCACAAAATTACATACTCTAAATCTAAATAGGGCAGTATATATTCGTAAAGGACTTTATTTACATGTATTCATATGTTGAAGTCTGAAATCTTTCTGCTATCTTCGTGTAGAGGTTGTAGTTTTATGGTTGATGTTGTTCACGTTATTATATTGGAGAGTAACACTAAACGTGTTTTGACGTCAGCGTTGTCGTAAGCGTTGTCCCCGTCAACACGACCACAGAAATCTCCACCTTGGAGAGCGTCTGAACTGTCGCTACTAATGTATTTTGTCTGTGATTACATGTATCATGATAAATATTGTGCATCACAATATTTCAGGTTTCATATTGTGTATTACAAGATTTTTACCATATCGCCCAGCCCTAGTACTAGCTACGTGTTTTCTGTTCAAGTGGGTTTGGTAGAAAACTGATGCTGCTTTTTTCCCCCCTTTTTTTCACAAGATTACTTGTGTTTTTCTGTCACCAAAAGTGAGCAAGCATATTTAGTATTGCTTCAACAAAAAAAAAAGAGGTTAAGCAACGAGTAATACTGTTATACAGTAAGAAGCGTCCTTATTTACTTGTATTTGTGGAATGTGTTTTCTCAAGTGCCATAGAGTAAACGGTAAAATGAAGTCAAATGTTCGTGTGTTGCTGACTAAATAACTAACAAGTAATCAAAAACAGTTTAAAATACAATTAGCTGCGTTTTTATTGACGCGACCCCTCAACTATTATCTAACTCAAAATATCTGGCCTCAGTGAATATCCGAGTTTCCCACTAGTTAAAAGGACTGTCTCGTAAACACGACACTTCCGACAGCTTTTGGAGGCAGCATTCAATTTTGCTTTGTTTGGTGTTTAGCGACTTGCAAAGCGTAAGCGACAGACAGCTGCATTCTCAACATTTAATATTCAAGGATAAAAATATTAAAATATATAGCTACATATAAAAATGCTTTCGCGTTACAAACACAGGCAGTGAATTCAGAAGCGTCTCCCTTTGCAACCTGGACTGAAACCCGTGGGTGTTTTATTTCGAAAAAAGCCAACATCTAATCGCCGTTTAGGTGTATAATTTAGGTAGGCTGTATAACAGGTATAACCCTGATCATAGATACTGTAGCTTAAGTAGCTATTTCATAAGAAAAGACATGGCTCTGATAATGTGTCTCACCATAAGCATTTCTTGCGACAGTTTTGCCTTGTCATCCTCGCTGAGTTGAGACTGTCCATCGAAAAGCGTTTTAAGCAAATCTTTATACCTCGTTAGCTGGTTAGTAACATGCCTCTTTGACTTTACGTGTATTCTGAAATCGTGTTTTTTCTCCGGATCTGATACTCCAACTCTGTCCTCCATTTCTGCCGCCAACTGTTCAAAATGACGTGTCCCACCAAAATAAAGCCCACCAAGAAACAGTGCCGCCTAAAACGTTCCGCACACTTTTATTTTTTCTGATTCTTTACGACTTAACGCAGAGGATTCACCACAGAACTGCATCTGCTTTACATAGAATTTAAAGAGATGGCTAATATTTGAGGGTCATATAAGAAATAATCCAATGATCTTGCAATGATCTCGGGAAATAATGTAGCTAGCTAACTTGTCGTGTGGATTCGTTTGCATTGTTTTGATAGTCAAATGGATGGACATCTGGTAGACAGCCACTGCCACTTGTCAGCAAATGAGTTCGTCCAGGTAATCATGAATGAACGGTAACTTTTCTGCCTAGCGCTTGACTTCTAGCTAGATAAAGTGTAATGGTAAGATAGAGCCATATGGCTATATGACTCAATTAGCTGGCGGCGTCCCTTCAGTGCCGTGGAGCAGCTGCCAGTTGTTTACTAAATACAGGATATAAAATATAATCCATTTACAAAGTGTATTTAGCTAATTTTAGATATGTTGGATGTTTATAAAGTTACTCAGGAGGTTATATGTTGAAAGTGTGCATTGTAGAGAAACGTAAGGGGTCTAGATTTGTTTACAGCAGTCGAAAGCCAGCTTGATGTATTTTAAACACGGGGATGCTTGTCACTAGCAGTGGAAGTTGATATCAGTGGAAGTTGACAGTGTTTGCTGTGTTTAAAACGCTGGTTTGCTAGTTAACCAGGACCGGACGAGCATACCCCAGCTAATGCTGTGTTTTGAACCCTGGTATGCTAGTCAACCAGCATCACATTAGCACCAGATTGTCATAAACCAGCTTATGCTGTGTTTTCAACCACACCAGCAGTAGACGATCATGAACCTAAGAAAATCAGTACAGAGGCTGCACAGTTGTCCTGTATTTAAAACAGGGGTGTGCAGCCCTGTTTCAAATTTAGCTAGTATAATTTATACATTAGTATCAATGCCCTGACCAATGCCCTTTAGGAGCATATGAATAATAGAACCAGGTGAGTTAAAACTAAACTCTCCTAGTTTAAAGTGATACTGTAGTTAACAAGTAATAGAAGCTTATGTTCGACCAGTTACCACCAACAAAACCGTCAGCATGCAATGCCTAAATCCTCAAACACTTGCATCATACATGTACTTGTTAAAGGGCCCTTATGTTACATTTTTGCAATTTCTTCCTTTAAGTTCCACTTTCACCAATCATCGCAATTTGGCCTTTGTCAAAGGCGATCAGGTCCCTGTTGACTAAATGTCAATAAGTTGGTTTTCTTAACATCACAGAACAGGGAATTCAAAACAAGCTCTATTTGCAGCATTGTTCCAGTGAGTGGTGTGTTTTGAAATCCATATGGGCTCCTAATCTAAGATAGACTTGCTTATGTGACATATGATGCCTGGTATTGATAGAAGTGCACCAAATTACGGACACATTTCATACTTCAAGATACTGCGACTGTTTTTAGCAACATATATTTGTCCATTTTTATAAATAACAGCGTGTCATTGTCAGATATCTCATAAGCAGGCCTGTTTAACATGGTTAAGGTAAGAGAGTGATAACTTTTGCATTTTGCATAAGGCAAACTTACTTGTTAGCCTTTTACTCCGATTCAGCATTACAAAAGACTTATCGAGTTGCTTAAGAACTATTGGCTTGTTTGCTTTGTTTAATTACTTTAAATATTTGTATTGAATGGATATTGCATCTTGCATTTAAAAGTGCTCGTAGATGATGATGTTCTTAGAAGTTAGAAGGTCTGTGAGAGACAGAAATCTTGCTTGTTTATGATTACCTGGATTTCTTTTTCTGATTTTTTCTCTCATAGTTGAAGTGTACCTATGATGAAAATTACAGACCTCTCTCATCTTTCTAAGTAGGAGAACTTGCACAATCAGTGGCTGACTAAAAGCTGTACAAAATCAGAAGCTACCAGTTTAATTTTACATTTTTATTTTATTCTTCAGGACCTAAATGATGTTGTTGAAAGAGCAAAACAGGTAAGTCCCTAATCACATCAATGAGCATTAGGTTTGCAGATTGAAACTCCCAAATGCTGCAAGTCATACTGATCAGTAACTCATGTAATTCAAAGGCTGGGGTTAAAGCACTAATTGTAGTTACGGAAGGAGCCAGCGAGTTTGAAAGAGTCATTCAGTTGTCAAGCATGTAAGTATTTCACAGAGGTAATGCCATTATTGCCATATATGCAAATATTATATTATAACACCGGGGTTAGAATAAAGGTGCAGTATTATCCAAAAGCTTGTAGACACTTGTTCTTCCAATGTTTCTGTAATGCTGGGTGAATTAACCAGATACTCCTAGATGTAAAACCAAATGGTTTATTAATGAAAGGGTAATCCAAAAGAGAAGTGTCAAAGAACATGCAATTAAAACAGTAGGGCAAATCCAAAAGGCAAAAAAGTGAAAAACCCTCAGTATGCACTGAGAAAACCATGGCAATGCTTTGCAATTAAAGAGACAATTCGTTTTTTGTATACTGACAGAAACAGATGTAAATCAAAACTCTGGTAAAGCTGATCTTGAGAATGGTTACTGATTGGTGGGTTGAGAATGTAGTGTTTGTTTCCTCTGAAATCAATGGTTAGAACTGATAGAAACCTGAAACACAGTTCCACTGCTTCATAGCAGAACGTTGGGGGTTCTTTATACCTCTCTAGCCTATACTCGGTATTAACCTTATCTATGGTGCCCCAGTCTATTATCAGGAAGGATGTCTGAATACTTTTAGACATTTAGTGCAGGCACTGATTTGACATGTTGAGAACTGCATAACACACTTCACTATTTGTAGGAGGTCTTAAGTTTCTTTGAAACTGCAAATGCAAACATACAGCTGTTTTTGTAACTTTGTTCTTTTGGATATTAGTTACCCAGGCCTTGTATTTCCATGTGTTGGAATTCACCCACTTCAAGGTTCTCAACAGGCCCTACACAGTGTGAGAATTCAGGTGAAGTAAATTATTATTCTTATGGATCTTGCATACCATTGCTGTCACTGATACCCTTTTTGTTTGTTTTCATAGGACTTGGAGCCAGTTCTTCCTTTATTCCAAATGTTTAGGGATGACATAGTTGCTGTGGGTGAGGTGAAGTAACATCAGTTCATTACTTTATGACAATATTATTAAAGCTTCTTCATATACTTTGTGTGGCTTTTAAAAATACTGGTCCCATAACATCTTTGATTTAGTTTAAAACAACAAATACAGCTCTGGAGGATACTGAATCAAGATAATTTTCTCAGATGCCTAAGACTTCATAAAGATTTTTCTCTGGTTTTAGATATGAGTTTAATAACTGCGAACTAGACAGTTGTATCAAACTGGCATAGTAATTGACACATGAAAAAGTCTAGAAATGAATAACAAAAGCAAACGTTAAAGTTTTCCAGGAGACCACACCTTGTTTTAGTATCACTGTTCTATATCTACACTGAGCCTGTATTGGTGTTTAAAGTACACATTAGAGTAGAACTGTGCAGATGCTGTAGTAGTAGTAGGTGTAAGGTCTGGTATGTGTTAATAGTAAACAGTAAAACAGATTTACCCTTTGGGAAGAATTAAAATGAATTGGAATGTGCTTCTTTTCATTCTAAGTAGTGAAGGCTCATAAGGTACACATTATAAAACAAATATACATTTCCATTCTTGTTTTTTTATGTGTTTCTAACAAATTGACAAGTAAAAACAAAAAATAACTTTTACTGTAAAGTTTCCATTTTTACAGAAATGAAAGTGGCAGTGTACAAGTACAATGTCCAAAAGCTCTTTTGTCTCAACAGGTTTACTTTGTAGTCACACAACTTAATGGGTGTAACGTCATACTGTGTGTTTTATCACGTCATAGGGACACTATGATGCCAACAAAGTAAGCCAAAGCCCAATTATGTTACAGTTCAGTTTAGTGTAAACAGAAAACAGTTTAGGTGGAAGAATTTAGAAAATCCTGGCAAAAACATTGGCAAACATAATGGACTCTTTCATGCTTATGGTTCTCCATGCACACATATTGGCATTGCTACTGTTAGTATATGCCATCAGCATTTTTAACATATGTATACAAACACAGGATCAGACACTAGTAAAACCAGTGAGATATCAAAGATCATATATTTTTATGAGTACATAGAATAACCATTGACTCCTAGATTGTATCATCCAAGATAAGAATTCTGCATAATCCCATTTTACAGAGACATATCACAGTGTTTAGCACATGATTTCATCAGACACTTTGTAATGTTTGTGTAAACAGTTTCCCAATTGCAAAACAGGAGAGTTGATTGTGATCTTTACTAAGGAAATTAGTAGAGAAGAAAGTAAATAGAATAAAAATATAGTAGTAAGTTATGATCCTCTGTAAGTAATGAGTACCTGATCTTATCTGTTACTGTAACTTTGTACATGATGATGATAAGTGGATGATATGAAAATGCTTATTCTTAAAGGTATCCTGATCTCGTAGGCCTTTATTGTTGGTAGAAAGGCTAGGCTGTCTAGGTTCTAACACTGTAACCTTTTTAACATGTTGTGTATTTTTTTCTTTATCCAGATTGGACTTGACTTTACCCCATGGTATGCACTTACTCTTCAGGACCGCAATGAACAGTTATTAGTGTTTAAAAAGCAACTGGAAATATCCAAAGAGCTGGATTTACCTGTGTGAGTGTGCGGTTCACAGTTAATGTTTGATATTTCCATAAGCCATAAGCCATTATCCTTTCATACTTATTAAAGTTAGAATTTATGGATTTATGGATAGAATTTATGCCCTGATAAGTTGCATACTGAGGTGTTAAACAGTTTTTCCTGATTTCTTCTATTTTTGCATCTTGTGACACTTAAGGTTTCAGATCATACAAAATGCAATATTAGACAAGAGAACATAAGACAAAACTAAATACTTTGTGCCACCTCTACTAGCAACAACATCTAGCAAATAGCTTAACTTACTTTATAGCTTTACTTACTTTTTGCTTTCCTCACTGGTTTAACGAGTCTGAAGGTAATGGCTCTCAGTGTGGTTCTCTAGAGTAACATTAGCATTACACACTCTCCAAATGAATATATTTTAGCAATTTTCTCATCTCATTGTATTGTTGAAACCTTCAAATTGCTGTAGAGGTTCTGTTTAGGTTGTGGCAGTAATCAATGCTGTTTGTGTGTAGTTTAATGGAACACAGATCAGCAACTAAATTAATGTTAATGGTCAATTGTGAAACTAATAGGCCAATATTTTCTTCAATAAATATAATTATTGTTTGAAAACTGTTTCTTTACCTAATGGAAACAATAATGTGTGTTTATTAAGCGAAAATAGAAGAAATTAAATACAGCTAAATAAGATAAATAAGATAAATATAGCACTATTAAATAGGCATATATATATATATATATATATATATATATATATATATATATATATATATATATATATATTTTACAAACATCTTAAAAATACAAAATACAAAAATAGTGATTTTATGGATGACAATGTGCTTATTGTATATGTGCTTATTGTCATTTGTAAACCTTTTTCTTAAGGATGCCTAGTATATCTTGCAGTTATCATCCAGTACTTGTCTTGGTCAGGTTGGCTGATGGACAACTTAAATAATTATATAAAACAAGAATTGAAGAACATTTAATATGGCTATGGCATAATTGTTTGTTTGAAATTGGTGTAATGTGATATAGTTTACAATCTCGAGTACAATCTTGATCATATAAATGCTTTTAAACAATTTGAATAGTTGCAGAGTACTGTATGTGCAGTAACGGTGTGTGCAAAACAGCTTTGGAATTGCTGTGGTGTGTTTAAACCTTGCCTGTTTGCTGTGTAATAAAACTGCTCCTGCCTTATCTTAAAAAAAGGAATGTGCATTCTCGCTCAGCAGCCAAGGTCACTATAGCCACAATGAAAGAGCAAGGTAAGTTCTACAGGCCAAGAGTTTTTGTGTCTTCATTTACACATCTACAAATCAATGTTCAGTCTTTTGTGGCCTTTTTCACATTTAGGAATTAGACACGCACTCCTACATAATTTTGCTGGGAGGCCATCTGTGGCAATAGAGGGGCTTCAGGCCGGATACTATTTTTCCTTTCCCCCTGCTGTCAGCAGAAACGATCAGGTTAGAAGTATGTTTTTTGTGTTGTGTTGTGTTTATGTCCATAAGCATCCAGTCACTTCAGCAATCCAGCCACCCTTCGAACTGATCATTTTGGTCACTTCCATAAAAAACAAACAAAACACTTTGCAGATACCATGAGATGCTCTAAAATAAGGTGCACAGCCTATGGTCAACATGTACAGTGTCTGTAAACACCAGGACCTTGATCCCAGTAATGCTCTTGTGGAGAAATGCAATCAGATCCTCTCAGCAAGTTCAGAGAGTACAGTGTAAAAGGTGTTACTGCAGTGAAAGGTAGAGGAGTGGGTAGACCATATTATTACTCTTCATCTGAATCCAGAAGAAGCGTTGGTAGAGCAGGTGTCGATAAACCTTTGCACATACAGGGTATATGGTAGGTGTATCTGATAAAATGTCTTATTTTAGGGTCAGTTCAATGTATATGCTCAATCATGTGATTCTCTAACAAAGCCTCTTCTGCCATAAGTTAACTACAGTTCTAAGCAATGCTGTAAAAAAAGAAAATGAATATTAACAGTTTAGGGTTATGTGAACATAGGAAGCATTATGTAGATGTAAAGGTAATTCACCTGTGGATATTAGAAATAAGTAGGTTATAAATAGGTTTCCAATGTGCCAACAAAACTAACTCATCCCCAACTTATCCCCAACTCATCCCAAAAGTATTGGATGGAGTGCCATCTTTTCAAAGAACAGTTCCACTGCTCCACAACTCAAAGGGTTTGAGCTCCTCTAGCCCAGGCCTGGCATTAGGCATGGTGCCAATAGGTGCATGTATATCCTGTTCTATTGTTCTACTTTCAATACTTCTCAAAAGGGATTAGAATAGATTGACTAGATGGGACCCCAGTAATTTCTATGGTATCACCTGATTTGATTAAGTAGGTTGTCATTATACTAAATGAGGTGTGCTTGGACTTCTTCAGACTATCTCCCAAGATGTGATGTATGTTGTTTAAGTAAGTGAAGTCACATGTATTGCCCAGAAAAATGGTTTTAAAGAAGAGTAAGTGCTATGGATGCCTTAAAGTTTTGCACAGTACTGTTTTTGTGGCTCTTTTAAATATAAGATAATATGGCTACTGGTCACACAGTAAGACTTTCTGAGCTAACACACAGTCAAGTGCTTGCATATGAAACTGTTTGACTTAATGCAGTCATATGCTGTTTTCTTCCATTGCAGAGAGCCAAACTCATCAAACAGATTCCACTGGAACGCATCTGCCTGGAGACAGACTCGCCGGCCCTCGGGTTCGAAAAACAAGTATGTCATGACTTGAGCATCGTCATATCATGTCAATGTTTCATTAGTGAAGTAATTGCAGTTAACAGTTGATTTTCTCTCTACACTCCTCTAGGTGAGGAACGAGCCAAAAAATATTACCATTTCTTTGGAGTACATTGCAAAAGTGAAGGGAATATCTACAGAGGCCGTTGCTGAGGTCACCACACAAAATGCCTTATGCTTATTTCCCAAGTTAAATATATAGTGTTTTTTTATTTGTTACTTTTGCTCAGTACTGAGAATATGAATAATGGTACAGAATGGTTTGTATTTATGTGCTCTGACACAACCTTATAAAAAAAGAAAAGTGAATTAAAGTGTATTTCACACTGTTTAATGGTGCTTGTCTGCTCTGTAACTGTCCTTCATGCTTTCTGGACCTTGATTTCCGTGGTTTACTTGAGATGTGCTTTATCTGTAAAGGGGAAAATAAAGAAATATTTTACTAGGCCTTAAAGGAGATTTAATGTTAAAAGATTTAAAGGACAGGATAGTCTTACCAGTTCAACACTTCACTTTCTAAACACACTTTTCGAGACCCTGAGTAAGCAGGGAGTAGTATATGTTAAATCATTAATGATATCACAATTTCTAAGACTAGACTTGAATGGCATCTAGAAATGTGTGTATGTATGTATGTATATATATATATATATATATATATATATATATATATATATATATATATATATATAGCTATATATATAGCTAAACACACAATGTGTGTATATGGTGTGAACAAAGCCATTTACTTTTTTTATTGATTTTACTTACTATCTAAAACAATGAATCGATATATTCCATTATAACACCCTAAATGAACTTTTCCACCATGAAAGACAAGAAAAATAATGTAGGCCAAAACTTCTCCCTGTTGTAAAATAATGTACTTAACATCAGACAGCTATCTGACAATCACTGCGTGCCTTAACCCATGTATAGCTGTATATGTAGATTTTAAGGCCATTAAACTGTTTGAATATCTGCTTCCTATGATCCCCGCTTGAGTGTCATATTTTGATAAAAATAGGATTCCCCCTCTAAAACCTGCGTCCCGTCCTCATAAACGTACACAGTCAGTGCTTCAGACACAAAGCATTACAGCTTACAGCTCTCTTCAAAGTGTCTTCTCTCGCGATGTCGAGCAGGAGTTCCCACCCAGGCCGATCGCTCCTCGGGTTTCGCCGTTTGTAGGGCGCTGAAGTCGCAGGTGTTTCGCAGGTGACAGTTGAAGTGTCTCCTCTGAGCCCGCTCCCAGATTCTGCTGTCCGCTTCCACACAGCACCACGTTTCTCTCCGCATGTTCAGTGCATACAGCTCCTCTGCGTTTGACTTCGACATTTAACGTTGTTTCTAACGGCGTTGCTAGAGGCTACCAAAATTGGCAAGGACAGCTCCAGCTCAGAGCGATTGATTGGCGATAATTAAGCTCCATGGTAACCTGAGATTCGGCGTCCTTGGCAACAGGCTAACGAAACTAAACACCGGCCTAATCTGGTTTGGGTGGATTTAAACAGTAGGACAAATGTTTGATTTTATGGAGGGAGGAACAGAAACCACTGCTAACAGCCTACCTATAGCCCGAAACGATATCTACTGGGTTAAAACGAGATTATGGATTAGTGTCAGGGAAATACCATATGGCCATATTACTGCTCACTTTACTTCCATTCTTTTCGTTTTTTAGGAGGCTAGCTGCATGTTAAATTGGACTAAATAAAGGACTGTCGTCTCATTACCGATATAATCAAAGGAATAGTATATCTATTAAAGACTTGTGAGATTAATTACGTTAAATTCGCTACACCACTCCGTTATACCTGTATCTTAATGGAATTTCGTACCGTGACTCATATGAGGACAGTCTCGGCGGTTCAGCTCTTTTTTAACTGCCCCACTAACCCTCCCTGTCTGCGGCCTCATTGGTCTCGTCCGCATCGGAAGGCTTTGACAGCGCAGCGCATCATTTTTGTTTCACACTCGTTCACCGGAAAGCCCCGCCTCTGCGCTCGGATTGGACAGTAGTTCGTTCTTGTAAACGGGCCCGCCGACTACTATCCAATCCCAGCGCAAGAACGTGGGATCTTGCCAGCCAATCACCATGGCGCACAGGTGGCTGTAGAAAATGGTAGGCTGAACCGGGCAATCTCTGAGCGTACGCTATAAATGCTTGAGATGATGCAGCCAAGCCACCTCCCCTGCGAAGTCGGATGTCTAAACCGTGCCTACGGAAGACATGTGCCCCTAGAAGCCGCGCCGCCTCTATTACTCTTTACTCCGTTCGTTGCCGTGCTAGCAGCAACGGTGTAGTTACATCCGTTTTTGAGGGTCGTTTTCAGCCACGCAGGCGAGCCATGCGTGCTGGTCCTATTGTCCACTTTAAGCCGATTGAGTGTATGTAAGGATTAAATGTAGTTTCTGTTGCATGAACATTGTGGATGTTAGGGAGGGGAAGCTGATTGCATCATGGTGGCGGGGGAGCTGCTTCAGGAACACGTTCCTGCCTGCGAGGCGGCTTCAGCGGACAAAACCGACTCACAGTACCAGGACCTCACGAACGTAGCGATCCATGTGACTGCACTGGACTCGAAGCAGCAGGCGGACAGGGAGCTCCCACCAGACGAGGAGGAGGCGATGCTTCCCAGCGAGCGGAGCGAAGCCCCCAAAACGAGTCTGTACTGCCGGCGGTTCGCCGTGTTGACCATCTTCAGCCTGTACTCCCTCGTCAACGCCTTCCAGTGGATCCAGTACAGCATCATCGCTAACATTTTCACGCACTACTACAGTGTGACGAACGTGATGATCGACTGGCTCTCCGTGGTCTACATGGTGTGCTACGTACCGCTCATCTTCCCCGCCACCTGGCTCTTGGACTGGAAGGGGCTGAGGGTGACGGCGCTGCTGGGCGCCGGATTGAACTGCGTGGGCGCTTGGATGAAATGCGCCAGCGTCGGGCCCCACCTCTTCTGGGTCACCATGGTGGCCCAGGTCGTGTGCTCCGTGGCCCAGGTGTTCATCCTCGGCCTACCCTCCAGGATCGCATCGGTGTGGTTTGGCCCGAGGGAAGTTTCCACCGCCTGTGCCACGGCCGTGCTGGGCAACCAGGTAGGTTTCAGATCATACTGGTGCACAGCTCTGCACTTTATTCAGGTCCTTCCTGTTCAGACGATCTAGGATTGTAGATTGCTGGTAGTTCATTTCCAGACTTTACACAGCCTTTTGACCTGTGTCATTTCACTTTAAATAAGATCACATAAAACACACATGTATGTATATGTACTTTTGGTCAAAACACGTGATCTCATGCAATTTCATCATCAACATGTTATCGCACAGTTCAGGTCATTTATTGGTTGGTGTAGCGCAGTGGGTAACAATACCACCATCCTTGAAGCAAACTAATCTGAGCCATTCAAGCACACCACTCTACACCAATCCAGTCCTTGGGCCAGACAATGTACACTACATTTACCTACCTGTGTAACATGATTCAAATAAATGTAAGTCAAAATATCTTGACATACAGTATATCCTCTATTTCTATTCTGATACTCTACTTTGCCCTCCCCCCCCAATCCTCCACACAGTCAGATTAGTGTTAACATTTCTGTACACCCTCAAAGAAATTCAAAACAACAAATTATTTTATTCATACAGCTAGTACAAACAGACAACAGATTGTATGGGAATATATTGAAATTGTTTGATCAGATATGCAGGTTATTTGTACAAAACAATTATCAATTTAGCTGGAATATTAAAATGTCAGTGCACATTTGAATCAAGTAAATAAAGTGAAGCACTTGTTTAGTATGCCCAGTCTTATCATGTTTCATCTGAATCAGAAAGAAACACAGCAGAGGCCTCATCTAACATGAGAATTAACCATAAGCACTGAACTGCTCTGATTACTGTATTATTGATCTTTTACTTTGTAACTACTATGGTACTACTTGTACTACTATAATAATATACTACTATTTACTTGTACAAATATAACAATGTGGAAGTTATTTAGTTATATACAGATAAAAGTGATGTCAGCACACATGTTTTGATAACTAAGCTCTCTCCCTTCCCCTCTCTCTCAGCTGGGCGTTGCCATAGGGTTCCTTCTCCCACCTGTGCTGGTTCCGAACACTCCAGAAGACAAAGAGCTGATGAGTCGCAACATAGGCATCATGTTTTACGGAACCGCGGCCATCTCAACTCTGCTCTTCATTTTGACAGTCATCGGTACGGGGTCTTTAAGGAATGTCTTGTGTGCAGCCAGCTGCGCTGTTGGAGAGAACAATAGAAGAGTTGAGATAGAATAGAAGTAAATAAGAAAATAGAAGCTGTTGAGCAAATTGTGTAGACTATTGCTTAGTATCAGGAGTTTCAATTTATATATATATATATATATATATATATATATATATATATATATATATATGCGCAACAGAAAAAAATGGAGATGCAGCAATGTCCAGTAAGGCTGTAATAATCAATGTTCATAGTCTTACCACAATAATAATCTGTAATAATCAAAGTTCACCTGATTTCACCTATCATAACACATGGCATATTGTCAATTGCCACACAAAAACCCCATTCCTTATTGATCCTTGTACCATGCAACTTCAAATAATGTTTCAAATAATGTGTGGTAGTAAGAAATGTTAGAATCATCCAGAATGATGAACAGAGCTGCCTTCAGAAATGAATATCCACAGTGAATTTGTTGTGCTTACTTTGTACGATTGTAATTACATTACCAATTGACCTGTCAAGTATTTATCATATTTGTTTTGTTCAAATGTTCTGCCTCTGTCTCTGTCTCAGTCATTCAGGATAGACCTCCACTGCCGCCTAGTCAGGCTCAAGCCATTCTTCCCACAAGCCCTACAGAAGACTATTCATACAAGAAGTCCATCATCAATCTCTTCAGAAACAAGGCCTTCATCTTGCTCCTGCTTAGTTATGGTAAGATACATATGAGCTGCTTCGCCTGCATGTTAGTGTACAGTTTAAAGGTATACGCCAGTGTTTTTAACTTCATCTCTTTCTGCTGCTTCTGGTGCATACATCTGTATGCATAAGTGATTAATAAAAGAAAAGAAAACCTGAAACAGGTGACTGTGTGCAGGTGCTGAAAGCAACTGTGTGTTATGTAATTGTGTTGAAAATGCTGTATTATTTTTATGTAAACATGTAAGAACTTTCTTTTATGTAAAGAATTTGTTGCTTACGAGGATCATTGCAAACAAATGCGATACATGCAACTTCTCCAATCTTATTATCTATATTATTGATTCCATGCAGTATCATCTGGAAGATTAGTTTTTCTGCAAGGAACTGATGAATCTCTTTTTTTTCAGGCATCATGACAGGATCCTTTTATTCAGTGTCCACACTCCTCAATCAGATGATCATTGCTTATTACAAAGTGAGTTATTATTTGCTGACCTCAATGACTGATCGGGTAAATGGGAATGTAAACACACACATTGAAGAAGCTCAGAAGTGAAATCCTGTCTGAGGCATATACGCTGGTATCAGTGGATGAATCTGGTCACAGGTTCATTGTCTGTGCTCTTGCAGTTCATTAGCCACTTTCTTCACGCATGCCTGGTACTCATGAGAAAGAGGCAAAGTTTGTTGAGTAGCTGACAGACAAACAGCTCTCTATGTTTACTCTGCTAGCTAGACAGCCTTGCTGGACCAAGTCAGCTGACCTACTGACACTGGGATCTAAGGGCTTTTCCACCAACTTAAGTCTCTTAAGAGTGCCCAACATGTGACATCACTTATACACTCATTCTGTAGTGTTACCCCATTAGATAATCAGATTGCTCTAAACAATTTTTTTGCAACTTTTGTTACATTTAGACAGTTAAAATGTTAGAGTAAAATGTTGCCTTTACTTACTAGAGTTCTGCTTTCAGGGAGAGGAGTTGAATGCTGGTAGAATTGGTCTAACCCTGGTGGTAGCTGGAATGGTGGGCTCCATCCTTTGCGGACTGTGGCTGGATTATACCAAAACCTACAAGTATGTTGTTGCTTCTCGCAGAAGAAAATAGATAGATTTTTTTTTAGGAAATGGGTCCATGCACATAAAATATTTGATAGTTTTCTTAATTTTGTTGAGAACTGTGTTGATGTGATGTTTTTTATTAATGTGAAAATTCTACACAGGAAATCAATGAAAGCTGTATTTTAATGTATTAACATGAATATTCTGCAAATTTTCATATTCTATCTGCAAAGATAATATATTTTGAGGATTTACATGCCACTTATAGCAATGTCACATTTTGTTTTTGTATTTATGGACAATGTAAGCAGACATACAGTCCACAGTGTATACACAGGGAGAAAAGAGGAAAGAAAACAGCAAGCAACCAGTTTATCATTGAGTAAGAAGCCTAAACACAATTAGAAGGTACTCTATAAACTTTCACTGCAGAGCTCAGTTTTAAAAACATAAAGGAATGGAGCACAAGCTGGAAATGTCAACGTCAATATCTGTATCACATCATGATATATCACTATATCACATTAAAGATAAAGAGATTTCTCACATGGCTGTGTTTGCTCATTATTTTCTGTTGAAAGTAACTTTTCACAAAGACGATTAACCCTTCTTACTGTTAATCCCACAGCCAGTCATCGTTTGAAAGGCCAAAACATAGAATTTTCCATTCAACAATGAATATTAATTAATGTTTGTAGGTGTGGAATGTTGCCTAGCCATAAGAAGGGAAGGCTCAGGAAAGAGAAAAAGACTTGATAGCAGAATGTATGGTAATCATTGTTTCTCTTTGCCCATTTAGAATGACTACGCTGGTTGTGTATATCCTGTCCTTTTGTGGAATGTTGGTGTTCACATTCACTTTGAATTTGAAATGCCTGCTTGTGGTTTTCTTCACTGCTGGAGCACTGGGGTATGTTGGGAGTCATTTTAAATCCATTTTGTTTTGTTGTTTGAAGCACCTCAAAACTACAGTTAGAGAATTAAAAGCCACAGAATTGCATTTAAAAGTCTCAGGGTTCAGCTTTCAGTCGTATCATGTTCTGTGTCACAAACATTTTTTTATACAAATAAAAAAAGGGAGCGTTCTCATCGAGAATATTCATTATTCAATATTCATATTTTCATTCCATGACTCCTTGTGCATGATTATTTAGGCAAATCAGAATACAGAGGACAAACATAATTTTATTTCGATGAAGGAATGTGATTTTTTTCAGTAATATAATGTGTTAAATTGTGCTTATTTTAAGCAGGTTGACTTTAAACACATAGGTGACACACACATTCAAATGCACTTTTGCATTACAAATGTCTACATAATAGATATGTAAAACTCATTGCCCTGTTTTTATTTCTGTCATAAATTAAGACATTATCATGATGTTTCATTCTGTGTTAAAGGTTCTTTATGACTGGCTACCTGCCCATTGGCTTCGAATTTGGTGTCGAAATAACATATCCTGAATCTGAGGGTACTTCATCTGGTCTTCTCAATGCATTTGCTCAGGTAAAATAAATTGAATCTTTAGTAGCCTTATTTACATAGGAAACCTACTTGTCAATACATTCGGTTTTCAAACAAACCCATAGCGCGCAGGGCATTTTTTATATACTCTCTTGTGGCCTTTAGCCATGGCTGCCCCAGGCAACATTCTTTTGCATAAATTTTACTAAAGTGCCTCTAGAAATAAGAGTGCCCAGCCATCCAATTCCAGTGAACATTTCCTTTGGCCAATGATCTCTGTCATGCATTAACCTGTTTGTCTGGCTTCACAAACTCCAGGTGTTCGGAATCGTTTTCACTTTCATTCAAGGAAAGCTCACCACGGACTACAACCCACAAGTTGGAAACATCTTTATATGTGCCTGGATTTTCCTTGGCATTATTCTAACAGGTGCGATTTCATGAAAAGTTATTGTATTAGGTGACTGCATACTATGGTTGGGCATTATGACAATATTCCTTCATAATGTAATGATTTGCAAGGGAATTTGATTTTGATTTCTTTACTAAATTGGCTGATGGCTAAACTGTGTAGCTAAATGAAGACATGCAACACATATTTTCCCCCAAAGTAGTCATATACATGGTATTATTTGTTCATCAATAAGCTAAATCGGCATTTTAAAATATTTAAAAAATATTTAAATAATATTCTATTTAAAAACAATACAATCAAATAAACCGGTTGAAAGTAAGAGGCAACTACAGCACAGATCTGACAAAATTAAAATTAATTGCGGATGTACTGCAGCACACTGTAAGAAAGTGCTGTTTATTTTTGTCATGTCTAATGAATCAGATGTCAGAAGAAATTTTAGAATAAAAATGATTATTTTAACATTGTGTATTATGAACATTTTACTAAAGCACCTTTTCTTTTAGTGAGGCACACACATTTTTCTGACAGGAAAAGCCAAGCTTTTACAGAAAAAAACATTGCTAGTTGGGACTCAAGGAGCCTATGGTGACCATTCCCAATGCCTTGAAGTATCATTATAATATATATATTATTAGATTTATTCCATATCATCCACTCCTACTGTAAAATGTTGGATTTATGTATATATGGTACACTGTGTTGTGCATATATTGCACATGGGTGTATGTAATGTATGTTTAACATTTTTATATTGTTGCTTTTAGCATTAATAAAATCAGAGCTGAAAAGACATGGAGCCAATATGGGCAGCAGCAAAAGTCAACCGGTAAGAATGATCTCCTTATTCTTATTACATTTAGCTCAATGCATGGACCAGATAACATGCCTATATTTCACTTCTATGCTGTTTATTTTCATTGATACATTGTGCAGCAACAGATACCTGAAGGCTCATTTATGCTTCCATTACGTATGAAAATGAATACGTTAGTTTGACACACTGTCATTGCCCACATGCTTCCATGCGTCCTTTATGCTGGTATGGATGTTAAGCAAATAATCCACTAGTTTGACAACAACAAACATGACAAGGGTCGAGCAAGTTGTGATTATGTACTTACTACAAAAAATGGAGGAGGCAGCTGTTTAACTGAATGCAAGTCTTGCTCACTTGCTCTTTTTTTACTCACATTTTGGCACTTGCAAGAGTACACAAAACCACAAATGTAAACTTATTGACAGGCTGTTGGGTCTCTCTGGAAAGGGAAAGACAAAAAAACGTTGCCAGTGCCATCTAGTGGAGTGAAAAAGTAGTGGCTCCAGCTATTGTATCTCCCGTTGTATCTCCCATGTAATGACTTCTCCCATCCCATCTTAAAACTAGAGCCTTATAGGTTAGTTAGAACGATTTAAGCATACAGGTACCATTTACCTTTAACTATTAGCATTTTGGGTAAGATGTTTATTTAAGATTATTGAACAAGTCAGTATAAGACACTCCCCTCGGGTAGAAGACTGCGGTCCATCAAAACCAGCACAACACGTCATGCTAACAGCTTCTTCCCCAGAGCTGTAGCGCTCCTCAATCACAGTGGTCACCTCCCACTGTAAACCTCTAAACTTACAACTGAACTGTACCAAACCGGACTGAACAGCTATTTTGCACTCTGCCTATTTTGCACTATGACTATTTGCACACCTGTACAGATGTTCTTTTCTTTTCTGTAAATATATTTTCAGCTCTTTATTACCTTTAGTACTTTTTACTTTTTTAATTTATCCCCTACCCTATTTATTGTTTAGTGTCATTTTCCTTTAGTTTAAGACTGTGTTCTGTGTTTTTTGTTACTTGTCATACGTGTTGCTCTCACCAAGACAAATTCCTTGTATGGGTAACATACTTGGTGAAATAAAGAGATTCTGATTCTGATTCTGATTCTGAAGATCTTTTTTAAAAAAAGCACCCATTAATTTTTTTTCCTTTCTAAGGTTCCTACAGAGTGCGCTTCCGAGAAGGTAAACAACGGCGTAAGGCTGGAGTCCTCTTCAAGTTTATCACGCGAGACATCACTGTAAGCCCTCAAAAATGAACTCTGCAGCACAACTGAAAGAAGCCCTCAACCATCACAAGATTTCCTGAGGTTACTTGAAATTGTTTCTTTTTATTTATTTTTCTGCTGTACTGTAATTTCATATGACACTACTTCAGTGGAACTGTTTTAACACATTCTATTTCTTTAAAACCATAAAGGAAACATGGTCTTCACCATGGAGTTCACCACTTAGAACATCAGCAGACAATCTGCATTTGCATTAGCATGCTAATCACGTCCACAGCGCCTTGCAATCCTCTCGTAGTGACCATTAAAGCTATATTCTGTATGATGTATTGGTTAAGTGACCCTTTTTCCAACTACATTTGTCATTGCAGTTAGCTCAGAGAGGTTTTCAACACTGTGAACATGTGTATATTAAAAGTAAAATTTGTTCTTGTAACAAATTTACAAACTTACTCTTTCAGAACCTTGTTTAGTCAGTTCGGAAGTGATGTAATACAGCTCACTGGAGAGATCATTTGTTCTACAGATAGTGGGTTTGTTTCATGTCCAATGGTGAAATCCATTGGAGTAACAGTGGACCAAATATAGGACTTTACTATTTACGCCTACACTGAAACAATGCATGCTCTGCAGAGTGAAGGCAGCTGTTCAGTTTACCTAGATAACTAAGTCTTATTTTAGCTACTGTATTAAGCTTATTTCATAGCAGTGTCTTAATTCTGGTAGTACACGATGGTGTGCATGGTTGTTGTAATATTTTAGGAGTGTAAGTATTTTGTGCTAACAGTCAATGTATACTCCTTAGTGGGGCTGGGTATCAGTAACATTTTTCAAAACTTACCAATACAGATTAGTTTAATCTGGTGCATTTAAGTAGAGAAATCACCAAACTGTGCAGCTCCAGAATCAGATTCGAAGAACCTTGGTCTAAGCATTTGTCTTACAATCGAAAGTAATTTTATTTTCATCCATAAAAAAGTGTACATTTCATGAACATGATTTCACCTAGTATTGTAGTATTTCAGTCCAGTACCCTAGAAGTATTGAATTTTGATACCCAACCTCATTAGATTCTGTTCGTTTAGATTTCTGTGGCACAGAAATGCTCAGCCTTTTGTAGGTGTTTTGCCATCTTTGCCATTTAACACCTTTTAGTTTAGGCATTAAATTTGATTATGTGCATGTATAATGAGAAATCAGGAGAAAACATCACTAAGACTAGCTCACACGATGACAGAATGTAGTAAGAAACACAAACTCTGCAGCAGGACAAAGGCGTTTAAGACATGAAAGCACAAAGCAGTGCTGGCAAAAGCACTTTTCACCCAGGTGTCTTTAAACCAGAGCACACAATTTTTTGATCTGAGAAACAAATTGTGGTCACTTCGAATGAAGATATTTTAATGCAGTTGAATGTGAACTTGATTATGTATTAACACTGTAAACCTGAATTTGCAAGGGAGATTAGGAGACATGTGCAGTACTCTGCAAAAGTCAGAGACCACCCTTCAATTATTTAATGCAAGTTGATTCATTTCTCTGGAGATATATCTGAGGGGATTGGATGGAAAATAATCCACTAGCAAAACAAAAATGGAACTTATAACAACCATTGCGCTCTTCAGCTCAACTGGTTTCTGTCTATCTTTCTCTGTGAGAAGACCCACTTCAACCCTGTGGGTCTAAAGGGATGAGGAGCTGATCAAGAGAAAATAAAACAGACAGGAAATAATCTTTTGATCAAATCAAACTGCTGAAGCTGCTGGTGTTCTCACAACAATCGACAACCGTTCCAGAGCCAAGGCCGCAACATCTTTGGATGTGCTTGGAATTACTTGGATGGTGAAAAACAGAAAAAAAGCTTTGATGGTTGAACTTTTGATGTTTTGAGAAATCAGAATCACTGAAAGTGAAAATAGAATGGAAGCTGTAATAAAGGTAAAAGGAGATCATACAAAATATATGAAACATTTAAAACTACATTCAGTTTTTGAGGCTTCTGTATGATTTTCTGTTAAATATGTTACCTGTTCCTGCCAATACTGAAAATGAATTATGTGCACTTATTTGCTGTTTTGACGTGTGGTATATGACTTTTTGCAGTACTGTAAGGGGTGAGTACAGCATGAAACCTAATTTCAGCACAAATCGCTCTGTCAGCAAATGCGCAAATATTCTGACACACATTCCAAAGTTGTGTAATTTTGATTCCTGGTGAGATTTTATTACCTCAAAAGTGGCAAGTGATCATATGAACCAGTGTTTGAACTTTTTTTAAAATACTATGTTTGCAAAAACTTTTTTCTAATCTAAATTTGTATTTTAGACCACTCCATATTTATGTTAATTTAATGGGGTTTTATTTATTCGTTTGCAGTCTAATATTTGTGACTGAGGTCACATTACTACTCACACATGGAATTGCAGCATATTGACATGTGCTATTTGTTGTATAACTTCTGTAAATTTAATCACTGATTAATTAACGAGTAGCATTGTGTTTTATGTTTCCATTATTAGAATTTGTTGTTGAATGTGTGGATTTTGTTCAACTTGTCATCAATGCTGCAATGTAGCTGCAATTTGTCCTTAAATTAGGACAGTAATATCATGTTTCTTTGTTTCAGTCTACATTAAAAAACACCAAAATACTATGTCAAGTTTTAACTCGCTTCACATCTGTTTTTTACAGTACTGCTTATCTTACCTGAGTTTGATATTGAATAGGAATTCAAGTGGCTTTCCAGTTTCCAATTTTACACATCAACTCCAAAACTGATAGACTGCTATGTGCAAATATTTTGTTTAATGTATATTGCGACCAGCTTAATGTTCTACATTGTGTGTACATTAGTCTCACCCATTTTGATTACCAAAAAAAGATGTGTTTAAGTTTACTTTCAACATCATTAGAATAAATCCATTAAAATACAGATAAAAACAGTCACAAAAAATATTTAATATTACAATTTTCATTTTTGACATTGGCCTTTAAAAATCATGCTGGCATGAAAAGTACAAGTATATAAAATAACTGCATTTAAAGTCAACCTGAAACCAAAACAGGAATGCACCATGTAAGTTCATGTTCTTAGTGGTCCTAAACACAGTCCATTGTGTCAAGAAGAACAAAAAAAGAATACTAAGTCTGGACACTCAGTAGATTACTACTGGAGAAGAGCTTGTGCTGCCGTTAGTGGTACATTGCCAACATTTAAACAACTAAATAGGATTCATAAAAATTTAGGAGGGGGTCTCTAGCTGTAAACTGTTTGATAACCCCTGGTGTAGACGCGTTGCTATGGGGCTGGGACAGGCTTCCCTCAGCATAAATAGAAAGCCTTAAAATCCCTGTTCATAATGACTGTTTAGAGCAACAGAAGTCAAATATATTTTTAATCTATAGTTATTTTGTGAAGTTGGCACACAGCAGATCTATCGCTTGTCCGCAAATGACTGGTCTGAACAGTTGTTTAAAGATTTACCAATTAATTAAACAAGTGGTAACAAGTGGTAGTAAAAACCTGCAGCCACACCAATATTGGACACCCCTGATCTATCCATTCAAGGTTACTTTTAGACACAGATAAGACTTAAATGCTCTCCATCACCTTCCAGCAGACACAGATCAACCAAAGGTTCAGTTGAGCAACGCTGGAACCTGATCAGGACCAGCCTGTCAGTCTCCCTTAATATGGCCTCAATAAATACATTGGCAGGGCTAACTAGCTTGCGTCTCCTCATGGACCAGGCACAGTCTATGTATACCAGAAGGTGTCCTCTTTTCGTTTCGTTTAACAAAGTTTTCCCTGTACTGGAGCGCCCTCTAGTGACTATGATTAAACAGTGTGTGAAGTGTGGAGGAATCCAACAGGCAGGATTTAAAGGATTATTCCAGTCATTTTAAGTGATTTTATAGTCTGTACAGAAACGCTCAGAAAGCTAAACCAAATTCATACAGTAAATTGACGACTTAATTAAGCAAAAATATTTAACGACGACAGATTTGAGCAAAATAACATTCGCAGTCCTTGATATAGAACGAAAATAAATAATCCATTAATGTATGAATGACACTGACAAAAAAAGAGACACGATATTTACATAAAACATTGCAGTTCCTGTCCCTCCACCCAGATGATCAGTGTGAAGAGACCTGTATGCCTTTAAGAGAAACAGTGAACCGAAGTTGAGACGAGGACGCTCATTGGTCAACAAACCCTTGTCCCCGCCCATTTCAGGGTTCACAGCGAATAGCTGAGGAGAACTAAGCCCGTACATGGAGTTAGCCCTGCTTCTCTTTGTTGCTACGCCCAGTGAAAAATGAGCCCGAGCGTGGTTGGCTGCCCGGTTACGATGAAAGAACAAACAGCACCGACTGCGATTAGGATTAACCGTCAAATTGAATTGATCAGCGAGAGAAGCAGGAGCCGCTGACGATGAAGAAGGCAGTTACATGATATAGTCATGTGTGAAACTGCTTGAGGAAAGCTCGTTTGGATGCAGGGGTGTTGTTCTGGGGCCGTGGAAGCCCGACGCCCCCTCAGTGTTTTGTGCAAAGGAGGACGGGGGCTGAAGTTGGGTCAGGTCGTAGCTGGACTCTCTCTCACAACTGTCCATGAACGGAGAAGTAACCAAGGAGGATGTGAATTCGCTTCTGCTGTGAGCGCTACTACAGCGGTATTTTGGCTCAACAAGCAAGAAGGCAAGCTGAGGGTAGTATTAAATATGTTATTCACCATACCGAATATAGGTCAACCACAGCAGCCGTAGTCATATTTAATAATGTGACTGCATCTTTCTACCTTTTTAGAAGAAAAAAAAAACGAGCCATCTGAATGAACTCGGTCGGTATTGATTGGCGGGATTACACGAATTACTATGCAGTGTTTATCGCGCAACGCAACACGTTTCTAGCGATGCTTGTTAATTGACCGGAGGCGCGGTGAATTCGCCGTCTTCTGCTGCTAAGGAGGTCGGAGAGAAAGAGAGCAGAGAGACACCGGGGAAGACCCGAACCTAACAATGACCGGACCGAGCAGCTCCAGCTCCGCCACCAAGGTGGTCAGACACGGGCGCTCCAAGAGCACCAGCACGTACTGCTGCCGCTCCGGGCAGGGGACGGGGCCAGAGTCCGCCACCTCGGCCACAGCCAACAACGCCGGCCGCTCCTCCGGGGAAGAGGACGAGAAGGACGGCGGTGTGCCCTTTTACGTGAACCGGACTGGTTTCCCCATAGAAAGCGTCACTTGGGAAAGGATGTGGTCTCACGTGGCAAAAGTTCACCCAGACGGTCAAGAAATGGTGGACAGAATACGGAACGCAGCCCATCTGCCCAAAGTAAGTTGAGGTTAACCTACATTTTACGTTTTTACCTGCTCAGACAAACACGATCCAACTGGGCAGACAGCAAGCTCTCTCCTGGAGTAAAGTGGGTGTGTTAGAGCAAGGACAGCCCAGAACTGTCTGGGCCCAGGGGTATTGCAGGAGCACTACACTTCAGAACTACAGGTCTAGTTGTAATCATGGTGAAATGTTCACAAATGTGACCTTACCTAGTAGCCTCTTCTTTGTTTACATTCTTTGATAGTAGTTCAGTTCAACAGAGCTTCATACAAGTGACTGGCACTGCAACAGCCCATACAGTCTGCTTACTTTCAGCAGTGCCAGACTGGAACAAGCATCCATTTAAAGTCCTGGCTACACAACCTGCTTTCTAACATTGTGGAATGTAAACTGACTGACTCTGCTCATCCCCATAACCTCTTACAGGACACCACATTGGCTTGCAGCCAGGCATGACTGAGAACTGATGTCAGTGAGCAAAGCAAAACAGTTCATGCCTTGATGAATGAGGGAAGATCTCGGTGGGTTTAATTGCTATGAATCTGTGCAGATCCATCATTTTGCAGCAGTACAGTATGCATGTGATCTGGATGATCTGTGGCAAAGGCTATGGGAGGTGTGAATTGAAAGCCCTGGTCATTGCTTTCAGATGCCTACTTTGCATAGATTCTTAGTGAACACAATGCATCCCACTGGTTTTACTTGCCTACACAACACTAATATTAATTCAGTACAGCCATGTCATTGGTTTTACATGTACTAAACAGGAGACCACGAGCAAAGAAAGTAGCACTATCAGATTTTCCACCCTGATTACTATCTTTGACCTTAAGCTTTGACCCAGAAGCATGCATGGATCCCAGGCTTGCATGGTGAGCATAATTCCAAGAGCTTGATAGTCTAATGCAAGTATCTCAGAGGGGATAAGGTGACTCTTAGTCAGTGACTACATAATCCTGGCAGCTCAGACAGACAGAGCTCCCTGAAGACGCTGCTTGCACTAGTAACTCATCCTTTCAGTCGGAGCACTCTGTGAGTGCACACATACTTTTTGTGGGTTATGCTTATGTTATACCAATATGTGACCAAAATACCTTTTTGGTTGACAAAAATGTTATTCAAGGGCTACTCGTGTTCTAGTGACCTACATAGGGCCTTTCCTGTATACATGGCTGGGGTTGCGCTGGTTCACGTGTATGTGCACTCATTAAGAAGATTGGTCAGAGTTAAAGCAGATCGTAGCTGATCTGAGAGGGCAAGGCCGAGGGACTGCGACAGACAGTGTAGGCAGGATCACATGGTAGACTAGAAAAATGGTGCACATGGATCAGTTGGTACAGCATACAAAGCTAGGAATGCAACAAACATGAAAAGGATTCCCTTCATCAGAGATGTTAACCTTGAATGTCAGGGCACTGCTGTCACTATACAAACAAAGCACATCGCTTGTGCACCATCATCTGCAATGTTTTCCAAAAAGCCACTGACCAACTGGGGGGCCTTGTTTTCCTTACTCCTTTTTTAAAAAGAAAATTATTTGATGTTCAGTTCGCTTCCCAGTCTGTACAGTCCTCATATAGAAACCGAGATCCCTGTTTTTGTGAAGTCACAGAAACTAGTGGATTTGTCCATTTTGCCTAAAGCCGTTTGCAATGCAGAGTAGCCAATCAGAACAGAACTCATTGACCTCAATTAGTTATGAAGGTGCAATAATAAACAGAACCTTGTTCATTCTATGGGACAAAGAGAGGTAAAAATAAATTAGGACAGAATACATTTTGGTACATAAGCGTGCACAAAGGATCTCAGTGTGGGGGGCGGACACACAAGAAAAGTGTAGGATATAATTTCACAACATAGGTTTTAAGTAGAGTCAAAGCAGTACGTGTACTGCAGGTTTTAAGCAGTACAAAGCCTAGTCTTTTTCGCCTAGGATTGAGATAATCTTCACTTTGGCAACGTATTTGGGGTTAATCTTTTTAATTATAGCAGTTTTATCCTGATCTTATGCTTTTGCACAAAACAAAATAAGCTTTTTGTGTCTAGCTTTTCTTGAACCTTAGTAACATAGTAAATTTTAGGTTATAGAGAGAGATCCTTAAAATGTCCTCTGCACTGCCAGTCTCCCCCCTCTGTAAGATCCTAGAGATCAAGAAATGAACAACTATTAATTATACTAAAACCAAAATATCAAGGGGAAAACAAATGCCTCAGTGTGGCTTGCTAAAAAAGCTTGTTGAAGCTCAAACCTTCATTCCTTTTTGAAATGAGAGTGTAGTGTATAAACACTAAACGGTATTTCTAAAGTCATGGAAACAACAATGTTTACATGTTCCACCTATTCAGTCTTGTCCCTGCCCACTGACCTTGAAGTTAGAAAGAGTGCATCTGCCTGTTGTGCTTCTTTGAATGAGACAACATACAGGGAAGCCAATTAGAACAACACTCATTTATCACTCATTGTCTTTTTCAGGATCAGGACTGGTTGTAACTTAGAAGTTGTGTCTTTGACTCATTAGTTTAACTTCTTGAGGGTAAAATATAGAAAGGCAGCTCAAAACAAAGCCATCTCTTATTGTCTTGATATTTTTATCTATTTCCTTAAACCCCTTCACACTCTCTCTTCTGCATTTCATGTATTCAGTACACACATTTAAACAACCTAATGCAATCTTTTAATTCTTACATACAGGGTAGCCAATTGGAACAGCACTCATTTATCACACATGTTTTTTTTTTGTTTTTTTTGGTCACTGTCCAACAAAAAACATGTATCTCCAAAATGGTCACTTTACAGGAGAATTATCTCTAATTTATGACTCTGTTTCAAGTAGTTTAGAGCATTTATACTGGTCTATTCACTCACATTGTAAAATAGACACATGTTTTTCATTGGACAGCAGCATTTTGAATTAGGGCTGTTAGCACATTAAAAAAGTATACGTGGACCCAAGTAGAAACATAATATATAAAACAAAATGTAGGATATGGACCCTTTATTGTGGACCCATGAGGGGACAAGGCTAAGGAGGCAGCTAATTGTGCCAACATAGAGGGCTGCGGTCAATTTCATGGTTTCATTTCCAAGCCAAGGGCCAGTGGGAAAGTAGAGTGGGTGTAAATGAAACCACTCGCTGGGAACTGACACATGCAGAATCAATATTGGGACTGGAAACTAGAGACACACTCTACTTAATCTACTGCGACCCAACTAAAAATGAATGCTTTTTAATGATAAGGGTTTTTTTAAACTTATTTGACCGAAACCATGCTGTAGGAGTGCAATGATACATGGAAGTCACATCATGGCTAGGTACAGGTTCGGTACAACAGGGGGGGAAAAAGCAACAAAAGTCTCAAAATGCATAACACTAGATTTCTTTTCGTTTATTCATTTATTCTTGCCATTGCTATGTTTTTCATTTGTCTTCATGGTGAATATTTGACCGTGATAGTGTGAGTAGCTAGCTTTGTGTGTTGATGTTCTGATTCCTGCCCTTCCACTACGGTCCTCTTTGGTTGATATTGGCAATGAAAAAGACCACCTACACTGTTATGTCTTGTTCTGGACAAACTATCTGTCCCTTCTCTGAAAGAACAAACTATACATATTTAGTTAGTTCGCTTAAGCTTAGAGATTTTATTTTATAAGCACCAATTTTACACATTTTAATCAGCTGCTGCTGTGATTTGCCAACACCACTGACTTGCTGATGTTTGCCTCCAGCATATCGTCTGAGCATGTTTTTTGAAAACATTGGAGAGAGGTTTCATGAAGATTGAATAAAAGGCTGCTCCTAACTGTAACTTGCTGGCTGATAAGCATTTCAATCAATGTTTTCCGCTCCTTTTGTTCAACAGCCTGTTTTCACTACAGCAGGTAATGGTGGAATGCCACACACATTGTGTAGGTCTCCCTTGTGCCGCTGAACTGCTGAGGCATGGACTTTTCCAGACATAGCCAGCATGAACCTTTTCATCAATTTGTGCTACAGTAGATCTTCTGTGGGATCAGACCAGATGGGCTAGCCCTCAATGAGCCTTGGACGCCTAGCACCAGTTCACCAGTTGACCTTTCATCTAGCCATTACAATTTTGCCAAAGTCACTCAGGTCCTTACGCTTGACCACTTTTCCTGATTTGAACACCTCAACTTCAAAAACTGACTGCACACTAATATGTAAATCCCTCCACTAGATTTTATTATCTAGATGTGGTGGCAAGAGATGACGGTGAAAAATGCACAGCCATGCTGAAACTGATGCAGACAATGAAACACTTCATATATTTCTATTATTGTGGGAAAACATAGAATGAAAAATAAATGGTGGTTGGAGATATGTGACCTTTTTGCAATTTTAATGAGCAGAGAGGCACAGCAGAGCTGTACACACTCTAGTCTTGTGATGATTGTACCTCCTCAGGCTATAGAAGAACTGCTTTTTTGCACACGAGAAGCTAAGTATGTGATGGCAGGGGAGTCTCAGATCACATCAGAACAGATTTTACTTACCATTAACACAGCTTAAGTGACATTAGTGTTACTGTTACATCATATGCTGCATGCTTCTTATTTTCTTTCCAAGCCTTTCCCATGTTCTTTAGAGTTGGCAGAGGGATAGAATAACTGTGTTTTAGCTTTATCAGTCTCTCTTCTAGAGACGGAGATGGGGGAGGAAGAAAAGGATCCTCTGACCCTGCGGAAGAGCAGTTGCCTCCTCAGCTGTCAGGGGAAGAGAGCACTTTCATTGTGTGGCGGATTATTGAACATAAGACCTTACAGTGAGCCAGGCTTTTGTTAATTTGGCATGGTTCGATGCAATACCTTTTTTAATGTTTTTCTCTAGAAGCTTATCTTCTGCTGGCGGTCATAGGGCGGCAGAAATGTGAACCTCCTTCATCTTTCTTAGATTAGCCCAATTCTTTCTCTTTTCTTTATTTTGAATGCAAGCATGCCAGATTTCAGATAGAGCTTTGTTCAGATAGAGTTCTCAAGCCTTTGATATCCAATTGGTTGCAAGAGTGACTGTCAGTGCCAAGATGTCATCAGTTGAGGATTGTTTCAAGACCAAGAATGAGTGGGGCTAATGACAACATCAAAGAGATGTGTCCTTTGCTCCGGTGATTTTTCAGGATCCGCATGGGACTGGTTGTAACTTAGAAGTTAGTTGTGTCTTTGACTCATTAGTTTAACTTCTTGAGGATAAAATAAAGGCAGCTCAAAACAAAGCCATCTTTTATTCTCTTGATATTTGTATCTGTTTCCTTAAACCCTCTGCACTCTCTTTTGCTTTCTTTTACCCAACAGCATTTCATTATGTCGTACACATGTTTGAACAACCTTCTAATCTAATGCAATCTTTTTAATCTTTTGATTCTTTTATAGCAACCAGTGCCATCGGTCCCCAACTTCAAGCCATCCATGTCAGTGCCTGACTGGCTCCATGCCGTCCAGAACTACATGAAGAACTTGCAGTATCCTTCACCTGCCTATATTCCTTCAAATTTCACATACAGCTCAGAACACCCCCAGACTCCCTATGTGGCCTCCCTAACAATCATTACAAATTCATGTGTACTAGTTTGCTTTTAAGTGTCAGTGGCTGGGTTTTAGTGTCGCTCTGTAACGCTCACTGGGGCAACTTGTGCCTCCTTTTACAGGTTAATTTAATGTAACACTAGCTTTAATGTGAAAATGATTAGCAGTCCTAATATAAGAATACCCTATGTCAAAGTTAATGGTCCTATGATTCATTTTCAAAGATATCACACCCTATAACGCATTTTATTGTTTTGGTTACTATCTTAGCCAGCACATGTATACGGGATGAGTCTGCCAGCAAAAAACTTAACTAAAAGAATTAAGTCTATTATACTATTAACTATTATACTATTCTCCAGTAGGAAAGAGAACATTGGTCCTTCAGAACAGGATATTGTCTTCAGCTGCGGACAAATGAGTCACGGTCAAAGCACGTCAAAAACCACTTGCTAAATGAGTGTTGCATTCCTCTGCACCTCGTGTACTTCCTTAACTGCTGGCAGATACAACCACACAGGAACACAGTTCTTTGAGATTCGGAAAACCAGACCATTGTGCGGGTAAGTGAGGTCATCACGGTGGCATGTTCATTATCCTGGATTTTCCTGTGTGTAACTTATTTTTTCCCTTCCCCCATTAACCTTTTGGTAAATTTTGGTAAAACCTCTCTTACTCTAAATTTTAAATGAAAAATCTAGCCTCATAACGTTCTCTGACAACATATATCGATCTGCAGAGACAATGGGGATATTTGTTCTGCTGTAAAAATGATTTCTTCACTTACAATGTATACAGTTAAATGGAGCCAAAATATTTTGATATCAAAACGTTTTAATTCATTTAAAATGCGACCAGGCTAATGGTGATAACATAAAATGTCTTAAAGTGACTTAATTTGTCTTATCTCATTCCTATGAATACATTCCCATACCCAGCCTGTTTGTAAAGCAACTCAATCTTCATTTGTTTCACACAAACAATTAAATATTATGCTCTAAATGTGGTTTAGAGCATAATATGCCTTGTTTAGTCTATAAAAATACAAAAAACATTCTAATGAAAAATAAATGTAAAAATATTTTTTGTTGATGTAGCTTTTTGATAAACTTGATGCAAATGCTGTTAATTATGGTTTTGGCATGCATCTGAGATGCTTAAATGAGATGGTGACAGTTCAAGTTCAGTGTTAGCAATGTTATCTTACCATCTACCATTCTAAACTAACGAAGCACATGTCAGACGCAAACATGTCTTGGCTGATTGACTGCATCTGGGGTAAATTATGAATGATGTTAATTAGATTTTTCAAATCTCTTCAGTATGTCTAATGTCACATCTTGTGGTTTTTTCATTCGGTTGGCAGCTAATATTTCTTGTATTAAATGTTATTTCTTGAAATGAGCCAAATTATCTGCCAAGAGAATTATACAGTTTCTTTTAGAACTTAACTATCATTATAAAATATTATCTATTAAAAATATGTATTGTTGCTGTCATGCAAAAACATTTTTGCTGTTCAATTCTCAGAAAATTAGAGACATTTTTGGGGGGGTTATACTCTTAATGACAATATTATATACACTGACAAGGTGTTTTCACTTGCCAAGACATAATGTTATGGGGGTGTAGTGGCTAATTAATGGCCTGTAAAAGTTCATTGTTTTAGTATTTGGTGGTCAGTAACAGTAAATGATAACACATTATATCCAAGTAATAATTTATATTGTTTCAAATTACATTGGACCATTTAATTTAGTTCTCTTATCTAGATCCATCTAGTTTCTCTTATGTTCTGTTTCAACATGGGTGGCTGTTACCTCTCAGTTACATTTACCATTCTGCCATAGTGTGATATTTTACCATTTAGCCTTTATTTTTCCACTTCATGTCAAATTTGTGCTGTTACCAAGTTCATAAATGTTAGGCCTGATATAAACTGTAACATTTAGTAACTAAAGGTTAAGGTCAAGACCTGACCAGCAAGTCCTCAAGCTTGTCACAGTAATTACAGTCTGCTAAAGATTTGTATGTCAACCTGAGTCTGGAGACCTTTTCTCAAATCTACACTTGCTTATCTAATCTTAAGATAGGAAGTTAAAAGTGGATGATAGCGGTATAATTTGACTCCTTTTGTTGGGATAAGCCTTAGCTGAATTACGTGACACCATTCAGAAACTTTTTCATTCAGATTTTTGTTTGCAAATACATTACAAATAAAGAATTGACAAAGTAATTGTTTTCATCACCGTTCTCTTAAGTGGTGGTCAGATGTCTGATTACATGATGACGAGATTATGTGGATGGTAGTAACTAATCTCCCTCTTTCTTTCTTTCTTTCTTTCTTTCAGGTTGATGGAGACTGCCAGAGAAATGATAAGAGAATCCCTTCCCATTAAATGCCTTGAAGCAGTTATCCTTGGAGTGTATCCTTTCATCATTGTTTAGTTCACAATCCCCCCATAGAACCATTTCCACTAATGCTGGATTTACTGTTATTGTTTCTTGACATCTGCATGCCATTTACTGTTGTATCTTTAAAATATTTATAATAAGTCTTAAAAGTTTCATGATTCATAATCATCTAAATTTGCTTTTCACTTTGTTGACTGGTCATTTTTATTAAGTGGGTGAATTGCCGCAGGCTCTTTGATACACTGTCATCACAATACTTCAGTCATGTTATAATTGTATCATGAATCATATTTAGGATAGGTGATATCCTTAGTATTGTAAGAACATCAGTTCTTTTTACTAAAGCAAAAAAAAAAATTGCGCCAATTTATACATATTTGCTTTTACATATACCTTTATTTGTGAAATATACAAACAGCATTTAACATGCACTTTATCCAAATGATTTTGTCCATTGGAGTTAAATTTTGCGAATCTAATTTTGGCTTATTGGCTTTTATTTGTATGTTATATGATATTTCTAAATCTTGAGCTCAAACTCTGTTCTCTCATGTGTGGGGCATTTAAGGTAATCATACATGATAAAATATCAATACTAGGGCCTTTGTAATATCATTTGATATGAAACCCCAAATATACTATGCTACATTTTTTCCCATTATGCTGGGGTTACAATATGCAATTTGTATCCCGATTTTAGCCTTGATTGTCAGTTTGTGCTGGTTGGCTCTAGTTTGTAGATTGTAGATTTATTTATTTATTTATTTATTTATTTTTTCAGGCAGAAAAACAGTTCGAGAATCGAGTCACGTCTCCCGGCCATGTTTTAAACCAGTTGGAGCACATCAAACATGTTTGATTTCATCAACCTGACTCTGGAAGTAATCTAGTAGTAAAATTGATAAGAAGCCAACTTGTACGTAGTGTAACCTGTCCAACTCTCTCAGCAGTCTGTACAGACCATGCTCGGCCTTCACACCTGCGACCTTACATAAAGGGTCTTTTTATAATCTTCTATGACTTTTAAAAAGTCATGTAGTGTACCCAAGGCTTTAGGGGTGTAACGGCCTGAGTCACTCTCTCTACACACCACAGCGAGCGGGAGAGAGAGGAGAGAGAAGGAAGGGGAGGAGCGGGGGAGGGGGACAAACAAGACTACAGCTCTCCCACCACTAAGGTAAAACACTCAGCTAACTCAAAACCTCCCCCAACATCTGGAATACCTGGAAATTCAGTACAATATGGAAGGAAAAGGTACATTGCGAATAAAATACTGGCATAAGAGGCTGAAATCCAACCAACTACTTATTACTATGCACTACTAAACACTACTTATAATTCTTACACTCCCTAAAATCTTTCTTTTTTAATTAATGATTTTTAGAATTCTGAATGATGCCTGTGATTCACTCAGAAAACATACTGAGACATAATTGAGAAATTGAGAAAAAAAATGTTAAAAGCTGTAGGCCTAAAATCGCTGGTTTCCTTTGTGGACCCCCTACCCGTTCACCCTGGCTTCTCAAGCTCAGCTGTTGCTAGGAAACTAGGAGTCTGGTGACTGTGGAGTCGGTTCATGTAGGAAGGAGTAGCTAGGTTTGCCGTGCAGCAGATAGGACAGACCCATTTAACTGTAGTGGGCACTTAAGTGTTTTTAGAAGCTGTAACTGTTGATTAGGTGATTGGTCAGTAGATTTATATATTGTGGAAGCTTCTGGGCTGACATTGAGATGTATCTGTCTGATTCATGTAATAGAACACATCTGTAGTAAAAGGTGAGGCTGTATGGTGTACATATGATGAAATCTGTAATTAGATTATTTTTACCTAAAATTCATCAAAACGAGCACAGGAATTGAGGGTGATCAGGATGCCCATAACACACAGGATATATGTAATTTGATAAAAAACTAATTTGCTTATTTTATATAAAGCTAAATGCTGTGCAGCTCTAATTGAAGGTCAGTGTTTAACTTTTTTTTACTTTATGTTTAATTAAAGCTTTCTAGCTTGTTCAATGAAAGGAATGCAGTGTAGACTGCTGCTGAGCATTTCACGGCAATTTGTAGATCATTAGGTGAAACGTTTCCTTACGGTAACTGGGACACATCACTTCTGTATTGCATGAAACTAATGACAAAAGCACCAAGCAAAGTAACATAATTAGAACAAAAACCAACAACAATAACAAAATGTTCTCTGTTATAATTTTTGCGTTTAAATTACTAAGAATCACTTAATCACTCAGGACACCAGAACAGGAGATAAGACTACATTTAGACTGTTGACCATTGTAGATAATACGGTGAAAGAGGAGATAAAGATATGTGACATTAATGACATCTTTCAATCACTCTTTTTTAGAGGAGGCTCTGAAACAGGACCATTATCAGTGAACGAAAAGCCTAAAGTTGTAAAATACTACTATTATGCTAATGTTCTATGCAGCATCTGGTTTGGCGATTTCCTTAGTCTTTCATATGACTCAAAATCTCCACACTGGAGAGAGTATTTTTAAAACCTAATTTTCAGTGACCTGAAATGCTGTGCTCATGTGGATAGGAAGCCAATATTCTGATACGTTTGGACAGGGACTTAATAACAGCTTCATACTGCTTTGATTTAAAGGAACTACTTCCCACCCATTCTTCATTGCTGCCCACAGGCTATGGAGGCAGAATTTTACTTCTCCAGACATTTACATTTTTTATAACTGCCACTGTATGAGTACAATGTGAACTTGTTTAAACAATGAGTTATTAGTAACGGTATTGTTTTTATCAGTCAATACATTCCATAGCAGTGCATGCTAACAATGAACAAAATATCTAGTTATTTCCTTCCCAATTTCTAAATATTGTACTGTATTTTTGCTTTAATAGACGAAGGTGTGTCTTTCTGCAGTTGTAAATACAGGCAGTGGAAGTAATTTGGATGTACGCGCCATCTCTATGGCAACAGTAAATCCCAGTAGGTGAGGGAATGCCTGCCTTGCGGATAAGAATGTTAAAATTCACAGCAGTGCTGCCCGGCGGACCACGTGGCTTTGCTGATCAGTAATGTGATCCTCTGTAGTGGATGAGTGTGTGCACATTGAGTGTGTGCTGCAGAAGACAACTCTGCAACCAGCTCTAGCACAAAAAAGATAGCTAGCATGTTTCCTTCTGTTGTAAGATGCACCATTTAACAGCCTATTTACAGCCATAATAGCCTCTGTTTAAAGAACCAGGTAGCTGGATGCAACCAAATCCTGGTAATATTTGTTCTAATACCTATTGCTCCAAGTGTGCAGAGCTGTTGTTGGTGCTTGCTCATTGTGCATTTGTGCAAGTTGCAACCAGGTATATGTGTGTGTACTTGGGAACTTGCAGGCAATCCCAGAGTCATTGACCGCATGTTGCTGGAACAGATGGTAGAGCTATAGAGCAGTAAAGCTGTCCAGGCCCATGTGTTGTGGAACACACTAGCTGAACAGATCTGCTGTGTACACTCGCCTAAATTAGCAGCTTGTTCACAGCCACCAAAACAACAGAGACAGTCTGACTACCGACAACAAATGTGGTTGTTGTAATGCAGTTTATTGAAGCTTGTGGTGAAGGAGCATTTTGTCACTTCAACAGTTATCAAATACCTCAAGGCATGGAGTACTTGACTTGCAACACAGTACAGGAGAACTAATCAACTAACTGTTGTCATCTTTGATATCACTTTAGCGTTTTTTTAACGTTTAAACTGTGCTGCCAGTTTATTAGTTGCACCTGCCTGCCGTGTACAGTTACTGACTGTAGCCCATCTGTTGCTGCACACACTTAGCTGAAACCCTCTACCCCACTCATCAATGAAAACCACTCATCAGTGATTAGGTATTGTTTGGAAGACAGAGTGGCTGAAGGTTGTTATTCTAACCAAGCTGGTGCACTCATGGTTTGCAGTTTGAAGCCTGAGACCAACAAATTAATCAAGTAGAGTAATTTGTGCTCCTGAGTGAAAACTTATAATATAGGATAATATAGGACACAACCATTGTCTTTACTAAGGAAACCGTTGAGGAATTATTTTTTGAAGAATGATACAGTCCACAACTGTTTATTAATCTAGACACATGTTCCTATTTTTTTGTTTGTTTGTTTGTTTATTGTCAATTAATTTATTTACAGCGTCCTACTAATTATTTGTCATTTTACTTGTGAAGTTGCACAGGACTAGTATATTAATATAATCTTTTTTATGCCTCTGCCTCTTTGCTTTATGCCCACTAAGGTGTGCTGCCCACTGCTAATCAGCAGCACTTGTCAGGTATTGAGAAGCAAATGAAAAGCAAAAGTTCAGGGGTTCTTTGTTCCTTGCTAACTTCTTTGCCTTTGCTGCAGGAAAGCCCTGGTGTGAACATTCTCTGATAACTCAGTTCACCCGGCTTTGCCTCGACATTCAGTTTATTCCTCATGGCAGGGCTGCCGCATCATGTGCAAATGTGCTGCAGTGAGCGCTGACAGTAGTTACATAAGACCATAGGCAAGATGTGGCAGACAACACAGCACCAGGCCCAAGGGAAAGAACCGTCTAGTCCGGTGTCTGCTGACCCACTACAGTCAAACTAATTCTTCTTTTCCAATATAATATGTTTTGTGCACTGCTGGATCATGTATTAATTTCCAGTATTGATATATTTTGCTGGTAGTTTACAGTTTGCTACTTTTTTTTTTTTTTATATGTAGTTGAAATGGTGTCCTTTGGTATAGGGTGATCCCTGTGTTTTGGGAATTAATTGCAATTAAAATGACCTTGCCCTAATGATAGAAGTTTGTAGCAACTCCCCAGAGTGAAGATCTCTTACCATGATCTACTTGCATCTACTCTAGTTCTTAATAAAATAAAATAATAAAAAAAACCTTGACGTTATCCTCAGCTACTTAACCAATGGCCTGACCTCTGTGGAGCGTTTCCCTATCAGCTTCAAAACGCAATTCTCCGGCCACCACTTCCACCATGTGGTGCTGGGCGTCTACTGCAATGGTCGCTATGGTACGCTGGGAATGAGCCGGCGCGCTGACCTGATGGACAAGGCCCTGAGCTTTCGCACACTCAGTGAGCTGGTCTTTGAGTTTGAGGACTCCTACCGCCGTTACCAGCACACCATGAAGAAGGTGAAGATTGGCCTTTACGTGCCTCACAACCCCCATGTTTTCCAGCCTATTGAGTGGAAGTACTTGGTTCTTAACCCCTGCAGGCAGGGCCGTGAAGACATGCGGAAGGAGCTAGAGAAACACGGCCGTGATATGAGGATGAAGGTGAGATGTCTGCTCATGTGACCTGGGCTCAGTTTTGTAAAGAAATTTATGAGCATTCAACATATTCTGAAGAAGAATAATTTTAATGTGTTAGTTTTACAGCGACTGCTTTAGTTTTAAAATTAAACACTGTCTCTATAATTGGAGGAGTCCAATTGTCTGTTGGCTAAGTCATCGATGTTGATGTTGATGTTGATTTTGATTTTGTAACAGTAAATTGTTTTGCCTGCTCTTTTCTAATTGGCATAGGCAAACTCGTGTCTTTACTGTGGCAACCAATGTGGCAAATGTGACTACATTCTGACCATACAAATCAGATTTGGTCACCTATGATATAAAGTCTGAACCCTCTGTCTGAAAATTAGGTTTAGGAAACCTTTTCCCAGCAAGGTGAACAAAGGCTAGGAAAAAGTCTCCTACAATTGAGTCATTAGAAAATGAAAGCCTAGTGAAAACTAGTGAAAACTAATGACCTGATCTGTCTCAATATACCTTACTGGCTTATGATTGAAAAATGATTTAAAATTCCCCTTGCCCCAGTGTAATGCAGGGCGATATCTTGCCTTTGTTTAGGTTGTCAGTACTAATTAAGGTTAGATTGCCAGATTATTTGGACCACAGCTTACCAAACTACTCCTATATAAACTGTTATAAAATATCAGATTTCAAGCTCTTTTCTTAATATCACAGTAAATATCCACACGCTGTTCTGTGCAATATTCACTCACAGTTCTGTGATCAGCAGCTTTGGCCATAGTGTGGCAACAGTGTTTGACAATAGTGAATGAAAAGTAGGCCATGTGTTCTCTTAATCAGAGCATTGCTGCAGTCATCTGTACTTGGTTTGTGTAGGTCACATGACCAGTGTAAACTGAACCTCAGATGACTGTAAAGAATGCAGGTCTCTTTTAATAGTTTCTGAGGAATGTCTGTCTTGTGTCCTAAGAATTTGTTGTCTTTGTTGACCAACAGGAAAAACATATATTTAAATTTGATATGATTCTCAGCCTGCAAAGTAGTCTAGCACTAGATGATTTAGTGGACAATGGAGGAGCTACGTTGTAACATGCCTTCCTTTTCCATGTATTAAAATAAGGAAATGCATCACATCCTGATATCTTGACTTCTTTCACAAATATAACACTATTTGAGTGACCATCAAAAGTGAACTTCCAAACAACCATTCTGAGGACATCACTGAAACAGTTTGCCTCTAACTCAGTATGTTGGGTAGTATATTGGGTAAATTACAATTGTAAATTATTGTGACTGGCAACTTCATAAAGTTGATGTGCATCAGCAGACTAATGGGATCTCTTTAGGGGCAATGGCTTCATCTCCATCAGCTAGCAGGGTTGCTAATGATAGAAAATGTGTGGGGAACCTTTAATAGCTTCACTCCCCATGGCGTGAAATAGACGCAAATCATTTGCCTCTATTAAACTGCATATGGCTCTATCAGTCTTTTGGATTGGAATCCAGTAGAGTTAATGAGAGTAAATACTCTGACTGTTCTTCTCTATCTAAACTTTTTTACATTCATGCTTTTAGTACTTTTCATTGTAATTATCTCCTAATATGACCAGAATCTTCAATCAGAAGTTGTAACAGCTGGATACCACAGTTTCACAACATTGAGTAGATCAAGAAAAGCTCTTAAAATATAAGAAAGAACTTCAAATGCCGTTGATTTTGTTGCAGATTCTTAAGTCATCCAGTGCCCAGTCACCAATTAAGGAGCGGGCCAGAGGGAAGTCCTTATCACCCAGACGGCGACAAGGCATAAGCCCCCAAAGACGACAGCACCTTCACAGACGGGACAAATCGTACGTACCTATATTTGTAGTAAATGGCATTTAACACAAATTATTGTTAAATCTCCAGCTGTTTGCTTTGATTGGGCTTTTCTGCTGTTTTTTATTACTTAGCATTTTAGCCATTTGCCTACCCTGCACAGAAGTTAATTACCTGAGATCCATTTACATCACTTTATTTAATGCTGACACATTTTCATTTATCATTTTTATATGGTGGTGATTATTGCCCTAGAGATGTGTTTAAATTAAATGTTGAACAGCTTCTGTCATAGAGCTATTTAAAAAAAGGCATGCATTTGTGAAAATGAGTCTATTTAATCCAGACTGTCTGTGAGCTGAATATGTAACACATTCAAGTTCAGTTCACTGTTGGTACACTTTCATTTCTTTACCACCCCCATTGTTGCATTTTGAGGTCACACAGAGTTCATAAACGGCCGCATTGTCAGCAGATCCCATGGACTAATATGCTCAGGTTTTTAATATGAGCATACTAACCTCAGTGTGTGAAGGGCCTAGCACAGTCACATCTATTTCACTGCAATGGCACAGTTGAACACTAGAGCATATGGTATAATTAGCACTTGCCTTATGCTGACAGCTGCACAGTGGATCACTTTACAGTGTTGTGGAAGATAGTCTTGACAGTAGGCAGAAAAAAACTCTGAAGAAAAATGATCTGTTTACTCCCAGAAATTTGCTTGTCAAACTGAATCATTATTAAAGAAACAAATAAACTGGTCTCAGATCAATATATTTATCCTGGAAAAAAGATCAGAAAAGCAGGCAAAATTTACTGACTGAGCAAACACATAATACAAGATATTACATTATAATACAAGCAGCAGCCAATGTCATGAAGAAGGTTTTCCCAGTTAGCCAGATTGTTTAATCTGAGCATCAGGAACTGTTTAATAGAAATGTCTTTCAGCTCTTCTGCCATAGAACAGACAATCTGTGCTGCTGACTGGATGCATAGGAAGACCAGCCTGAAGGGTCTTAAATGTCTTGAATGATCAGAGACTGACCGGCACCTGGGTAACCACTCTTGAGAGAGAAAAGGTCAAATAAATCTAATAGTGTAAAAGAATAGTGTAGTGTAAGAAATCTGCCCATGTAGAAAATAATTGGGCATTCACAACTACACCAAGGCTTCGAGCTTTTGCAGATGTAGCGACCATTAAGTTCTCATATGAGGTGGTAAAATCGTGGAGAAGACCTGTAGTTCCAGGGAATTACTGAAGCTTGGTCTTGCTTGGGTTGAGTTTCAGGTAAAGGGCTGCCATCCATGACTAGACATCAGCGAGACATGCCAAAATGGGAGAGATGTCAGAAAATGGAAAAGAAAGAATCATCATAGTAGTGGATCAATAAAATATATATATATATTACTTCACTGCAAATTCAAAAGTCACACTCCTGCACACAAAGTTGATTTTCAAAATCCATATTTCTCTCTTCACACTGCTCTCGGCCTCCACATTAGCCTGGCACCCATGGTAACGGAATCTGAATGCAGAACAAGAGATCCAGTGGATTTTGGTAGGACAGTCAATGTCAAACTTTGTGAGAGGCCAATGCGCTAATCTGTTTCTGATGACTCTGATGAGTTCAGGCTGTTTCTTGTCATGTCAGAGCATGACCCCTGGTAATGATGGAGCTTTATCCTCAGCTCTAAGCAGCTCAGTTTAAACACAGTGAAAGTAAGTGTATGAAGTTGCTTTAGAATTGAATGTAGGTTCTGTCATAAGCGTTACATAACTTGTTTTTTAGTCTCTTACTCTTTAGTTGAGGTGTGCAATATTGCAAAAATATCACCATATTTTTATGATGCATATAAAGATGTATTTATTCTGAGGTTTGATGTGCTGTAAAAAATGTCTGATCATCTCATAATCATCTTTTGATCTTAAACAATTCCAATGCTTTTAAAGGAGAATGTAAGTGTAGAGTAAATCTTTGGTGGTTTATTTTCTGTTGAACTGTGCTGTGAAGTGCTGACTTCAAAGCAAAGCTCTGTACTGTGCTATTGTGCGTGGGAATCTCTCTCTGTTGGCTTTCAAATTTAGTGGTAACAGTCAGGTCTGGTTAGGCCTGATATCAAGAATACTGCGTTATCTCAATTAGTCTGTTTTACAAAAGACTGATTTGGCCAGAGACAATACACAAGTCTTTCTGGCTCTTAAAGTGGCTTAGGAAAAAAAAAAACATATGGTTCATAGACCACCCACTTCCTGACTGGTGCTATTTTTGTTCGTTCTTCTAACACCCTCTTCTCAAGCTTGTCACATGCTTGGAGATGTTAATTGTGAAGGGTATGGCTGCTGTTCCCCACACACCAGAAACACACCATGCATTTTACTGTCACCCACACCTACAATTACTTTAGCTTCTTTCACCCAGAGACTGGGAGCAAGGTTAGCAAGTACATTTAATAACATTTCAGGCTTGACTCTGTGGTGGAGCATTTTCTTTAGTAATAACTAACAACTAATTCCTAAACTCTTAACTAGATTGAAATTACTCAAAGACAACCGTTTGAATTAATAATAAACAACAAAAAGGGTCCTTGCAAATGATGAATGAACGTCAGGAGTGCTCATTGGCGTAGGAGATCATTTGAACTGCTGCTATTACAGGCCATTATTAGCACAACATTCAAACTTGTGATCTTTAATCTCTCTGTGGGACAGCAGCCTTTGACAGTATTGATTTGGCTATGGGAGAAACTGTAATAGCCAAGATTGTTTTGTTGAGTTGCTGTAGTTTCAGACGCAAAAACCTCTTGGATGCCTCTTATCAGTGAAGTGAGAAGTTGTCTGACATAGCATACTGCTGTATTTGCATATTTTGTTACTAGGCTGTATAGTTTTCCCAGCAAGTAATGGATTATCATGAGAAGTGATAAATAGATATTATCTTCCTGACTCAGGAAACAGTTGGAAGTGCAATCATATCAATTTAATAAAACTGCTTGAAAATGCTGTGTTTGTGTGTTATGGTAGGCAGATATGGAGGAGGTTGCATACACGCATGCGTTTATAATTCCCTCAACAATTGTATAAAACGTGACATGACCCAACTGATTTTTATTTGAGTAGAGGTGCCAGTGCATGTTACCCCCAATTCAGCTAAATTTAAAAGACAAAAAATCTAAGCTGATTAATGCATCAGAAAGGATGTCCCTACTGTCAGGTTGGGATGAACATGAATAATGCATTTCCAGTGATTGTATAAGAGTGGGCAGCAGTCATGTAAACTGACACTGCGCGTTGTGCAAACCCTTGACAACACAGCTGTCACAACTGTCCTTGTGGCATGAGGAGGATCCCCTTAAAGGACAGGCTTATTATTCAGTTCACTTAAAACATACTCATTAACTAATATAAATTATTCAGTTACTCTTCTGAGTGCAAGGTTATGCTATTAAGAGAATAAGGAACTGAAGGGTGAGCCCATATACGTGCCCTTTCAGTTTGAAGGGGAGACCTGTGACGTGCATTACAAAACTGTTGATGTACAAATACCTATAATGTTACTTAAAGAAAAACAGGAATACACAATATATATTGTATATTTATTGTATTATATATTTGCCAATTAAGGAAAAAAATTAATTATACATTTCACTTAACATTGGAAATACAGCTAATAATTATAATTTATTATTTAGCACCCTGTGAGATTAAAATATTAAATTGTAAGGGCAAAATAACCAGTGCTGTGTTTAGAGGAGTAAAGATAAAGCATTCAATCCTTACCTTTCAGGCATTCATACACACATTAATTGTGTGACAAAAAGGGTTGACAATATTGTGACATGCTACATAACAGATACTTGGTAATTGAGCGGTTCATAATCTGAATAATCATTTTATTTGTTATATATTAGTTGCAGCCCTACCCATAATAAATAATAAGGCAATAATGAAAAAAAAAACATTTTTGGCTTTGTCACTCCTAAACCTAATATTAATTTGTTTGTCATTCAGAGGTAGACCTGCTTGTGTGCTTTGGATCATTTACCTGCTGCATAACCCAACTGTGCTTGAGCTTTAGGTCACAAATTGACTGGTTGGCCACCTCCTTCTGAAATTCCTGATAGAATTCATGGTTCCATGAATCGCCCCGGTCCTGAAGAAGCAAAGCAGCCCCATACCATTACATTACCACCCCTGTTGACTGTTTGTATTATGATCTTAATGTGGAAAACAATGTAATGGGACCCATGGCTTCCAAAAGGTTTAAACTTTGACTCATCAGTCCACAGAATAGTATCCTCATATTAAGTCTTTTGGGGGTCGTCTAGATGATTTTTGACAAATGCCTTTGTGTTCTTTTTGGTCAGCGAGTGCTTGCCTATTGTATTTCTTATTCTTGAATCATGTAAATTAACTGATGCATGTGTGGCCTGCAGTTTTTTTTATGTTTATGTGGTTTCTGTTGTGACCTCCTGAATGAGTTGTCAGTTCGCTCTTGGGGAAATTTCCAAGATTCACTACTGTTTCTAAGTTTTCTCACTGTGTTTTGCTGGGATTACAGTGCCTCTGCAAAGGTTTTGTAACCCTTTCCAGACTGGTAGATTTCAAAGATCTTGTTCTGCATCTGCATTTAAATCTCTTTAGAATGTGGCATCATTTGCTGCTTTTTGAGACCTTCTAGCCTGCTTCACATGGCCAAATAGTTTCTATTTAAGCAATATTTAGATTCAAGAGGTCTGGCAGTAATCATCACACACTCCCACATGTGTACTTATGCCACATATTGGGACTCTGATACCCATACAGTAAAGTGTCTGAAACATTGTATAAACAGAAAACAACATGACTGCAGGCCTTCAGGAAACAGTCTTGCTTTGTCTCTGTTTTTGTTAGTCCTTGAACAGTTACATAACTATCTCTAATTACCATTAACCTTCTGGCTCCAATCCCTTCAAGGCCACTTACAAATTGTGCTTTGAATAGACTAACGCAGAGTTCATAACTGAGGTAATGTGGTAACTGAAGTAATATGATGTGGTTAACAGTACATCAATTTTGCCCACCCCTGCAGTTGGGTAATAAAAGAAGAGCGCTATGAGCAGGATGAGCCTGGCTTGGCACAGTTATGGGAACACCTTAATGTTAAATACTCTGTTCCTCGTAGGTGTGATGTTATTGACATAGATCAGGTGAAACAGAATGGAAGTGGGTAGTGTCTTAGTGCAGAAGGCAGTGTGTGTGAGTGACCAAGTATCAGTCAGGGAGATGCTAGAGATAAACTGCTTTGATGCTGTGTGGCTGTTCCTGGTGTTCTCAGCAGGAAAGCAGATTGATTGAAGTGTGATTTAACACAGAATGCAGTTCAGTCAGTGGGTGAGGCAGAGGAAGTGCAAATAGGTTGCTTTCTAGTAATGCCATTACATAAACTACAGCTTGCTGTCCAATAACAGTTCAATTATTAGGCCATAATTCTAAGACTCTTAGGGTCTAGCTGGTATAAACAAATTGTGATCGACTTAACCCAAAATATTGACAGTTAATTGATCTTCTGGACTTTCTTAGTTTTTTTTCTGGCCTTTTAATCGAACGACTGTTTGCATGATCCATTTGTCCTCATGCAAAATATTAGGTTTGGATACATTTGAAATGTTTGTTATATGATGTGTTACATGCGTCTTTAAAACTCTGAATGCAGCCATAGCCTATAATGCTGTGATAGACGGAGGGAGATACAGACAGAAAGAGCTTGAGAAACAAATCTACTAAGATATATTAATACACACATGAAAAAACACAAATGCAGTGTGTAGGAAAAAGTGGTCTGAACCTGGCTCCAAACCAAATGTTTTCTTGTGCCCCGTTGGGCTTGGGTTGGGTAGCAGGCCTCTAGACTGTTGCATAATCTACTGATGACTCTAAGCATGATGATAATGACATGAACTCGCTGGAGTCAAGCCATTTCAAGAGGCTTATTGTCATTTCATCTGGGTACAAGTACATAGCAGTGGCAGTGAAGTGATAGCAGTGGCAGTGACGGTCACCAGTCCGTTAGCCGCTGCACCTCCTCTCTGTATGCTGACTCTTCATTCTTGCTGATGAGGCCCACCCTCAGCGAACATAATTTGGTTTGAGAGGCACTTTTCAGTACAGTCATATGCCCTGGGCGGCACCTGTGATCAGCATAGTGGTGCTGGAGATGCTGCTACCAATCCTGACTAATTGAGATCTAACTAAGAAGAGTGTTGAATGCTGAACTGAAGATGGAGTGGGGTGTTGATGGTGCTGGTCGTTTGTTGTTGGTTTTAGAACTGTGCAGTTGCTTTAAATGTAATTATTGGAATGCCTATTTTTAACAATACACATCACACTTTTTGCATTTGCATTGCAATATCTGTGTTTTCTTTTTCATCATTTGTTCAGTATCAGCTTGTATCAGAAAAATTCAGAAAAAAGCTTTTTTATATATTTTATATATATATATATATATATATATATATATATATATATATATATATATATATATATATATATATATATATAATGTTCCTATGTTACAAAGTTGTTGCAATGTTGTTGCTGCTATATTTACCTTATCTATATATAACCTCATCTATACAAACTGGCATTTGTTCTTTACATTGTATCATAGGTTCATTATGACTTCACATTTTGCTGCAGTGCCATGTTAAATAGTTAAAGCTTTAAAGAGTCCACTGCATAGCCATTTTTTTTATCCAGTTATGTCATAATGCTACAGAAGTGAATTTCTCCATCCTGTGTGTGATGGCTCTGTCTCTCTGGAGGGAGAGAGAGGTGACAGCCCTGCAGAATAAAAAAAATGATGACCTGAGAATCCTGTTGCTGGCGGCCTTTCCCTATCTTTATCCCTCCGCCCTCATGCTTTACTTTTCGCTGTTGGAACAGATGCTGCATTAATGCTGCATTAATGCTGCGCTAAAAATCATCGTCATGCTATAGTCATGTTTTATCTAGTGCAGAGAAACCGCTGCTTTCAGCCTTTAGAGCACACATGCAGCTCTGCATAAATCATACCATTAAATGTCTTTTACTCATTGAGTGTATGTTTTGTATGTGTTTAGGCCTGCTGCCCTGGACAGAAAACCTGCAGAGCTCAGCACCCTAAGCGATGGTTACCAGATCCGGATCTGAAGGTCCACTGCAGCCGGACTGCTCTCTTTTCCTTGCTCTTTCTCTCACCAGACCAGACAACAGACCTTTTGCTTTCATGCAGTGTGTGGTTTTTATGTATTCTTTTTTGTAGTCAACCCCCTAGATCCCCACCCCAGAGAAATGCTGTTTGAGACACTTTGTACGGTGTAGGGAATTCCTGAGTAAAATAACAGGAGATAAAGACATTGGGTGCCTGTCAAAATACAGCTATAAGTACTGGGACAATGAGTTCAAAATGAAGCTGTATACATGAGGCATTTAATCATATGCGAGTTGTTGGATTTTATGCATAGCAGTTGTTGGCAAAGGGGGGGGTGGGGTTAACAGTGTTTTCAATTGGTCAGATGCTTACAGGTGTATTGACTGACCAAAATGAGTAACACACAGCACAGTCATTAACCAATCTAAAAAAAAAAAAAAGAAAAAGATGTTCCAGTACATATGGAAGACACCATATATGGCAAGTGTTTCATATACCTATGACTGAAAATTTTTAGAGGAGCATCAAGTCAGCCACAGTGTTGGGGGCTGGTTTAAAACTGACAAAAAGATTAGGTTGAAACAGTTATCAAGTGATTTTGATATTCTATAATTTTAGACATTGGTGAGATTTTAATATAAATGGGACACCATTTGTTTTTAAGTAATTAAGTAAATGTAATAAAAAAAAACTATTTTTTTGGACAGAAACTTTTAAAGGTTTACAAAAAAATGCTCTTTTAGAAAGTTGCTGTGGTAGGTAAAGAAGAGGATGCAAGAGGAAAGCTTGCTTGAGGCAGTGGGGCTTGCTGGACTTTTCTACATGGGATGATTTATTTTTAGATTTATTTTTTTTTTAAGACAAAGCTCCTCACACATTGGTATTATTGCAATCTAGATAGAAGTACCACCATGTGTTCATGGAAGGGCATCATAAAAATTTGTGCATCACAATATTAATGAGACCTTAAGAGATTTTATTGTGATGGGATTTTACAGCTAAACTTTGGCTATTATCCCCCCCCCACATTGGTATTACTCTGAGAAGGCTATTAAATAGCTTCTCTGACATAGAATCATATCAGATCATCCATATTTTAGCAAGTCTCAAGTCTTTATCATACCCTGTTTGACTTCACTCTATTGGTGATTAAGCTATGCACGTTCGCCTAATGAAGGCCCCAATCTGTCTTCCTTGACAGTAGTCGAGCTCAACAACTGTAGCTAGCAGTCTGTGGTGGACTAGTCCAGTGGTTCCATTTTTAGTTATTTACCGAGCAGCCATAAGCCTGTGCTGACTTGAAAATCATCTGAAACCTAGTTATTACCAGCCTTATACCATCCTAAAGAGTACTTTGCCCAAACAGTGCAAGATTGAATAAGAAAACTAGTGGCAATGAGTTAGAATTAGCTGACTTACATAACGCTCACTGGTTTTGACTGGCTTGTATCCGTCTTTAAGAACATTAGCCTATTTGGGTAAAGTATCCCCTCTCTATTAGCTATTGAACCACGTAAGTGCCAGACCATTTGCAGCATTATACTTGCCTTCCTCCTCACTCCATTACCTTGATATGTTCATCTACAAAAAGGTTAAATAGTCTAGTGCAACACACTCAGCAACCTAGAATTTGATGAGAAGTCAACGTGGGTTCTTTGTACCTGAAAAGACAAGAAAATAACACTGTGCTGTTGCACAACCACTCCTTTTTCATTAGATGTCAAGTACACAATGTGCGTTCAGGGTGACTAGTATGCCCAAGCAATGTCTGAGTGAAGTGCTTGTACATAAACTTGTGTTGGATCTGTTACTGAAAATGCTACAAGCTGTGCTTAAAGGTGCTACCAAGACAGCATATTTCTGTTGAATTCTCTATATTGTGGTCAAAGTTTCAGCTTCCCATTTAATCACTACATAAGTTTGTCTATCAGTTTTAATTAAGTTTATAATTAACTTGAACTCCGTTCATGTTTTTCTAGTTGGTAGCTGAAAATGGCACCTTTTTATTATTTGCCAGTAATTAGGTTTTCTCTTGTAAATCGGTTTTATTTGGAGACAAAGTTTTGTCGTGGCAGCAGCAACTTGGCAGTTTCTTTTCAAAGCTCCAACTGAGTTTAACAAAGAGTGTTGTTTTCTTTTTGCTTAAAGAGCACATCAAGTAGCGATTACTGTAGCACACCAGTGGGTAATGTGGTAACGACTATAGCTCTATGACTGATGACATGTGGCAGTATTCAGAGGCATATTAGTTTGAAACATTTGTCTTATGTATCACTACTATCTCCAAATGCTGGCACTGATTAAGCATTAAATTATTCGGATCAAGCGAAAGAAGTAAAATAATTTGAATGCATTTAATGCAGCGGATACAAATCTTTTGGTTTATTGTTTCAGCACCTTTACAATGTTTAGTGATTTCTCTGATGGAGTTAAGATTCAGTGCTTGCTGGAACTTCTGGAATAATCACTCTGAACCCTTACTATGGCTTATCAGTTTGTGACTCACCTGGGTTATATGTCCTGTTTTTCTGCAGCAATTTTATACCTTAAGAGGAAGGTCTATCCCTGCCCCCCTCCATTATAAGTTCTTGTTGTAACATGATTTTATGGATTGTAGCATGTTGTAATAAAAAAAATGTTTTTTGTATTTCTTTGTGTCTTGACTGCATTTGACTGTTGCATTTAAAAGTTAGCTCTGGTCTTTTTACAACTGACTGGTTTACATCATCAGAAAAACATCACAGTGTCTTTGTAGCACATCTCAGCACTGTAACAATATTCCGTAAATAATTACAAAAAATAGTGTGGCTGTTTCTCTCAGTTCCCTCATGTCACAGTGTGTGTTTATCTTGCTGCTGATATTAGTCCCTCTGATTCCCCAGTTTTTGCATGCAGATGTCTGTGGTAGTACTTCCTCTGGCCAGCCCTTCTCCATTTGGCCTAGTGTTTGCTTTACGCCATTTTCCCTAGCTTCCATATTCTACAAGCAGATGTTGTGTTTAGCTTTGAAATGGGATCTATGGTTGTACAATGTGGGGGTGTAAATATAAAATCTGTTCTATTATAACAGTTGAGAGGTATTGTCATACTCTGTTTTCAACAAGCGTTTGGGGGGGGGTCACTTCAATGTACCTTTCCTTATTCAACTATAACAAGATAAATGCAGTTTACCACTCTAGGGCACCTTTTAAATCATAAAAAGCACACAATCCTGGAAAGGTGAAACATATACAATCATGTTTAATCTGAAATTAATATTAATTGTGCAAATAACATTTGTGCAGAATTCAACTGACTGAATTCTACAGTTTGAATCATAGACCAATTTATTCATTGAAAGCACTGAAATTGTTTGTTGGCTTGAGCCAAAATGAGCTGTGATGTAACACTGGTTCCTAAATGTGAAGGTCCTTAAATCCCCACAGACATGTTCCCGATCATCTGTGTCCCTGAGTGAGAGAATACTCCAGCGGCAAGAGGAGTAATATAGCCTGCAATAATCTGCTTACTGCCACAGCACCAAACAGGGATTTAGAAAAATTAATCGCTCACTTCTCATCTGTTCCCCAAACCGCACCGACAGATTAATGGGCACCCACCTTTGTCCCCTGTTCAGAGATAAAATGTATATATTGTCAGAACATCACCACTAGAGAAGGCAGCATGTTTTTGATGTAGCAATTTTTTTTTTTTTATTTAAAATATTTGAAATAAGCATTTTTGTTGGTTCCCTGGTCATAAATGTTAAACACAATGTGAATTGCAGCTTGAATGGCTCTAACAATATTTATGAACATGTGCCACAGGTGAGGTGTCTCTTCATTCTGTCTGCGTGGGTTTAAATTTCTATAAGAAACTCTCATTGCCCTAAATACTAGGCTTAAGTACGCGGGGGGCAGTTGTCAGTAAAATCTTTTACCTTCCACGCCTTTTAGAGCCGTTAACTACCTTTGATGTGCAAAGGCAGGGATTATGGAAGAGCCTGAAGAGAATGAAGAGCATTTGGCAAAAGCACAAAGCCGAATCACTGATGTAATAAAGGTAGGAGTGAGAGTAGATGAGAAAGCCAGGGTGAAGAAGCATTAGAAAGGCATAGAGTTACTCCAGGTATGTGGATGAATAAGCATTACAGCCTGAAGTGGACCTTTCCTGGCCATTCCTGTTCAATTAGGATGTAGGCGCATATTTAGAGCTTTGCTCAAATGTAGAAGTTTCACTCAAATTGGAATAGCTAGGTTTGCTTGGTTATTCCTAGTCTACATATGGAAATGAAGCTGCAAAATTAGTTCTAAATTTTATATGTCCAAAACAATATATTTACATATGTCTACCTAAATGAATCACGCTAAAAAAAATATCCAAAAAAGTATGGTCCAGGTTGACATAATTACATCACACTATTCCTGTAGTTTTTAGAGAAACAGTTTTAAGCTTTGAATCTTTGAATCTTAAAAGTAAGAGAATGTGCCCTCTGCAGCCTCAGCGTTCTGTTCTAGGCTGACAAAAGTGGAACTGATGCTCTAGCCTATTTGCATCAAGGTTTAACATGTTGTACAATGCGAGATGCTTCATATGTTTACCATTGTTGTCTCTACCGTTTGAGCTGACAAAAAGCTACCAGTCTGGCCATTCTCTATTGACCTCTCTCATCAACAGGGTGTTTCCATTCACAGAACTGACACTCACTGAATGGTTCTTTATTACAGCAGTCTGAGTAAACTAGATGGTTGTGCTAAAAGACCCAGCGAACTAGCAGTTATATAAATACTATAAACAAGCCCATCTGACGACATTCTGATGATTGATGTGCACATTGCCTAACACTCCTGACCAGTATCTGCATGATTTTACTGTATGAGTGCTGCCACACAATTAAATGAGCAGATGTAGCTGATACTACTTCACATGATAAGGATCCTAAATGAGTCCAGAACTGTCAGTTTCCAAAAAAGCAGGACTCTACAAGTAAGAAAGTGTTCGGCAGCGATTTTGTGGACAGCTGTGTAACTCGGGAGAATACAAAAAGCTTGGTGAGCAGATGGGGAAAAATTACCTGTCGAGAGGTGGCGGCTTTCATTTCTCAACCTAAAGCATAGACATGCTTACTAATGTGCTCACGCAGGCACAAATGATGGCTTTTCATGCCTCCACAGAGGTCACATCTGTCAGCTGAATCATGCTGATCTATGATCAATTATCAACTTTTCAAGCTCTAAATAACATGACTATAAGCACAGAGAGATGATCAGTCTGAAGTGTGGGGTGGATAAAAAAGTGGATCCACATAATCATTACAAAATACTATTTTGCCTTGAAATGTAGAAAACGAAAACGGGAAATAAAGGCACAAAAGCAAAAACATGGATGATCTATGAACTGTATAGTTCAAATTGGCGGACACGTTACATGATGTACAGACTTGAATTTCCATATATTGTATTTGCATCTGACTTCTACAGCACCAGTTAATCCATTCCTTCCTGGCTTTGTGCAGTTTTTAAAAGTAGTAAACTATCACTCCTAATGTCATTATGGATGAAGTTACTTATTTTGTTTATTTTAGTCTTTAAAATGACTGCTTTTCTCAAAACTATGACAAATGAATATACAAAAACTGGATTATCAATTTACATATAAACAAGTGTCTTCTTGAGAAACCAAACATTAAAATAAATTGAACAGTGCATTAAAAGTATGCTAATAAAAACAAAATATCCAAACCAAAAACAATGCACAGTACACCCTACAGTGCACACTTCCTTTGACCTCCTGCCTGTGCATGCAGAATTTTGACATATATATATATATATATATATATATATATATATATATATATATAGTGTGAAAGTGTTTTCTCCCCTTACATCAGCTGCACCTTAATGTGTCCATAATCCGTCATTACCTATTCTAATTAAAAAGTGGCAGTTGGCTCACGAGTGCAGCCGGAATTGGGCGATGAGAGGCAGGTGGTCAGATGAGTTGTGCTGGTTGGGAAGGCCGTTCACCTCTCCAAGCTCGGCCTCGCTAACCAGGGCCAGCCTGGCTAGCAGCTGCAGACCTCTCTCCTCCGGCATGCTGCATTCTGGGAACAAAGAGAGAGTGCCATGGTAACGGACAGCCACACGTGGATGTGCACTGCAGTGTGGTATGCTGCAGCAGACACTGCAGCAAACTACTGAATTGAAGGTCACATGGCCAGAGGACCCCTGATGTTACTGCTCCCTTGAAAGCCCTCATCATATAGGATGTGCAATTAGATTTCCCAAAAGACATTTCTGTGACAAGAAGCACAAATTTAACTCTCTGGTAACAACAAGCGTGTGGCATACAGTACATTTTGCTAGGCTTGTTTGACAAGTCAGTGGTAAATAGTTACACAACAACTTAAGCCCTATTCGAGATATTATAATTTAAGTGATCACTAATGATTTTAATCCAGTATGAATCTACAATGTCCATACTTTCTACAAGTCTGATATTAGCTAACTGTAATTTGCTACATGCAATGCAGTAATGGTACTTTTGTTGAAACTGACCTACTGATTAAACAGAGGTGTAAGATATGGCAAACATACAATACACAAAACTTTCTATCACATTATTTTGACATGCAGACAATTAAAAAAAAAAAAACACCAAACACAGGCCGTCTCTGGCCGTCTCAACCACACACACTGCTTAAAGTACCTAATTTAATGGTGCAACCTTTTTTATTTTAAACAGTACACTGTCTATACTATGTCCTAAGAAGCCATATCCATGTTCATAAGGCAGCAATGTATGTTGTACATTTTCACAACAGAGAACAAACTATACCTGTATGAACACACCCATCCCCCTGAGTCGGCGAATAGAAGATGTAATCGACAGTGATGGCTGTCCGTGAATGACAGGTAGTGATTTCAGGCTGGCCATTCTCTTTCAGGTAGTGCGAGTATGCCGAGGTGAGCTTCAGACCATGCTCAATGCTGGGGATGGGGGGAGGGGTTCAGGAGTACAGAAAAGAAGTCATTTGAAGTGTCTGTGTAGGTGGTAATGTCACCACTGTAAAGAAAGCAGCCGTCAACTAAAAGGAATTAGACGTGGCATGCTGCACTGTGAGCAGTCCATTCATGTTAACCTGACTGAGAAGATGTACAGTCAAGTCAGTTTTACAAAAGGAAGAGATGTCAATTAACACAGTTAAAGCATTGCTGGAAATTATTAAAATGAGTCATTCTTCAAATGCATTAATATTGATGATGATGATGAGTATTATTATTATTAATAATAATAACAATAATAAATGATATGACAATTAATAACATAAAAATACCTGTTTAATGAGGCTTCTTGCTTCAAATCCTTTACCTTATGTTCTGTGTTTGGGACCGAAAATAGAGAGCAAGTTAGTATATTTGCAAACAAAATTATGCTGTATCAACATTCAGAATATAAGGAATAAATAGGGTTAACAGTTTTTACTATTTAACTTAATGTTACCCATGACAGAGCTCAAGTGTTTTTAGATATCAATTGTTCTTGCATATCCATACAAAAATACAAAGTGATACTGCCAAACACATATTTAGTATTTAAAGGTAATGGTCACCGTTGGACTTGAATTCATACTGGCACTGCTGAGAAATGCCCAGGCTGGGGGGCCAAATGGGGGCTGCAAGGACACGCTGCCCTCTAGAGCTTTCTTCCTGTCCTGACACCTGCAACAAGAAAAGGAAAGAGGAAAAAGGAGATGGAGAAAGAAAAAAAGGAGAACATTAGTAAAAGAATATCAAATGCCCAGTATCAGTAGCAAGCCTAGCAGCAGAAAAAACATTAGACATTGTTAATTAATAATATATTATTCAATCTGAAACATCACAGAATTACTTGTAGTTCAACATAAAGTAGGTCATGTGATAACAGTAGACACATGGCCCCTAAATGTAAGAACAACAATCAATCTTAGCTATGTGTTACAACTCCCTCATTTTACAGTACAATTTTGCACACATTTGCACTGCAAATTACATTTTAGTTTTTTGGACAAATAACTGAAATGATCAAATATTCTTTCAATTCCCAGAATAAATTAATAAACCATGCAACTTTGACAGTATAAATCTAGTTATGTACCCTACGCCTCATGTCAATCATAAAAAGGCCTCTGTCTTTTGGAATTTGGTAATATGCTACTTAAGCACCTCTTGCATTTAACGGCATTCCTCACCTTCCCAATGGGCATGCCCACGTACTCCAACTTGCTCTCCTTAACAAAGCTGTATAGGGGAGACTGGGGCACTGAGTTAAAGTCTCCACAGAGCAACACTGGACAGGTGGTGCCATCGGCTAACCGGGACACTCGGCTAGTCTCCGCCAACAGCATGGCCAGCTGGGCAAGCTTGATGTCGCCACGCCTGGGGTTGTACAGCAGGTGTGTGTTGGCCACACAAAGGCTACAGGCAGAGCCTGAGGGCTCCACAGGTTGGAGCAGAAGGATCAGGCCTACATTGTCTCGGTCCAGCAAAGAGATTCCTTGGCGAAAATATTCCACAGGGTGACAGGAGAGTAGGGAAAAGCGGTTGCGCTTGAAGACCACAGCACAGCCATCAGGCTTCCGGCCAGTTCGCCTTTTGTACTCGCAGTGGTAGCCTTTGGATGGGGAACAGTACACAGTTATCAAATCATAAGAGCTTTTTTATTATAACTTTTTTGCTTTCTTAGCTGTTTATTGCTACTCCTTTCATCATTGTTTTTTCAAATCACTTTATATGTATATGTGCATTAGTATATACCCACTTACGATACATTAACAAATAGCGCCCTCTAGGGAACTAACCAAAAAACTGTTTAAAACATTCTGCTTGTACAAAATTTGTATTCAACTAAATATTAAACAAAGTTTATCAGGTTATATATATCTATAATTCCTGTTTCTCTGCATACTTTGTTAGCCCTGTTCTTTAATGGCCAGGAACCCATCGGACCACCACAGAGCAGGAACTATTTGGGTGGTGGGTCATTCTCTGCACTGTAGTGACACTGATGTGGTGGTGGTGGTGGTGTGTTTGTGTGTTATGCTGGTGCAAGAGGATCAGATACAGCAGTGCTGCTGGATATTTTAAACACCTCAGCGTCACTGCTAGACTGAAAATAGTCCACCAACCAGAAATATCCAGCCAACAGCATCCTGTAGACAGCATCCTGTGACCACAGACCACTGAAGCACTACAAAAAACAACACTAACTGTTCAGCAACAGATGAGCTTCTGTCTCTGACTTTACATCCACAAGGTGGACCAATTAGGTAGGACTGTTAAATAGAGTGGACAGTGAGTGGACACAGTGTTTAAAAACAGCAGCACTGCTATGTTTGATCCACTCGTACCAGCACAGCACACACCAACACACCATCACTATGGGTCCTGACCACTGAAGAACATGATGAAAGGGGATGGACTACACTCTGCAATTCTAGAACTATGAAGGAGCTGATAAAATAGACAATGAGTGAGAAAACAAGAAGGTGGTATTAATATCACGGCTAATCTGTGTGTGTGTGTGTGTGTATTTATATGCATAAAACAACAGTGAAACTACTGTGAGCACTAAACTGACACATTACACTGCTTTAATACATAACATTTAAACACAAGAATTTAAAGAACATCAGAACACAACTACATTCAGTACCCAGGGATTCTAGCATGGGTTTGATCTGCTTTTGATAGTGGTCTTCTTGCACCTCTTGAAGACACATTATCTAAGGAGACAAAGGAGAAAAAGTCATTTCATACAAAGCATAACCACACAAACAGCACTGCACATAGTCAGAATGTCCTGCATATAAAGTTTCCTCAGCTGTCAAAATGAAGGCTGCTTTACTCAGTATAGTACAAGTTTTGTTTTTATATTGTGTTTTAAAGACACTATTGGTTGTGTGTCATCAGCCAAATCTGAATACTGCAATATTAACACTGTTCATACTAACAACATGCATATCATTTTATAAAAGATATGAGCCCTGCACATAACGCCCTAATGACTGTGTAACACAACCTCTCCTCAACAGCTGGAATACTCGATTCACTTACGTCTGCACTGTGTTGTTCCAACTCTTTGATGATATTCGTGAACCTGTGTCTCCACTCGAGTACACGTGGGTTACAGTGTTTGTAAAGGTAAGTATTGCTAAGGAGTAGTTCTTGGGAGAGGATATTGTAGGACATCACAGAAAAATCGAAGGTCTTCCCATGCAAAGTTCCGTCTGCCTGTGGCCCAGAGCTATTAAGCAGAGAGAGGTCCTCCCAGTGTCTCTTTAACTCTGTATGTGCAAATAAATAGTGGATGCATTATCAATCTATTTTGAGCAGTTTCAAAACTACATAATGTCCAGACATTGTAAAAAATTTACAACAGACACCTGCCTTGTACAATGCTCATTTTGTCAAGGGAACCAATCGTATGATTTACAATGACCGACTGTAGCCCAACTACTGCTGCACTATTTATTAATGGAAAGAAGCCACCACAGGACAAACTACTGACCAGATATTATTTGGATCATTTTTAACCCAGCAGTGACAGCAACGTGGTAGTGGCATGAATGTGTGTGTTGCGTTGTGAAATACATTTGCCAGCCAAAGTGCATCAGGCTGGCAAATGTATGTCATACACCTATCTTTCAGTATATAATAATTATTGTTTTTGTATATGTACAGTTAGGGACAACAGACTATAATCAGACTTCTACCCCTTCATCAGTGATCAGTTGCTGACCACAAGACCTGAACTATTCTCAACCCAACAAGTGACAGAGAATTTTGCTAGCACCTGATACAATTGTAACAGCTCACTAACAAGCCACTGCCATGTTGGTGTCGCTGCTGTGCCGAGAATGATCCAACCACTTAAATTTCCAGTCAGTGGTAGTCTAGTGGTGGTCCCTTTTTATTGCTGAGCTGGGTAGCTAACGGTGGCTACCAAACAGATGGGCTACATTAAGCACTGCTTAAAATGGGTAATGTGTATAGGTACAAGGCAGATGTTGCATGCATCATCTGCATCCTCACCTGCTTTAGTCGCTGGGCTTGGTGGGAATCTCCCAGGACTCAGTGGTACACCAATGACGTTCTTTAGCCATGCCAGACCCTGCTCCTTGTTTTCACTTGGTGCTGAGCGTTTAGGGCTGCGCTGCAACTTTACCTGTTCACCTGTGCCCTTATCCTCAGCGCTCTTCCTCCTTTTGAAGGGGGGCTGTTTATCAAAGTGGTCCATTCGCCCAGTAGAGAGATGAAAGCTCCCTCTGGGAACTGCGTTGGGTAATATTCCGGGACGCCTCCACTCACTCCAGCTAAAAGTAGAGTGTTTCTTGCTGGAGCTGGAGCAGAGGGGCTGCTGTTGGTATGGCTGACCAGTCCACCATGAACACCTGGGCTGATACCAGGGCCTCCACACGCCAACAACAACCTGAGTCTGAGCAGAGCCCACAGCGTTCAGGTGACGGGCAAACATGGATCGACTACAAAAGAGACGAAGCTCAGTCAAAACATGTACCCTACCAGATTTTAAACATTTCGTTTACCTGTGATGCTAAATGCTAAAACGCTGATCTTAACTTCACAAACATCAGTCAGGAATTTAAGTTCAAAATTGCAAGAGAATGACAAGCATCCATCCAATATGCGTGTCATTAATTTCAGTATCAGCAGACACCTTGGAAAAAATCAGACATTTGTGCATAATGTTTATATTGTGTATTTTTTTATGTTATCAATTGTATTGAAACAGTACATGTGAGATTTTTCCAAGCTAATCCAAGCAGATGCAGTCCACGTTTCTACATTTCAATAAATCTATGTGTATTGGTAGACATGTTTAGAAACTACTGAAAATATTGGATAACGCTTTCAATTGCATCAGTTTTCAATGACTGTATCGGTGCATCCATATTCTTATTTCAGAATGTTTGTTGCTGTAATGAAATCAGGATAACATTTGCTAATATCAGACTGATCACCTGCAACGCTACTCTTGTCCCTCTCTGGGTGGAAATCAAACCCAGTACTGTCCTCCAGAACAGCACAGGTAACCACAAGCACTCCTCTCTGATAGGACTGAAAGCTAAGAGAACACTATGACCATAAACCGGACACTGGTTGACTGAAGCGGTCAGGTCGCTAAAACGTTTTAAATCGCGTGTACTTTTGAAACTTTAGAGGTTATATACGATACCTCACATTTAGGTAGCTAGCTAACTAGCTAAGTGTTAAATGGATTGTAATGCGTCTATAGCTATAGTGAAGGTAGGACTAGTTGACAGGTTTAAGTAAATTAGTCGACCAAAGTCAGAAGTATAAACAGTGGCTAAAACAAATAACTGTGCAGACATGGAGTAAAGATCGTAGCTAGCGCACACAATAACAAGAAGTGGCACTTGCTAGCTAGCTAGCATGGCTTACTTTGTGGTTGCAGCTGGACCGGCATAGCTTATGTTTGGGTGTCGATGCGTATAAATAAGACCTTCTCAAAATCTGTGAACGCTCCCACTACCATAGCTTAGTAGGGTCAAATAATACTCATCATAATAAAATAGGGCCTTCACATAAAAGCAATCACGTTAGCTAGCACTAGCTAGTAACATGCAACCTGTGCTAGTGACGAGAAGCAAAACAATGAGGCCTTTACATTTGACGTCATTACGGAGAAGCGAATGGGACACTCAGGTCAATGATCCCCTACTTCCTATGTAGTGATGGCTTCTACACCCAAATAGTGTATTGGCGGGGACTTGTACAGCCCATATCTGAGCACGAAACATACACTATAATGTACTATATTATATATAGCACTAAGTACAATATATATTATTGTACATTGTACGTCATTTCATGAACCACAGTGCGCTCCGTAGGGAGCCAGAACAGAAATTTACTCTTAATGGACGGAGGTGAAAGTCGAGTGATGGTTAATAATCAAATGGCCTGGTTAAATGTTTATCTGTGAACCAAAATGCTCTTTCTATACACTGTATTTTCTGGTCACTATTTGTAGACTCCCAAAAGTGTTAATCAGACGTTTGAAACCAACCCGGTCAAAGATATGCCTAGATTTGTCCAGGAGGATTGGAGGCTGCTCTTTTATAGTTAACACAGTTTACTCACCCGGCCACTGTCTCAGTGACTCACTTTCATTATGTTTTCACAGTTTCTTCTTCTTCTTCTTCTTCAGATTGTTTCCTCTGTTTCCTCTGGTGTTACTGGGTTAGCGTAGGGTTAGCGAAGCCACGGGAGTCTTCAACACGTGGTCTACACGGCTGAACTGTAGCAAGCGGTGCAGGTTATGTGGTCAGTTCGTGATAATGTGAAGTAGATTAACTCATAATTTCCTAGCTTTCTTTTCTGTGTCTGTAGGATTTAAATGGTTGTGATATTTGTGGTGATTTGACAAAGATATTTTTTTCTTGTACCTGCGATATATAAATAAAGCAGTTTTTGCAGCTAATGCAGTTCTCATGTGTTTCCTGGGGTGTTATGGAGTTGCTATGTGATTCCAAGTGGCTGCCACGTGTTTGCTCTGGTGTGGCTAAGCAGTTCTCATGGTGTCTAGTGGTGATGGCTACGCGTTAGCTGTGCAGTTTCAAATGTATGCTGTGCAATCACTAACTGGTTGCTATGCTGTTGCTAAGCAATTACTGTCACATGTGTTTGCTGGGATGTTACAAGCTGGTTGTTCAATGCTTGGTAAGGTTCTACTGACTAATTGGTGTGTTATATGTGATGGTTGCTAGGCTGCTGGAAGGCGGTTGCTTTGCTCTTCATGTGTCAGACCCTTTCACTTTTTCAGGGTTTGTTATGGACCTGCAGAGAAGAATGGCAGAAAATCCCCAAATCCAGCTGTGGAGACCTTGTGGCATCATACCCGGAAAGACTGGAGGCTGTAATCTGTGCCAAAGGTGCTTCAACTAATCACTGAGTAAAGTGTCTATCTTATTTAATCAATTATGGGGTATTGAGAACAAGATAATAGTACAAGTATAAGGTTGAGTACAAGATTTAGCACAAGACTAAACTACATGTGAAAAATGTGAAAGGGTCTGAAGACAGTCTGAATGCATTGTACGGTCAGATAACTATATCATCCAAACGACAACAATAGTATTAGTATAACAGCAGTACAGTAGTTTAAAGTAGTACTCAGTGTTTTCAGGAGGAGCAGCTGTTTGTCAAACAGTGCAAATGAGGTGCTACTGGAAGTGTGACAGTATGATTAAAATAGCAGTGTGAATCAGCTCAGTGTCTAGAGAACAGTTACAGAGATTGAACAATCTTGAACCAGATATATTAGATAACAAAAGAAGAATAATCAAAGAATGCAGTCACAAATGTCATTTGGATAAGCACATTCCTAGGATTTATGCAGCATTCAGGTCCTCAACTTTTCGGGTGCTTTTTTTAAAAAGCAAACACAGTTTCTTTTTCATTTAATTATCTCATTCAAACGGTTGTTGTATTTTCTTAGTGCATTTATAAAAATCAAGGTGCTACAAATGGTTCTTTGAGTTATGCTAGATAGAAAAAAGCTTAATGGTTCCATAAATAACCATGTTTGAATTAGAGATGGGTGAAGAACCTTTTAAATTGTAAAAAAAGGTTCTGTGACCCGAATAATAAAATTGACAGCTTTACTCATTTATAGTGATCTATAGTTTGGGAACACAGACCAAGATGGGCCCCACACTGTACTGATGAATTAGCTTATTACTTATTAATGTCTAATACATTAAGTGGACTGTAGGTACTTTACCCTCCATGCTCCTCAGTGCCCACTGTCGCTGTGTGTATGTGTTTTTCTCTGCATGCCTGGGTTAAAGGCAGAGGCCAAATTCTATCTGTGTCTAAACACAGATGGTGAATATGGTTGGATATTCAATATGCCAGGATATGTCTGCTGCACCTCTGTCATATAGTCAGTTTCCATGGACAATCATTTCCTTATACTTGGAAAAGTACTAAACTCTATTGAATTTCCTGAACCACTTATGACGTACATACGTATGCTCCAAAAACTGCCCCCTGGCTTCTAATATATTTTTTGTGACTGTACTTACATATGCAGCTGATAAAGTTGAAAAACGTTTTGTGTTAATGTAAGTAGTCTGGGGGAAAAAAACACATGGATTTTGAAATCAATGGCTATATAGCAAAAAGCTTTTACTATTTAGTCAAATTGTTTTGGTGCTAAAAAGAACCAAAAAAGTTCTTGTAATCTAAAGAACTTGTTGCTGGTCCCTTTATTTAAGGATGTAGTCAAACAGCAGGAGGCGCTCTAGCACCACACACAGCCTCCCGCTCTTACTGCTCACGAACAGCTACTGTAGGCCTGTGTGTATATGCAATGGGTTATGAATCATTTTACAAGCTTGAAACTGTCTTGTGAAGTCTGTGGGTAGACTGAGTCTGTAGTAGAAACACGCAGTAAGGTTACAGACATGGAATTTAGTCTGTCTTCCTGATATTCCTCCATGAAAAGTGGTGCCATAAAAGACAGTCAAAAGAAGGAAGCACTCAAACAAGCTAATCAGTGAATTAAAGTGTACGCTGCAGTAACAGACTGTAATTTGGCACAAAAGAAGAGTGCTGATTGAGGTGACACCTGAGCAGGTTTGTTCTGTAACTGCAGCTAAAGCTAGAGGTGGCCTACAGCAGGCGAGCAAGCCTCTGTGATTAGCAGACAGTGAACAGCACTTAGATGAGCCACTTGTTTTCCAAGGAGTGTAAGCACCAAAAGTTTACCAGTCAGAACTTGAGGATAAAAAATGATTTTCTCCTGTAACAAACTTCAAAGTCAGCACTTTTGCGCTTTACCTGTCCTTCTTTTTTTTCTCTGACAAAACACACATCAAATATTAACATGCCTCTGCAGATGAGCACACAGCAGGGCAGCCTAGGTGTAGCTGAAAAGTGGGTCAGGATAGTCAGAGCTCCTCCATTAATTCAGCCCGATGTGTGAAATGCATTTCCCAGGCTTTTCATTCCCCCAAGGACAGTGTGAGAAAAAGGTCATTCAGAGCCTTCGCTCCCAATAATAACCTCTTTATTGAGAACTGAGGCCGCACCACGGCATGCAGCGAGCAGAAACTCTTCAGGATGTTATGGCAATAAAAGCAGTGCCATGAAATGTTAACGTGACATTTGGGGAGGCACGCATGCGCTGAATGTACTCCACGTTATGACACAATTAGGCATAAAACCATTGGTTTAATACAGACCATGAATTATTTTTGCTTTCAGCATAAAATCCTCTCATTACTGATGTTATAAAGTTAAATTAATTCTGCTCAGTGTGTGAAAAGACAGCATTGTGAATTTACACCAAGTCAAAGTAAGAGTGGATGAACTTGGTGGGGAAAGGAGGGGGGGATCAGTGGTGCCAAGTGCAAAGGCCAGTCTCATCTTACTGTTTAATAGGATCCATCCACCGTGTAAAAGTATGTGGCCTGAATTAAAAAATAATTACCCCATAGCCGTAATAGCTAGTCTTTACCGGGCCTCTGGTGGCCCAGCAGTATTGACTGAATAGTAATCTAGCATGTCTCCCTGGTGGTCAGGCAGCAGACCTACAGCTAAATCTGCAGTGCTAGCCCTGGAATATAGCAAGTCAAGAGCATTTTAAACTGAAAAAAGTACATGCATTTAGATATAGGCCTAATTGCAATGTCATCATAGGTTTCTTTTTGGCAGTACACTAAATCTGAGTACGATTACAGGTACACTTCTTGATAGTACATGCTGAGTGAGGGGGGAGAAGGAGGGCCGTCCTACCATCCCAGAGAGAGCGAGGCCAGTTATGCTCTCTAGGACTGCTGGCCACAGAAAGCTGTCGCATAACCAGGAATCGATCTCCTGATGACAGGGCTATTGCTTAGTCGGCTGCACCATTTAGGAGCCAGTTAGGTTTTATAGAATTCTTGTAAGGCTATGCATTGATTGTTGTTCGGTTAAGTCTATTTTCTGTTTGTTTGGCCTTCATAAATTGAGCTCAAGCTTAGTTTACATTAACTAATTTAGCTTACTAACACTCACAACAGACAGAATGCTTAAAGTCTAAGGAGCTATCTTATTGCTTATTCTCAAATCTATGTTGTTAGAGCCTGATAAGGCACTTTACTGGGTTATTCCTAGGGATTTTCCAAGGGGCAAGTATCTCTAGATTAATCCTAACTACCTCCAAACCTTAGTTTTTACCCCTTTACATTTTTAGAGCCAGAAACACACACTATTCCAAACCTGAAAAACATTTAATTATGTTTTCAGAAGATAACTGAGCAGTTTACAAGTCTAGTGTAGAACTATTTTACAACATGTAACGGTCACTTTAAGGTGGGGTACAGTGCGCATGTGCACAGTGAGAGCCAGAGCGAATAATGGAGAGTGTGGAGGAAAACGCGGGAGAGTGTGTGCGTGTGGTGAACTGTGCTGGGTTGTAGCCTGGGTTCTCCAGCTGATGTTGTCTGGGAAGTTGTGACAAGCGAAGTCTAGGTGCTCTCATTGCTCATTAAAACTGACTCTGAAACCCTGTGTTCACTGCGTGTCTCTTCATGGAAAGTATTCACCTCTCCACGAGAGCACCCACCTAACACCATACTTCCATTCGTTACAAATGGGACATGAAAACACTGCAGTTGTAGTGCTTTGACTGTGTTTACCTTTTGTCCAGACACAAGCATGGAAAATTTCAGTGTTTAACTGTTAAATGAAAGTAAGTCTATTTTCTGTTTTTAGACCTGGGGGAAATACACTGCTGCAATGCCTCTCACTTTTAAATAACGGTTGCTATTGCAATTATTGCATAAACGCTGCTTTACCATTATCACTAAACACTGTAAATTTTCATTAAAAATGTAGGATAAAAAACTACATATATCAGATCAAAATGTTGATTTTTGGGTAAAATAAGCCATTATCCGATGGGCTATAATAAAATGTTGTGAAATCATGTGAGTTAAACCTTACATTCACACCAATACTCTGTCTCTGCGGTTTCTAAAATATCTGTCTTATTTATGACTGAGGAACCATCTCCGATATTCTCTGGAGCTCAGGTAAAAGGACTATGTGTGGGAGAATTTCATAAAGGTCCAGGACCAAAGATAGGATAACACACATGAGGACCCAGTCATTTCAGTAAGATATGTTCTGTGTGGGCAGATACACAAAGATGAAGGGTGCCTTGCTATATTTTGTGGTGCAGGCCTGGAGCACTCAGAATGTTTCAGTGCGTCAGGAGATATATTCATTAGAGAAACTGAATGTTGTGATTTTTGATGTTGAAAAAGGTAGACAGCAAAGAAAAGTGGGTGAATGAGATTGACAGGACTGTGCACAACCATGACTTGTATTTGAGTGGATTTACGGTGGTTTTTGATTGGAAATATGTATTACATAATTAACAGCTTACATTAAGCACATTAAAAAAAAAATTAAACTCTGATATTAAATGTATCTTTATTTTCTGTTATTTACATTGTTTATTTTTTATGATTACACATTAATGGCTTTTAGATTATAGAACATCTGAAGATAACAATAATAGGAAACCTCTAATAATAGAATATCTCAATATTCTATATATTCTTTTTGATTAGAACTACTCTGGCAGAAGATGATTTGATTATATAAATAGAACTAAACTAGAACTTGTGGAACTGGTTGTCATTATAACTGTTCAATAAATTAAGATAACACAATTGGACATTTGTTCCAGGGGTGTTTAAATAACCTCCCCCTCATTAGCATTAATCAAGAGGGTGAGCAGTGAGATTCATGATATCAGCAAAGACTAATAAGAAGTCAGAATAAAATTAGGAAATATTCAATTCTAAGAGTAAGATTTCTTTCACCAGTAACTTATTCAAGAAAATAAATTTAACTTGAAACAAAGTTTTAGGACTTTCCACTTTCCTGGCAATAATGGGTCAAGAGGGCGCAGGGATCATGATCACTATTGGAAATGGATTCCATAATAGTAGTGATTTAATGGTCAGTTCTAAACAATAATAATTAGAATATGACTACTTCAGGTACACAAATGCAGCACAGAAAAAAAGAAGTACATTCCACAAAGTCAATGTTCCTTGTAGGATAGCAATAATCAAAAGTATAATAGTGAAAGAGAAACAGCCATGTGAAATATAGGAAATAAAAATGTCTTACTAAAGTCATTTAGTTTAATATTCAGCATCACTGGAGGCAGTTATTGCTGCTAAACGCATAACAACTCCATAATTCTTCAGCTTGTCCTACATAAATGGGCAATTTATAGCAAAGGGAAAAAGAAAAGTAACAAACTGCATTTTGGTCTGGTGATAAAAAATAATGGGATGCCTCCCTGTTTCCTAGGACAAAACAGCATTTGTGCCGGTTTTTGCGGTTTCAATATCACATCTGCCAGGCTGAGTAAGTGTGTCTGTGAGAGGAGAGCACTAAGAAAAGAAATCATTCCAGGATGTCACAATAAAAAACACAGCCTGGATGCATCGACACCACTTCTCAATTATTGCTTGCAGTTACGAACCTCTGCCATTTGCCAAGACAGGTTTGCTTCAGTTTGCAAATATGAATGTACCTAGCACAGATCTGCAGAATGCAAATTTGGATGTTGTGAAACTGAGAAATTAGGCCCAAGTGGGACATTCTTGGCACTATTGTACTCTGATGAGGCTGTTCCAGAGGCCTGATGTTGCAGAGAAATAAAGCAAATGAAAGAATAAATAGAAAAGGAGAAGAAGAAGAAAGATAACGGGAATGATGAACACTGGGCAAAAAAAGCAGTGAAATGAATTAGATAGCTCTCTTCCCTGCGGTGTGGAAGCACATGTGTGGAGGTAAGTTTAGCTGCTTACACTGCTGGTGTCTCATAATTTTGGTGTTCATTTTGCTATCTCTCCCTATCTTTTATATCATTTTCAATTTCTCACCATTTAAGACATTGCAAATACATTCAGTGAGTGTGCTTACATGCACATAGTAATCTGATCACTGCTGAAAATCAAGGTTTTGGCAATAATCTGTTTAACACATTTACAAGCACTTCAATGATCTGATTCTGCAAAAACTCGGTGTCTACCTCAGTCACTCAGTAATCAGATTTTTAATGCTAAATACACTTTGTGCACCTGTACTGTTTCTTAGCAACTCACCAATAATCTCACTAAACTGAAAGTGAAAATTCTTGCAAGAGTTTTCTAATTAACATGGATTCCATTTACTGGTAAATATTTATTTGGGATGTTAAATGGCTGCAAGTTGCTAATTCGCAGTTGTAATGTTGAAAAATGCATTTAGTGTTTACTGTTTTCCAGGAAGCTCATCATTATCCTTTATTTTTCTGCACATATGTAGAAAAATTAAACAGCTTTGTGCGAATGTGGTCCCAATGCATATCTAGGACTTAATGCATACATCATATCCTCATTTTTATGAGGATGTTATTCTCATCGGTACTTTTTTAAAGCCTACTGTATGTTTAGGAATCCTTAAGAACTGAATAAATACTACTGAACAATGGTTTACGCACAGGAATGGTTCCTTTTCATGCCAGTAGAAACCTAGACAGTTGACATACCCTGAAATGCCCATCCCTCATATTTTAAACATCCTGCAGACATGCACACATACACAACAAGCTTATATTTAACTGTGCATGCAGTCCACAAGACTGAGTAAAGCCCAGCAAGCATGGATGTAGAGTATGATAGCATTTCTGCTGCAGTCAGCAGCCAAGAGGCAAAGTGGGTCGATGGCGCACTATTGGCACCCAATCTTTTTCACGTTATGAGCTATGGCTGCATGAATAATTAAACCAATCAATCTGGAGGTAGCAAGGGCTATTATCCCTATTGATCATGAGAGCCTCTGTGTGGAACTCTGAAGCCCTGAATGGTGTGGAGATGTTACACTTTTCACTGTATGGCTGGAATGCAAATTCTCAATCAAGTGAGGATGATATATTTTCTTTTTGTGATCATTGTCATTGTTCATAGAGGGTATCTATTCATTAATTTAGCAAATCTCAGACCAGCTGAATGTAGCATGATCTGCACCATTTTACCACTGGAGAATGGGAGCATGTTGATCAATTTTCCTTTCCTTTTTTAATTTCCTTTCATATTGTTTTCCCTTTCTGTTTTTTTTTTCTTTCCTTTTTCTTTCTTCTCTCTGTTGTAGGGCACATGGTCTCTTTTCATTTTAGATTTCAGACTGCAGTCTCTGTAGGAACAGTATTGACACCTCCTGGTCTGGTCTGTTTGATTTAACATCTAAGGAGGAGGCAATCGATGAGCAGTGGGGTTATCCAAGTTAAAAGTGGGTGAGCAAGGCAAGCACAAGCCAGTGGCATCTGTAAATAGTTTCGCTAATCTGGTATTTGCTGCCTGGTGTGTTTGACTGTGTGTGTGTGTGTATGTATGTAGATTTGCCTGTCAGCTCATCCAATCAAATGAACAGACAGACACACATTGATTTCTTCCACAAGCTGATACAGGAGCAACCTTGTTACTTGGACTACATCACTCAGTTTCCTGATGTTTCAGCAAAGAAAGGGCCTCGTACAACAATCTGTATTTGTTTTGTGTCAGCATGTTTACACCTCAGTGGGTCATACACTGTCAAAAAATACCCTCTTTAAATTACTGGAGTGGAATCTTGTACAAAAAGACTTGTTTTTCAATACCACTACATTCCAGCAGCTAATCGTATTGTACTGCGTAGTAAAATATATATTTGAACTGTAACTAATCTGAGCACAGAGACTAGTTCTTTTACGGTTGTTGACAGTTTTTTCTAGTAGAATCTGTTTTCCTTTGGGAATAACCAAGCAGAATAACAAGTGTTATTTCACAGTGTTATACAAAAAAGATTGCTTAGCTGAGGTGCCATTACTCTGGTCAAGTCAATGCTTCTCAACATTGTCACACTGCAGGGCAGCAGCATTGACTGTACCCTGCATTTGTATTTAATTTACTTAGCAGAGGACAAACATGAGGTTGTTTTTCTACCTTAAATTGTCCTGTTTGCCTTGTGTTAAGTGTAGGTCATCATGTTAAAAAATGTTGTTTGTATTTTAATACATGGCCTTAAAAATATATAAGTGACCTTAATAGTACAAGCAAATATTACATGTTTGATTATGTATTAGATATTTAATAAGATTTTATCAGTTTTGTATAGTAATTATTTGGATTAGATTACATTATATTTAACAAGTAGTGAGTAATCTGTGCTTAGTTTCAATTCAGAGCTGAGAAGAACTGTAATACATTTAACTGTATTTCATTACACAATTACTATACAAAAAATGTTACTGTACCCCATAATAGTTATCATTTTTTCAAACTGTCACAATTTTATTGTGCTGTGATAAATATTTGCTCCCTTCCCACATTATTCTATTTTTATATAGTCACATTTAAATGTTTCAGATTATCAGATTACCAGGAAATTTAAAGTAGATAAAGACAACACAAATAAACTTAACAACGTAGGTTTTAAATTGTCAGTCCATTTATTGAAAATAAAACTTTCATATAAAACTTCACCTATGCGAAAAAGCAATTGCCTCCTTAGCTACTAAATCAAGCAGTTGAACAAATTTAATTGGCAAGTGGGTTAAAATTCACTAGTCACAGCCAGGCATAATTACTGCTAGACCTGTTGAATCAAAACAGCACTTTAATTAAACGTGTCTGCCAATGTGAAGCAGACTAGAAAGTTTCAAAAAGCAGCACATGATGCCACATTCTAAATACATATGTGAAAAAAAGTCGGAATGGGATTGGAATTGGAATCTACCAGAAAGATTACAAAGCCATTGACTCCAGCGAACCACAGTAAAAACCATCATATACCAATTGAGAAAACATCTAGAACAGTGGCAAATGTTTCCAAAAGGAGGCCTACCAACATTTCACCAAGAGTGCATCGACAACAATCCAGGAGGTTACAAAAGAACCCAGATCTAAAGAACTGCAGACCTTACTTGCTTCAATACTCAAAAGTCCTACAATGTTGCTGAATTAACACAATTCTACAAAATAGTATGGGCCAGAATTTCTCCTCAGCTATATTACAAACATTTGATTGCAGTTGTTATAATATTCTAAATACATATAATTGTTTTAAAAGGTCAAGCTGCATTGTGTGTTTACTTGGGTTGCTTTTATCTTATCTTAAAAGTGGTATCTTATCTTATTAATTAGTAAAAATAATCAGAAAAACCACAGCACTGTATATATCTGAATAAATCAACACACAAAAATATATAGAGAAAATTAAGAGATTTTAGAACAAGTAACCAGTAATTTATATGAAACACTGTTTTTATCCTACAATAATGATATATGTACATGATTAAGAAAGGGGGCTTAAGCACTTAAATAAAATGATACCCTAACCTGAAATACACTGTGTGCGATCAGCCATGTCAAACATAGTACTGAGTACTGATACAAAATTATCAGTTTTTATATGAGTTATTCTGGTTCATGTGTGCAAAGATGTGCAGTGTACATGAGGCTTCAGTAGGGTGAACTCTAATGAGAGAAGGACATATCACAGGTCTGAACTGTTGAATCAGTGGAGCTTGCCAGGGGATGCAGTGTCATTGTGAAAATGCAGGACTGCTGGCTTGGCACCATACAAGCTCCCTGACTCCAGCCAATTAAAAATCCCATTTCACCCTCAATAACGCTTTATTATATGGATGGGCGAGTTCATATTCCACCTACAAACGGGCATGCGGACACACACGCTGACTTTGCCCAGAAGCACATGCTTGAGTGTACCAGCAGAGGAGGTTACACTGATGGAGAATGGCTGAACTGTTAGGCTAAAGCTGAGCAACCTAGCATATCACACTACTATGTTTAGAGAATTATGAATGATGTGCACGCTTGATTTTGAAGCAACCTCTGTTGCTGAAGCTACCTTCACTGAGAGCAGTTCATAAAATAATTTTACCCAACAACACCCTGCATGTACCTTTCCACCATAAAAGGACTTTAAAAACTCATTTTTTAAAACTAAGGCATTTAATACATCTAAAATCTGATTCCTGTCATCACCACTATAAACAATTCTGAACAGGTTGGTTTCTCTAGAACTGAGAGTTTCACATGCTCAAAATTATTGTTTAAGTTCTAATAAATCTTAATTATTATAGAGCATTTCAAAACATCTCTGTTCCTCAATTGAATGAGAATTAGAATGTGATCAGACACTGCAACATTACTACATAGAGATGGATATTATAACAGGGTTGCAGTACATGAACCCCTCACTGCAAAGACAAATGGACATCTGAAAATTAAATGATGAAGATTTAACTCCCACATTGAAAGGGTCTGGTAGCTCTGTTATGCTTTGGGGACACTGTGCTGGCACACTTTGCATTCACTTGTCCCATTAACATCTCACTGCAAGTCAATACAGAGGTTATTGTCTTGTCCAGGTGATCTCTTCCAGGATGTAATTGTTTCCGTATGCAGGACACATCACTGCATGGTTTAAGAATTTAAATGATGTCAATCATATTCAGTCATAGTCGTCAGATCCTAAACAATTTGAGCAATTTGAATTAGACAGTTGAGCTCCCGACTGTAGAGGTGTGCTGAAGCTGTTCTATCAACTTTATCTAACTAACACTTTGCTCTGGTTTTCCTTACATTTGTCCCCTTATGAAGCTTTTCAGTTTTATTTTATGCATCCATCTTTTTCAATGTAACATGCCTGTGATGATTGGCCAGAAAGTTACATTTTGGGCTCATCTCACCACAGCACCTGCTCCCACTCCCAAGTACCAATAGCATATGGCAACCTCCAGCTGCTTCTGTTTGGTAGGGGCTTTCTTCTGGAAACTCTTCCAAAGAGCTGGCATGGAGGTGTTGTCTAATGGGTTTTGAGAGAGGATGGCAAAAAGATTCAAGCAATGATTGCCCTTCTTTTAATGTAAATTTAGCTGTCATCAGTATCCTTTTTTTGCTGAACATGGGGACAACATTGGTCTTAACAATCTTAAAAATTAATATATTTAGTCTTTTTTATTTATTTTCTTTATTTATATCTTTGACTAAAGAAGGTTGTTTTTAGAATGTTTGTGCTAACTTCCTCCTGGCTAATTGTTTTTATTTGAAGTATTTGTTTTGTGTAACATAGAATTGTTTGGATTTTGGGGGAGTAATTATTCTGGCACCTTTATTGTAGTTAAAACACCACTGTTTTTATAGTAAACACCCATTATTATTGGTGTACTTTGTGTATGTCTTTATTCATATATATATATATATATATATATATATATATATATATATATATATATATATTATTCATGTATATATATATATATATATATCAAGGAGTAGCAGTAATTCTGGAGCGTCCCATGTATTCCCCATTTAGCTGCAGTATATTTACCTCTTGAGATCCTGCGTCCTGAATATGGGGACATTAAATTTCTACTTCTCTCATAATACTTCATTTTTTAAAACTTTGACCCTTTGGCCTCGTATGAGGACATTGTTTTTGGCCAAAACAACTTCTTGTACAAAGACTAAGTTTAGCTTTTATACTTGTTAATTCCTACTAATCCCACATAGGAGAAATTCAAAACGCACACCAAGCTAAAGTCTGGGTCTCAGAAGGTTAACGTGTTTAGTTTGTATACTGTGTGATGTTTACCCCCCCCCCTTTTCTCAGAAGTCTGGGAGGTTGTGTGAAGTTCATCTGATTAATTCTATTGCGTGAACTCTACACCATACTTCAAAGTCTAAGTCTCGTTTATGGACACCTCGGTGTAGAGCAATCTGCATATTCATTGCGGCCTATTTCTGTGCAAGTGACAGAGGCTGAGGCGATGAACTGAAGCAGCTGGCAACATCTCTGCACTGTTCTGCTGACTGTGTTTTAAAATTTAAAGGTTGTAACAAACATATGGTTAATGTCTATCATTACTGTAGAACAACTCATGGCAACTCATCCTGGAACCTGCCCATTGCTGTACAGTGCCCGAGATAAGTAGCTGTTTTCTTGGTTTTGGAGAACTGGAATGATACCAGAGCATTACTTTGTGTAGATTTTTTTAGATAAGTGTACAGTTGTGTAAACTGGTTTGATTAGAAGTGTCCACTTTTATCTGCAGGTTAATGTGGTTGCAGGTTGTGCTCCAGATTGGAATTACATCCTGCTAGATAAGATCCTTAAAAATGATGAGAATATGTTAAAAATGAAAGAATGTGTGCATTTTTCTTTTAGTAAAGGCAATGTTTCTATGTAGGACATAACAGTTCTTAGAGGCCTTTGGGTGCTTAAATGCTTCACTGCCTGGTCAAATAGATTTTTGCACTGGTGGCCAACATTTTGTAGATGGCTGTGTAAAAAGGTGTTGTTTTTACATAGTACTACAAGGCTCCACTGTCATTGCAAAGAACCCTGAAATAACCTTTGTTTAAGACTACTTAGAACGTTTTTTGTGCAGAGTATACATTCATGCTAAATAAAAAGGATTCGACTAATGTTTATATTGTTCCAGCATGAATCATATTTTGGCTCGTTAACAAGCTCATAATTAAAAATGCACATTTTCTAAAATGCCATTCTTTTCCATAGAGAAATCCAACTTAAACCAAGAAGCCTGTATGTGGCCATTGAACTAACTAGAGAATAAACAAAATGCAGAGAAAACCTGGACCTTTTTTGTGTTTGCACAGGTTCAAAGAAAATGTGTTACATTTACATACTGAGCTGTATGTATAAACTATAAAAAAATCGCACATACTATATATTATTTGAATTACCGTAGCTATAATATCATTGTTTTAAAGAATATGTAAAGTCCACAGAGTGTCAGACAGGCTGTATTTTGAGGTATTTTGGCAAAATAGCCTAGAAGTCAAGTTAATAAAATCTATTTCAATTTTACAGTGCTGTTTACAGTAATATTTACTGTTCTACTTTGTGATACAAGAAGACAACGTGCAATGTTCCCTTTTTTGAAATCTTAGTGCTGAGTGCTACAGCAAAAATAATAGTTTTAATTTTTTTGGAGTCCTGTACTTATGTATGGCATCACTGCGGAGCACAGCAGGGACCAATACTGTGTGTTGATCCATGCAACACCCTTGAGTAAATGCCTCCTGCTAAACAGAACAATTACAGAGGGTTTGCTGGCCTTTGTGGCACATATTTCATGTTTTTCATTGCAGTCTCTCCTAAAGAACACAGTGAAACCACTGGACACCCTCTTACCACAACTGGTATCTTTCATTTATGTCACTGTTTACATGCCCAGGTTCTCCAGGTGCTTCTGAAAGGACTAGTGTCTAACTGTTAATCTGTACTATTATTACCAGGTTTAGTAAGAGTGTTTGAGCATTGAAATCACTAAACTGTGTTGGATGCCAGCTTTAGGACCAAAGCTTGAGAACCCTGGTACAGGTCATTAACTTTGCAAAACTATTTTGAGCTTCACAGCATTGTCAAGAACAGTAACTAAACTACATTTACATTTAAGGCATTTAGCAGACGCACTTATCCAGAGAGAACGCAGCAGAGGAGTGACATGGCTGAGTTTAGAAACGTTGAAGATGACCCGTGCTGCTGCATTCTGGATAAGTTGAAGGGCCTGATGGTGCACAGAGGGAGACCAGCCAGAAGAGAGTTGCAGTAGTCAAGTGACAAGAGACTGAACGAGCACCTGGGCAACTCTCTAGAGAGGAAGGGTCGAATTCCCCGGATGTTGTACAGGAGAAAACTGCATGACCAAGTTACATTTGCAACATGGCTTGAGAATGATAACTGATCATTCATGACTTCACCAAAGCTTCAAGCTTCTGTAGATGGAGTGACCATTGAGTTCTCAAAGGAGATGGCAAGATCGTTTTGAAGTCCAGCAGTTTCCGGGATGCACAGCAGCTCCATCTTGCTGGGGTTAAGTTTGAGGTGGTAAGCCGCCATCCAAAAAGAGATGTCAGCGAGGCATGCTGAGGTGCGGGCAGAAACCTGTGTGTCAGACGGTGGGAAAGAAAGCAGAGTTGAGTGTCATCGGCGTAACAGTGGTAACTACCTTGCATTACATATGAATATGTTGCACACACACTTTTTTTGTATTATTACACACACTTTTTTTTATCTTTGTCAAACCACAATACTAGCTGATTTTCTTTTTGTTCCTAGTGCCGGTGTTGGGATGTTAGTGTTAGCAGTATGTGATAATACAGAGATGAAATATCTTTAGACTTCAGACCTTCAGTACTTAACCAGAAAAGTATTAGCTTGTGACATGCTAGTGATCCAAGCATTGTAGTACAACAGTTATCAGCTTTGTAACATTTTTGTTTACTAGTTCAATTATGATATTCAAAAACATCATTAATTTTTTCCACAAAACCAAGACCCATAGTGTCTTATTTGGGTATATCCCCAACACACGATCACATATTTATATTGAAAACATACATTGAATTATTCTTTTTGTTCAAAAGAAGCAACATGACAACATTTGGCAGGGTTAGAGTTGAAGCCAGCAAATCTTCAAGAATGTTTTCCTTCTTCTCCTACGGCTCATTAATACTAATAACCTCTGTCTGCACCTACACCAATCAATCAAACTCTAAAACAAGGTGTAAGTTTTTTTAGGCAGTGTGTGTGTGTGTTTACACTCAAATAAAATACTCCGACATTGCATAAAATCTTCAGGTGTACCACAGAGCCCAACAAATAGGCATTGCTGACATGGTGGCACAGGCAGAGGCAGTCTGATTAAAGCTCTCCGCCACCAGTGGAAGCTGTTTATGGTTTTATTCCCTCAGGAAACTCCAGGACCATAGGCAGGGGTGGTTTATAATTAAAGCTCTGATGTACCCAGGCAGTCATAATTAAAACATGCCAAAAGGCAATAAATAGAGGGCGAAACCCTCTCCCACGGTGAAGCGGTGACAAGAAAACGTGCGTCATCCACCACAGTGACAAAATGGTAATGAAGTGATGAACTTTGAAAATATCACTTGCAGAAAAAGAATTTAGACAATGAAACACTGAATCATTATTAGGCCATTGATGAAACTACCTAAGCAAGGTAAAGGCAATATTGTCATCACAATGTTTACACAGCCACAGATAATTATTGTAGGGAATAGAACAATATGTTGGTCCACAGGGATCAAGGCATCCAGCACAATATAAACAATTCAAATGTCTGCTGGAAAAAATTATGAGCTAAACCCAAAAAGTTCTCACTGGAGGAAGGTACAGATATACATAGACTGTCATTCTACATTTAAACCACTTTAGCTGTCATTTCAAAATAAATCTAACCAAAGTTTAAACCTGACTTTAAAATAATGAAGCAATAGGATTATATTTGTTATATGTTAAAACAGAAAACACAATAAAATGGTTTGAATGTAACTCTATACAGTTGCAATTAAAATGCTACTGTTCATACAGTTAACAGACAAATGGTGCACTATGATATGCAACATATTGTCATTGATGGAAGGTAGAAGGAAAAAAGCTCCTTATCTTTTAATGGAAGTCAATATATATATATATATATATATATATATATATATATATATATATATATATATATATATATATATACAATAACTGCTAGATTAAAATGGAGATTAGTTTTTGCTTGACAGAAACGACAAAATAAACTAGGTGTGATATGGTACAATAAATACAAGTGGTTATGGCCAAACTTCTAAGGTTATAGCAATAAATAAGATGGGACAGCACAGTGTCCAGGAAAAGATGTGGAAAAATGGCAGTCAGTCAGTGTTACGAGCCAGAGGCAAGAAGTTGTTTAAGAGTAAATTCAAAGTATCCAACCAGTTAGATAATTATTCCAACGTTACTGTAGAAGCATAAAAAGAGTATCTTAAAAAACTAAAAAGTAAAGTAAAAGTAAAATAAAACAGCAATAGCAGACAGTTGCACAAGTGTTTAAGACAGCTAGTGGCAGGCATTTTCAGCTGTAAAAGAATCTCGAGCCCAGGCGAAGGCGCAAAGTTGATTTTATCTCCATCCAGTGAATCGTGAGCAAAAAAAGTGCCAAGATTCACCTTTAGTGGCGGTTCTATATCTCTCTGCTCGTCCAGAAAAAAATGTGTCCTTTTGGAGTGGCTCAAAGGGCGAATAACACCAACTGTATTGGTAGCCCTTTAGCAAGAAATTTACATTTTTTATAGTGTTGTTTTATGTCCATGCTAGCTACTCTGTGTGTATCAGGACAGGGATTTATGATAAGACTGGATGCTGAAGTAAGCCTGAAATTAGTCTCTAGGTAGCTGAACCTCCATATAATCCCCTGCTGGCAAAGAGCAGGACAGACACTCTCTACTGCTCAGACAAAGAACGCTGGCTTTGTGATGTGATTTGTCACTGAGGACACTAAGCTGTCAGGTATGAAAGCTCCTTTCAGCTTCACTGCTTCTGTTTTAAGAAAAGACAGAGAACTCTACGAGCACCTACATAAACTCCAGCAGCTGCTGTCTGACGGTGACTTGTCAGAATTGTGTTTCCTTCTGCCAAAACTGCCTCCTGTTGCTGAACAACAGATAGTTAAGGCCTCTCGCTTTAAGGACAAGACACTTGTCAAGAATAAAGCTTTTTTGTGGCATGACATTAAGTATGGGGACTCTGTGTCCTTTTGACACTTTCTGCTTCAATTTTTAACAAAGGTTTGGAAAACAAAATGCAAATATGAAACCATATTTCTTCACACCAAAATGCGTTCTGTATCTAGGCTTCTCGTAGCTTTGAATGTTCTCAAAGGGTTAAGGTCAGCCCTCAGTGTGCCAAAATCGTGGGTGTAATTTTGAATTTAAGTTTAAAATAATCTTATTTGATAAAATAAAACAGCAATAGCAGACAGTTGCACAAGTGTTTAAGGCAGCTAGTGGCAGGCATTTTCAGCTGTAAAAGAATCTCGAGCCCTGGCGAAGGTGCAAAGTTGATTTTATCTCCATCAAGTGAATCGTGAGCAAAAAAAGTGCTGAAACCTAATTGTGGTGTAAATTATGGCTGATCTGTTTAATGGCATCTAAATGTTCAACACAACCATTGAGCAATCCTGTGAAATTGAAATATTTGTAAATCAATACACTGCTGAGAGGCACTTTCAATCAATAGATCTCATTAATGATAGAAGAGCGTTCTGTGTTGTGCTTAGTGCTTTTCATGCTCAGGCATTGCTTCAAAAAATCTGATTTCTGCATCATTTTTTTTAGAAGATGAACAATGAACTCAGAGAAACAAGGATAGAACATGTTATATAAGAAATTCTCTCTGTATACAGGGGCAGCACGAATCACTGCCTTGGAATAAATAGATGTTTACTAAGCTACTTTCAATCCTCTGTAGCTAACCTTCCATGAAGGCTAAATTTCCATTTACCTGAACCTCTAGCTGAACCTGTCAAACCTATCTTGTCAGGCTGTGAAACTTCACTGCATTATTTAAAAACACTCTCTGTGGGCTCACTAGCTGTCTAGTTTGGCTTTCCTGCTCTTCTTTGTGCCTCAGATACAAGGAGGTGTATGACATCCCTAAAGCTTTTAATCCAGGCTGTTTTAATCCAGCAGTTGAGACATTACTTGTGACATGATCTGGTTTGACCGAAATGTTTTCAGTATGAAGGAAAATTGTTTGCTGGATGGTCACCGCAACATTTGGACATTAAACTAAAGGATTTTATTTCTTGCTTCAGACCTATATAATTTGTTCGAAAATATGCATAGACTTAAAAAGAGTGTAGGAGTGTTTATGGGGTTTAGGGGGTTTAGTGTTTACTCAAAAATTAGTTGGACATGTGTGAAATTTATGCTGTGCTCTAATCACAGCCTCAGTTTATTAACAAAAACATAGCAAATTAGATGGCTGTCATAACAAATAAATGACCTGCTGTGTACACTGAAAATATTGATATCAGCAAACAACAATCTCTGCAGACAACAATCAAAATCTGAATGTCAAATGGTCACTTCTTATCCATAAAGGTGGTTCTAAAAAAAGCAATGCTAACCACATTATACTGTATGTACTAAATATACTGTATGCTAACCTAAACACACTGTAATGCTCCCTTATTCCTAATAATCACATGTTTTGAGACATTAAATATGGATGCTGTGTTTGTGGTTAAATTTCATATGACCCATTAAAATTTCCATTTCATATGACCTATTAAATATGGTTGAAATATGGATGGATTGTACTGATTGTGTATATATATATATATATATATATATATATATATATATATATATATATATATATACAGTGGGGAAAAAAGTATTTAGTCAGTCACCAATTGTGCAAGTTCTCCCACTTAAAAAAATGAGAGAGGCCTGTAATTGACATCATAGGTAGACCTCAACTATGAGAGACAAAATGAGAAAAGAATTCTGAAAATCACATTGTCTGATTTTTAAAGAATTTATTTGCAAATAATGGTGGAAAATAAGTATTTGGTCACCTACAAACAAGCAAGATTTCTGGCTGTCACAGACCTGTAACTTCTTCTTTGAGAGGCTTCTCTGTCCTCCACTCATTACCTGTATTAATGGCACCTGTTTGAACTCATTAACAGTATAAAAGACACCTGCCCACAACCTCAAACAGTCACACTCCAAACTCCACTATGGTGAAGACCAAAGAGCTGTCGATGGACACCAGAAACAAAATTGTAGACCTGCACCAGGCTGGGAAGACTGAATCTGCAATAGGCAAGCAGCTTGGTGTGAAGAAGCTGGGAGACCTACAAGACCACTGCTTAAGCCAGTACATATCCGGGCGTGTCTGAAGTTTGCTAGAGAGCATTTGTATGTTCCGGAAGAGTATTGGGAGAATGTCTTATGGTCAGATGAAACCAAAGTAGAACTGTTTGGTACAAACACAACTCGTTGTGTTTGGAGGAGAGTGAATGCTGAGTTGCATCCAAAGAACACCATAACAAACGTGAATCATTGGGGTGGCAACATCATGCTTTGGAGCTGTTTCTTTTTGAATGCCACCCTCCTTCCATCAGCAAGGGCATTGAAGATGAAACGTGGCTGGGTCTTTCAGCATGACAATGATCCCACGCACACTGCCAGGGCAACAAAGGAGTGGCTTCGTAAGAAGCATTTCAAGGTCCTGGAGTGGCCTAGCCAGTCTCCAGATCTCAACCCCATAGAAAACATTTGGAGGGAGTCCGTGTTGCCCGCCAACAGCCCCAAAACATCACTGCTCTAGAGGAGATGTGCATGGAGGAATGGGCCTCCATGCCCATTGGTGCCGACCCTGGTGCCGACCCTGTGAAGACTTACAGAAAATGTTTGACCTCTGTCATTGCCAGGATATATAACAAAGTATTGAGATGAACTTTTGTTATTGACCAAATACTTATTTTCCACCATTATATTGAATTGTTTTTCCTCATTTTGTCTCTCATAGTTGAGGTCTACCTATGATGTCAATTACAGGCCTCTCTCATCTTTTTAAGTTAGAGAACTTGCACAATTGGTGACTGACTAAATACCTTTCCCCCCACTGTATATATATATATAAACTCAGTAGTACTTAGACTGCTGAGGCAACAACTGCTCAATAGAGTAAACCCAGTGACAACCACATACGTGGATTTAAATATAATACAGCATGGCTACTGGACCAGAGCCAGATTTAACACACATCATCTGTTTATGGAGGGTAAGTCACTGTCAAGTCCACTTCAAGGGCCATTTGCATCACTGTGTCACCACTTTGCTGAGTGCCTGTCCTCCTTTTAGCGATAATGTGACCATCAGATTTGGTTACCATTGTCAGTGGCTGATGTGAGCGTGCCTGTATAAGAGACACACTTTGCTCAGTGCCAACAGCCAATTAGGCAGCGAGAAAAGCAAGCTTCAGCTGACTGCCCACTAAACCACCATGCTTGATGAAACGACAAAACAGGACCCACTGTGAGACCTGCAGTCTTATCAGCAGTATCTGCTGACCTCGAGGAAAATCATAAAAAAGGCAGAATAACTGCTAAGGAGCAGTTTCTCAGCTGAAACCATGCCCAGGCCTGATAAGGATATTCAGTGGAGAATCATTATAAACAAAATGGGTAAAGAAAGGTCCAGATTTGTCCATCTCAGCCTGGTCAATTCATGTTTCCATTCCCTTAATCTAATTTCCCTCCCTTTCAGAAGACAATGGATTCAAATATGTCAATTACCATAAGGATTTACTATAGCTCTGCAAAAACACCTCCACCTAGTAATGCTCTAGTTTCAGCAGGCTTCAGGGTTTGCTTATCTGAAAAGGCATTTGACAGGATTAAGTAATGTTTACATATATGATGTATTGAGGACATATACTAGATTTTTAAGTAAAATGTTTGCTCATAATGAGCCAGCTTGATTTTATATTTATTATTTATTAACGGAAACCTGACAGTTCTTAGTTTAACAAGATATCCAAGATATATAATGTTAGCTTGCTAAAGGTTAGCATATGAGTTCCTACACCCACTGAACATTTGATTTGCTTCTTGTGTGTTCGTGAAGTGATAAGCAACCCAGCAATCATTCTTAAATAATACGCTCTGTCAGTGGAGCTATAAAAACTTAGTATTATAAAATCTTAGTATGCTACAGTAAAAACGTAATCTTAGCAACCTACACTCTGCCGCTTGAGATAAAACACAATTTTCTGTAATTTCTCTCTGTACAGCTGCAAAGTCTGCTTCAGACTTATTATTGTTACCAGAAACTAAATAGAAAAGAATTGAAATGAAATCGTTAATTGTAATAAAACAAGAGTGAAAAACACCTCTGTAGTTCTTTTTAAAAATGCAGAACTCAGGCGATGACAGTGTGTTTGAGTAATGTTATAGTAATATGTTTGACAGTGTTCCTGAGCATAGTCCACATAGTCCAGCTTCACAAAGCTCAAATAAACCATATGACCCAACCTGGAATTACACACCAATATCCGACCAAAGTTAACAAAGTAAACAGTGTTTGTGTAGTGTGAGTGCAATCCTGGCTAATAATAAAATAAATATGTTAATTTTTAGCTGTTAATTATGGTTTGGTTAGCTGCCATGCACATGACACTGCAGACTAGCCTCTGTGCAACGTCTGTGGTTGTTCGTTTTCTCCATTACTCAAACATTGTCTCTGCAAGAAGTATACCAAGGCTTTTAGTTACATGTGTACAGTTTATCAGTAAAACAGTGTACTGGCTAAAACGGAGTGCCTTATTCTTAGAACTCTTGAAGTTTCTGAAAAGCGGTTACACAGTGCTGAACCTGAAAAGTCTTCTAAGAATTAGAATAGAAGAGCACTGACTCTTCAAGGACGCATTAATCATTCTAGTGAGATATCAAGTGCACAGCAGCAGGCTTCCACTTTCCCAGATGTTGTGTTTGACAGAGGCGATAATGATGTGCCACACATCACAACTCAAAGATCTCTTTTAATGGATGCAGGTCAAGACAGTGCTGCACAGGGTCCCAACCCCTGCCTTTTTATTCTTTAAGTCTTGAAGTGCCTGGCTGCTGTATGTATACACACTATAAAAATTAAGGTAAGATTTGTTCATCCCTTTAAAAATGTGAGGCAATTTGGACAGATAGATTCTGTAGAATTGGAATCATTTTAGACATTCTTCATTGAAAATGTATAAATGTTGTGTGAAAACTATTGAAAACAGTGATTACAACCTTTTGAATTCTGGAATTTTAAACAATGTTGCCTAACCATGTCATTTACAACATAAATACATCTCCTATCTTTTCATCAGTAAGTCATTACATTTATTGGCTGTCAAACTGCCAAGTCATTTAAGATTTCAGATTATTTGATGACCTTTTCTAAAAAAAAAAATAAATAAATTTGTATGTGTGTAAAAAGGCACTGCATTTGAAAATGAATGCCACAATGTCATGTCAACGTAGTTTAAATAGCATCAGCCAGGACATTTGGGTCTGACACCAGCATAAACCAGAATATGGCTCTTTATTTGTGAGTATATAAGACTTAAATTGACACTGTAAAGATGTACCATCTCATATGTACCATCTCATACCATTTCATATTGGACATATGGTGCTTTACCTGCATACTATATGAAATGATGGCCCAGAGGTTGAACTAGCAGTTAAAATGATGGCCCAGAGTGCCGTTATTTCTTTTAAAATTGGTCATTCCGATGGTACATGAAAATAGGATGAGTAGATCTCTCTTTACCATCTAATTAAGAAGCTAACTGGAACATTTGACCTTAAGGTCTAATTGTAAAGTGCCAAACAGTGGGGCAGTGGTGGCTCAGCGGTTAGAGCGCTGAGATATCGATAACAGGGTTGTGGGTTCGATTCCCGGGCTCGGCAAGCTGCCACTGTTGGGCCCTTGAGCAAGGCCCTTTACCCTCTCTGCTCCTCGGGCGCTGGAGTTGGCTGCCCACCGCTCTGGGTGTGTGTGTGTACTCACTGCCCCTAACACATGTGTGTGTGTGAGTGTGTGTTCACTACCAGATGGGTTAAATGCAGAGGACACATTTCGCTGTACAGTCCACACTGTACAGTGACAAATACGTGCACCTTTACCTTAGTTGGAGAGCTCGCTTGACTTTTTTATGATGAGAAAACCTAAACATCCTATTGCCAACCCAAACTGTTTTGCATTGCATTTTCATTAGCAGGAGTGCATCAAAATTGGGCTTGAGCTGTACTTAGGGTGATTCCCCTAAAGCTTTTATACTCTTTTATTGTCTATACTAAGCCATTGTCTATTTCCTAATTGCTGAGAGCAGAACAGCCCATTACGGCTTGTTTCATGATGTGAATAGTCAGTATAAAATGGCATGGCCCGTGTCTTACCCTGTTGAAGCAGGACTGTATGTGTATTATGATATGATGTGTTTGGGTAATTGTATATATTGTGTACAATCCCAAATGTATTTCTTTTTTACACAAGCCTCAAAATTCAAAACTCTGCACAGTTTCCCATCTTCATTTGTGATGATATTTTAAGGATCTTGATCGACTCCAGAGCTGCCTCTGTTTCCTCATGTCTTTTGATTTTCCTTTTTTAGATTTGTATAGTTAGACAGGTGTCTCGGGTAAGAAGATAAGGCTGCCAGTTTCGAAGAGATACTGAGTGAAAATTTCATTCCAACCAAAGAGTGCCTTTGAACCATTTAAGACTCAAAAGAATCTTTGAAAACCTGTCATGGTCTCCCAGCTTTCACCTTGAACAGAAAAAAACCTCTCAAATTTGTTGTTACTTCAGGCACGCTATGAAGGAGAGAGTATACAGTGTTGAAATGGACATTACACTGCACAAGGTAAATGTATGAATCCATTCATTTTTAACTTATAAAGCAACATTCTGACTTAATTAACAGTGTAACCTAATTTGATTAACTAATTAATCTTAACATTCTTAGACATTCATACATTAGCATGCCGTTAGCTAGCTAAATTATCAATTCATAAACACTCATCTAAAAGATTAGGATTGTCAATATACCAAGGTTTTGATCTGATTCCAAGTGTAGTTTCACAGGACTCCGAATATGATATTATGTCAAAATGACAAACACTCATTCATGTCTGGACAGTAGGGGTTGGTCTGGGTCCACAGCTATAATAGGAAATCTACATGTGAGGGGTGAATATGTACATGTGAGGCATCTGAGGACACATAAGAACTACTATTATTTACAGTACATTGCAGATTATTGTGGGCATTTGTACAGTTTTGTAGGAGTGTGTGTATGGTATAGAGTTCTCGCCATAGCAAGGGGTTCTAAAGTTCTATTTAAAGTTTCCACAGCAGTCAATGAGCAGCACAGCTCTGAGGGGGAAAGCTGCTAGCATGTCTAGTTGTGCCGGCTTTGATAGTGCTGAGGGAAGTGGTTGGAAGAGGTGATGTCCAGGGTGAGTGAAGTCAGCTATAATCTTGCCAGCAAGCTTTGTTCTTAGCAATCTTGCTGCGGTATTTGTCTTGAAGCATTGACAGAGTACACTTAATAGTATTTAATAAAATGTAGATCAGGATTCTCTGTTATGTAGAGCTGTTTAAACACTTTTGTGGACATATCTCTATGTAAGAGCTGAAAATTGAATGATTTTTTTATTAATAAAACAGCCTCCTTAGTCCAAGCACACCTCTCTGTCCTGCCATTTGTGTTTGAAATCTGTTGTTAGCTATCTGCACATACCTACTGACAGACAGACAGACCTGGTTATCGTTATCAGGGATGGATTGTGGTGTTCTCTTTTGTATGCAATATATACTGTATGTTTCCTGTATATCTGTATATTTTAAACATTAGGAACCAGAACTAAAAAATTTAATCTCATTAGAACCATGAGATCCACCAGAAATGAGTAAGGATGTGTGTGTGCAAACAAGCATGTAAATAGTGTTATATTTTTAATGGGATGGGATGGGGAAAAGTGCATAATAGGATCAATGCCAGTTAGAGGTGTGTTCACTGAACGCACCCCACCCTCCATGGCTGAAACTGGGACACGGCTTCTCAAACACATCCATCTGCAGCACTGGGCTCAGGCACTGGCTTCACAACACTGTTGTCTGTTTTGTTGTCTCTGAGGGCCTCTTTCATATGCCAGGACCAAATGGTGTTCTAGAGCAACCTGCCACTTCTCTCTCATTTAAAAATGCCAGAGGGCTTTTTCTGTTTCTCTCTCTATCGCTCCATCTCTCTCTCTCTGGCTCGCGCTCTCCCTCTCTCTCTGGCTCTCCTGCACCAAATGTTTCACACACAAACATGCACGCACACATACACACACATAGCTATACACATACATATAAGTTAGTCATTATCACTACCCCTTGTATTCCAAATCGCTGTGAAAGTGCTGCTTTTGTGTAGATAAAATAACAGGAACAGTGTGCACGTACATACACTGAAAGGCTTCGGTGAGAGTAGGGTATGAATCATACAACACAAGGCTTTCTGAGCTCAGTGGAAAAGCTCATTGAAAATCTGTCTCCCTGCACCGGAAAGCAGCGGCGAGCTGACAGGACCTGCAAGCTACATCGAAGGCGATCAGTGTTTTCCCGCTGAAACAAACGTCGGCACAGGTGTTTCGGCCAGACGCCTCCAAGCCTTTAGGCCCAATCATGCTTTGTTTTTTCAGGAGCAAACCTACAACAATCCCAGTGGAAATCATTGCAATTTATGGTTTTGTGCCAAAGACTACTATGGGTGAATAAATTGAATAAAGTGAGTGAAAAAGTTTTGATATGCACATTCGCATCATTACCCAGTAGCACAAGTGCTTTAGCTGTTCTGACCTCTAAGTAGGTAAGTAGTCTCAACAACTCAACTATAAATGCAGATACAAATGCAACGGCAACACATCCAGGGGTAATCAAAGCAAAGGTGAGAAGATCAAACCAACATTTACCACTAGCCTATTAATATGACATACATGCATTGCTTAACCATTAAGCACATTTAAAATTAGGAAGAACATCTTCATAGTAATGGCCTTGGAAGTGCATAAAATCAATTTATTCTTTATTTATGTAAACTATGTGACTTAATGACAAAAAACTCCCAGACATGATTTTAAATGCCCATTATGCCCAAGGCCATACATGGAGCTGCAAGACAACTGAACCGATGGACAATGGAAGAGAGAGGTCCGCTGTAGATCCTGCCCACAGAGAAAATGGCTAAGTCTGCTTAGCACAGAGAAAAAACAGTCAGCTTGCTCTCTGTGTCACTCCCTCACTACGTCTCTCTTTGTCTCTCTTTCTCCCTCTCTCTAAAGACATTGAAGCCAGGTAATCTTTCAGCTTGGCACCCACTTAACTCTTTTAAAGCTTTTCTGGGTTTGGCTTCCTTGTGTGATCTTTTGGAGTTTCCTTTCTGATGTGTAATTAGTTCTCGTCTGAAATAGTTAGGTTTGTTTTTAGGAAGCAGCACTGAAAGAACAGATGGTAAAAGCCAGTCAGCTAGAGATTTAGCCTAGCACAGATACCTGCTTGCTTTCACGGCATTAGGTTCCTTGCTTCCTGAGTTTATGATTTTCTTCTGCAGACACTGGCACAGAAAAAGCCATGGGCATGAGGCCATGTGTCTGGTGGTGATGTACATGCTTGTCCTGACTGAAAGTGTGAAAAACACTATGTTCTTTCAAAGTGGCTACTGTTTTTTGTTTTGTTTGCTTCACCAGTTTTGTCTAGGAATAGCAGGGCTTTAACTGGTGGGCTGGGTGTATACATTTTGGGGGTGTAAGTATGAGTCAAGGCTGTTATGAAAGAGTCTTAGAGTTTTGGCCAAGGATTTACAGCTCTGGAAGGATTTTCTTTTCACTGAATAGACAACAGCGATATTTGTGGTATGCTATGTACATGTGCCAAACTCTCATGATTCAATTGTGTTGAATTAGTTGTATTCTAGGACACCAGGTAGACCTAGGAGAAGTAACAACCAAGACCGTACCAGCAAAATAACAAACAAAAGCACCAATACATATAGGGCACCTGCCTACTAACCTGATGTGTTTAGACATAGCGGTTGCCATGATAAATTAAGGTAAAAGGTCCGGTGTTGATTCCAAGTATTGAATTTGCATGTGCTTTTTAGCTCATGGGAAGATCAGAGAGATAGCAGAACTATCTATAGCTCCTTAATCACGTGAACGGAAACCTTCAAAACAAAGACAGAAAGCAACACAGCAATAGACATGCCCACTCCAGTGTCCTCAGCCTGCACATAACGGCCTGTTACAATGCAGTGTAAGGTATTACCATTCATCTTGTCTTGGTCTTATTTTTTTCAGCTTATTTGATATGTTTTGTGTGCTCTTTCACCTAATTTTGCAGCTTACTGCTCAACTTCGATCATGAATACAGAGCAGTGTGAGTGCAATACATTATACAAATCAATGATACTTATGGAAGAGGAGAACGCCTTATCTTCATTCTATTAGGCCTTGCATTATTTTATTTATTTTATTTAGAGGGAGCTGTTCTGAACTGTTTCTACAGACTACAGACTACAGCATGGATGTACTCTAAAACATATTTTATTTTAATTGTGTTAATTCAAGGTTCTTTAGGACTTTAAAAGTGGTTGTTCTATGACATTGCGTTTAAGAGTGTATTTTAAGTGCATGCTGGCAACAAACACTAGAAAGTCATTTAACAGCTGTTTTAGTTAAAGGCTGCGGTAGTTACCTCATGCTACAGAAATGGACCTAGAGGACATGTACTATAACAAGACACATATTCTTCACATGCATGGACCAACCATAGCAAGTCTTAGGAACACGCCCAATAGTCTGAAGATCGTGATCTTGCCACAACCCTTTGTGGCCAGGGCAAAGAGTATGGCTTATTCACACAGTCAGATAAAATGTGCATAACTAAAAAGAAAGAGCCTTTTATTATTCATAAGGCTAGCTTAATTCTGACCCAGCTGCAGAGAGACTGAAATGATGAGATAATACGATATATGACACTAATTGCATCTCCAAAGACCACTTGCCTGATCTGAAAGAAAAACACCCCAAATATCCTCAGAAGTTCAAATGAAGGGGAAAGCTACAGATGAACTGAATTTTAACTGCTCTGCAAAATCCTGAACATGAAGAATTCTTGATCCTGGTCTAGTTAATCCAGAGTTCAAGAGAATGCATTTTGGCCTGTGATTGTGCTGAAGTCTGCTTTTCTTTGGAAATGCAAGTTATAAAGGAAATATGGTTCAGTTTTATAGGGACATCAGGGACTGATGCAATCTCAGGTGCTGGGAGATAAGGACTAAACAATGACAAATGCTTTCTCTTATAGACCTGCATATTATTTTAAAATTATAAATTGTAAACTGTTCCCTTTAATGAAAACCAATGGATTTATATTCAAGCTCTAGAAATGTTTTATATGTGGTATCTGTGATTTAAACATCATAGTTACATGCAATCATATGACTATACAATAAATATTGGGATACAAGAACAGTCCTAGAAGAAATTATATGCAACTAAACAATAAATGTTGTGCATTGCACCTTGTTAGGAATATAATGGTATATTGCATACAGTTCATAGAATACAGTGGGAAGAGTACAAATGCATAAAACCATTTATCTTCAGTTTGTTTATGAATGTAAAACATCATATAACACTAGGATAAATAGAAGCAACCACAAATAAAGTGAACCTTCACATAATGTACATGGTTCGTCCTTGAGCATGAATGTTCTCTAAACTGTTGATACATTGAAAGGTTCTTTAGGACACTAAAACTGGTTGTTCTATGACATTGCTTTTAAGAGTGTATATTAGGTGCATAGCATCAGACACTAGAAAGACGTTTAACAGCTATTTAAGTTATAGTCTGTGGTAGGAGCTCATGCTACAGAAATTTACTTTACAGAGACACATATTCTTCACACACATGGACCAACATAGCAAAATGGCTAGTCTTAGAAACACATTAGTTTCAACAGAAACAAGCAATTATTACATTGCAACTACATTGCTTGTACTAACTTTAGCATTTTCAGTGAATAACTTAGACTTTTTCAGGCTTTTGCTTTGCCTGAAAGATTCTCATGCTGTCTACATTTCCAGCATTAAGCTACTGGCAATGAAGAGAATTTTGGCAGCTACATGTGGCACAGACTGAAGGAGTTTGTTGTTTGAGGATAAAAATATGATCTTAACACCACCTACCACCATCATCTTGCTGCTTGTAGAGTGGCCACCTACTGCTCCTCCTTTCTCTCAGACATTCCTTTTAATTTTACTCACCTCCTTTCCATTATCTCTAGCTACACCATCCTGTTTACAGGGAGAAACCATTTTGACACATTGTTCTACCACTTTCCCTTCACAAGAGGTTACCATTGCTCTTATCATACCCTTCCTTACCCTTTGTGTTGTTCCTTGCTTTTTGCAGAGTGCTGAGAAAATGTGGAGGAGGGTGGCTGAAACTCAAAGTGTAGGTGGATGACAAATTAGCCTTATCACTATGTGGTTTAATTCTGAAATGATGACTTTGTCTGACTTGGCTTCTAAGCAGTTAAACGTTGGCCTGCTTCAAAACCGCATTACTCAGAGAGGCCCAGGAGGCAACAGCAGCGTGCTCAGCTCATTTGGTGCCCTGCGTTTGCTGTGTAATTACAAAACCACAACGGCCAAATGGAGATCGATGACTGACTGAGAGGTAGGCTGGCAAAAAAAAAAACGCTGATGGGGGAAAGCACACTCTCAGCTGCGCACTTTAGGTACCATGGTACACAACATAAAATGTCACAACAAGGCGTCTCTGACGAAAACTGAGATTACCTGGCAGCAGAATCTGAGGCACATTCACAAACTTATCGTGCAAAAATATCTAGCATGGAAAAATCAATGGGGCTCAGTTGGTAGTCTACACTTTGCAGCCGTATTAAGAGTATCATCTTTCACCCTGTAACCCTGTATGCCATGGCATCAAGCTGAGCAAATTGCCATGCCAAAACAGGAGACTTTTCTCTAGATGAACTATAACGGCAAATGGTGCAGAGTTATGTCTTGCTCAGCTGTTACATTACAGGGCACCTATTCTGCTGCCTTTGTGGCATACTCTTCTTCTTACATTCTCTTCCTTATTCTTAGCTTGATTGAATCAGGTCTCAAGGCAGGCATAACTCACCAGAGCTCAAACCAGCTGGAACAAGGACAAGGACAGGCTTGAATGTCTCTAATTTGTCCAGACATGGAGTAGGAATGGCGCCATGACACTCAGAAGGGCATCAGTGTAACGAGTCGGTCATGTTACACACAGGACCTAAGAGACAATGCCTGGTCTTTTCAAGCGACAAGATGCTGTAGAGTGAAATCAATGAGAGAAAGACTTAAAAGCCACGCACTGACGACACAGATCAATGCGTGACAAAGAGGAAAGAAAAGTAAGCGCACAGGCAAGCAAGGGCCAAAATATCAAGTATCTTTCTTGCCTCAGTTCTTTAGTCACTGCTTTCTTGGCTTGGTTTGTTGTTTTAGCTTTGACAAACATTACTGTGATTTGAGTGACATTTCTCGTTTTTCTCTTCCCATTGTTTACACTGTAGACACTGGCAGAGTTAGAGAACGGATCTTTAACAAGCTTACAAACCTGTAGACAAGTACTTAAGCAGTAATGAAACCTGATTTCCTGATCTCTCAAAGTGACTATTGGGTAATGAGATACATAGTTGCTAATCTTGAAATCTCTATAATATATAAACAACATCTTTTAATGTACCTTTGCTTGTACAAAACCTGTTCATATTGCTGTCTAAGACCATGACCATGTCTAGGTGAGGTAACAATAAGGTAAAAATAGTACACCGTTAGTACACAGTACACAGTACTGTTGTAATAGAACACAGTAGTTGTCTTGCTTAGTTAATGTTTGGAAATTTTCAACAGACTACAGTGGCATGGCTTTGATCTCTATGTTTTAAGTTTGAGAATGAACACCCTAAGAGTGTCTTGAGTTTTGTTATATAATTTTGGCACATCCAGAGCAACCAATGAGGACTCTTAATGGTGTGGTGTGCTTACCTGGCGAAGTGGAATTAAACCCTAGTCTGTCATATCAGTTATTAATCATAATACTTTATGAAAAGGGGTTCTTCTACGGGAATCTGACTTCAAAATGCAAAAGGAATGGTCTTAACATTTTAACTTTTTGGGTAGGTAGCAGTAATTCAAACATTGAGCATCACAGTTATTATATCAACATACTTTTTTACATTATGATATTCAGCCCTTTATATGTGAATATTAAACCACAAGAGATTTGTGTGACCGAATATTCAAATCTACATGCTGCTATAAATATTTCAGCAAATACCTCAGTGATAAAAGATGTAGTAATTAGGAAGACGTGGAAAGAACTATTAGTATGTGTTGTTGCAGAAACATTACTGTGTAACATCAGAACTGTGAGAAAAAAGGTGAAATGCATGGAGTGCAGAGGAATAATAATCCTGAGAGAACTCAGAATGAGATCTGCAAAAAGTGGAGAGTCTGGAAGTTTAACTGTGCTGATAGTAAAGCGTTGAGCGGGAAATCAGTGAGGGCAACAAGATGGTGGCTTCACATGACCTCTCGAGATCCTAGCACTGAGAAGTCAGCGGGGATACACATCCCACACACTCCAGAGAAAACCTCTTTACCAGTTGCCTTCTAGCATATAGATACCCGGTTCGACAGTGCAAAGAGAAATCATGAACTAATGGAAAGTGTGTTGCTAAGCTGTAAGTGTGGAGCCCTGAGCACCAAGAAAAACTTGGCAACAAGATATAAAGTAATATTTATCTGAGTGGTTAATCTGTTACTTTCTGCACCTGCTGAAAATAACTGGAGTGGAAAATCAAATAGGTTATTGCTTTAAAGATGAGAGGCACTGAACAATTATCTTCACAAGCTTGTAAAGACATGTTGATATTATAAGTAATAAGATTGTGCAAACTGCAGAAATTCGGTACATGTAACAGAGGGTTTGAAAGCGGTTTGTAAGAGGTTTGTATTTGCTCATAACACTTGTAAACATGTCAGTGTTTTGCTAAACTGTAAACAGTGAAAGCTGTGACATGACATGGGGCAAAAGAAAATTAACCCGCAAACCCCTGAGATCAGTAACCCAGTGCTCTAACCACCAACCCACCAACCCACCAATGCCTTTTTTCATTAAAAGATGCCTTAAAGGGAATTACACATCCAGTACAAGGCAAAATCCTTATTAGGCTGCCTTTTGTCACAGCATTAAATGGTTATTCTCTTTTTCATCCATGGAGCAGAGAACAGTGAGCTAAATGTCTATTTAAAGTCAAATATATATATCAAATCTAGCCTTATTTTTTCAAGGGTCCAGTACAACCATATGGCATTATCACAATGCCAGTTTAGAAGGTTTATTTTATATATTTTATTATGTTATATGTTTTTATTTTAAGAAAATAATAGACAACAATTTTCCATTTGTTTCATACAGAATATGTCTACTGGACATGCACACCACAAAATTCTTATCAGTCAGGACTCCAATGAACAATTGTGGTCTTTTCCCTCCATTACAGAGGTGTAATTTTACTCTAGAAATTGTGGAAACAATAACTCATATTGTGAGCGCATATTGCTACATTAAGACACATTTGCTCTGTGTTTTCTCACACACACTTCCTATGCTGAGAGTTGAAATTTTTATTGTAAATATTCTTTCATGTGCCTTGGGCCTGTGCCTCTAGCCTTAGTGTGTGTCTAGCCTGGGTGTCTGCTGCTATTGGTAAAGGTGGGTAGGTAGGGCTTGTACTGTACAAGACTGTTCGGTTGCCATTCCATAGCATATCTCGTGTTCCAATCAAGCTTTGTGCAAGTTCTAAACATGGTCACATAAGGCATGCTTATCGGTTTCTGACATTCCAAATTGAAGGCTTTAAGTGAATCTTTCACTAGCGTTTAATTTCTGCATGTAGAACCACTGCTCACACAGGTAGGTGAATGTAGGCGAATGAGTCTTTTTTTAAGGGAATCAAGCCATATCTGGCTCGTCTGTTTAAGGGAAGGTGGTGTTGTTACCCACAACACTTGCCAACCACCAAACAGGTATATAAAAGTTAAACGTTTTACTGAATAACATTAAAAGGAAATGGTGGTGTGATGTGGTGGTGTGTGGTGTTACTAGTTTGTACAATTGTATTTTACATATTTTTATTATTTCTATTGTTCCTTTCATCTTGAATTGCTCACACAATGTAAAGAACAGCTAGTAAGAAGTAAAAACTGTGTTTCAAAATAATATTTGAGTAAAAGTGTAAATTCAAAATAATGCTAGAGTAAAAGTGTAATTTCTAAATACTTGAGTAAAAGTTCAAATCTCAAGTATAATAAGTTTTCTAGCATTTTTTCCAACTCAGATTTTATTTTGGCAGAGCAAAAAAATGTCACTAAGGCCATTCAAAGGACCTTACATGCACATCCAACAATAATAGGCAACTTGAATGGGGACACTTCCATGTAAATGTTTGCTATTATAGAACGACTTTCTCTTTTCGTATTGTAATTGTAATTCCTCTGAGAAGCGGCCTTTCTGGTAGCTCACTGCTTCACTGCTTTGCACCAGCTAAGACTGCATCCTCTCATGTCGTTATAGATGTGGTTAATTGCAGGCGTCCGTTTCTTAAGATAGGACTGCTTAGCATTACAATGACTACAGTGTAGAGTGTCCAGACATATCATTAGGCTCTGAGTCGGGGAAGAAACTTGCAGTTTGCCTCTCTTATTTTACAGTTTCTTTATGACAACTTAGCATTTGTTAATGAAGCTAAACTGACAGGAGGTGTGTAAGCCTGGTGCATTCTTTAGATTCAGACAGTTGGATTTATTAAGCCATATTTGTTATTACATCAAATGAAATGGATTTCCCAAGTGCTTACTGATTATCCTTTTATAACAAAGAAAATTGGTAATTGTATTGAATGAAGCTTTACAACTGAATTAATCATGTGATTTGCAAAACATGAACAATCATTCTATTGTTAGAAAAGTCTGGATTTCTCTGTCTCTTAAATCATTATTATACGCGAGCTTGTCTCTGTAAGATATAAACATCCCATGGAGAAGCCTTGCGGCCTGATTGGATGTAATAGCTTGGTGTCGAGTAGGAGGGAAAAAAGAAGCCACTGATCAGGCCGCCTGAGCTGTGTATCGTTTGGGGCTCAGCGCTCTCCCACTGGCTGCTAATGAGGAGAGGAGGACAGAGAGAGGAAGTGGTAATTGGATATTCCCTGTCCTGGTGTCTTAGCTGGTGTGGCTCTGTGTCTGATCTTTATATAGTGGCTTTAAGCAAACAGCATCTGCTGTCTGGGCAACAGAGGAAAACCACAGAGCACCCAGCATTGCAGCACATCCAGACCTCTGCATAAAGCTAAAGCCTGCTGAGTTTTTTTTTGATACTGTGAAGCAAGAGGAGTAGAGATAGTGGTTCACAGCATACACCCTTTAGTGACAGCTAAAGACTATGTAGCTGTCACATTAATTAAAACTGTCTGCCTGTTTATGCAGACAGTTACCACCAACTCATCAGCGGTCATGCAACGCTCATATTACCTCACGGTACTATTAATTTCATACCTTTAGCATGAACTCACTGATCATTTTAATAGAAATACTTTACAAATGCAGAGGGTATTGCCTCCATTTGCTCTCAAAACAGCTTCAAAGCATGAGTTCCACAAGATGTTGGAAACATTCTTTTGAGATTTAGAATCACATGCACATGAATCACACTGAATCACATGCACATGAAACACTTTCATGCTACAAATCTCCCATTCTTCCACATCCCTATGATGTTCAGATCTTCTGACTGGGAATGCCACTGAAGAACACATAATCATGTTCATGTTTGAGACGGAACCAGCCACTAGAAAATGGGTAAATTGTGCCCATGAATGGATGCACATGGTCAGCAACCACTTCAGTAGGCTGTGACATTTAGGCGATGATGGATTAGCATTAGAAGACTCAGAATATTTTAAAAATTATTTCACATGGCATTAAACCACCGGTGAGGACTGGTGACACACAGCAGGTTGGTTCCATGGATTTATGCTGTTTTTGTCGAATTATGATGACCCTACCATCTGTGTCTCAGCAGAAATCAAGATTGGTCATTTCAGGCCATGTTTTTCCAGTCTTCAACTGTCCAGTAAGCCTGTGCCCACTGCAGCCTTAGCGTTCTTGGATGACAGGAGTTGACCTTGTATTCTGTTGTTGTTACCCATTTACTTCAAAGTTTGACATGTTGAGTATACTCATTGTTTTATCTGTATGCCTATACGCTCAACACAATTTTAAAGAGTGGTGATCTGAGGTACTGTAGGCTTTGTTAGCTTGAACCAGACTTGCATTTCAGTCTGCATAACTGCCACTCACCGAATGTTTTCTTTATTTCACCATCCTAAGTAACCTCTACAGACTGTTGTGCTGAAATTCTCAGGAGATCAGCAGTTATAGAAACCAAAAAACTCAGAATCACTGATGTCACATTTCTACACCTGCACAAAACATAGTGTATAATGGAGACTAACCCTGAACATTTAAGCATTATAAAAAGAGTGTAATGAGCTTTGGACAGTACAAATGTGGAAATGATGATGAGGAAATGCATGACTTTAAATAAATATGTATAGCTACAAAAATAAGCAGGCACAAAACAGCCCTGAGGGTTTGATTTGGTTCCCTCAACACATGGTCCAGGTTTCAATCCTTCTACTGAAGGCTTGATTGGTTGTATCTGATACTCTATACATATTACTTATCCAGGTAGGGTTGTGGGCGGAACACTAAGCCAAGAGAGTTTGTGCTGTTTGTGTTGTGTTTAAGAAGCATATGCAGCACATGTGCATTTTTAAAAATTTTTTTTAACCCTTTATTTAAATATGCCATATGCCACTCTGAGCGATGTAATGGAAGGAACACTGTTAGTTCCTTAAAGAAATGTATGAAAAAGAGAGCCTTTTAAATAACATTTCACATAATGAATAGTAAAGCTTGTATATCAATTTAAGTATTTCTCCTAGAATGTGGAAGTTCTGTGAGCTTTAATAATTTTCTTCACTCTCATATCTCAGTTACAAAAATAGTTCTCTTAAAAAACACATCCCTTACTGTTTTTTAAGAACCCTTTTTGGCACCTATATTTTTAGGAGTGGTGAATGTCAGTATTAGCTTTACCATTTCTCTCTCATTGGGAAGGCACCAAGATGTTAGCATCAGATTGACTTAACTGAGAGATGGAGATGCTATAGATCAGATGTGGATCCAGTGACTCCCACAGTACAGCAATCAACACGATTAATATATTAACATGACAGGAACAAGCAACAGGCAGTCACGTCTCTAAGAAAAATAGGCCATTTATTGAATGCTGATGTACAAGCAGATTCATTACACAAGTGCTTTGCTTTGGGATGATTTAAAGGTAAAAAAAAAGTTCTTTGTGCGTATTTCTCCAGTGTTACTTTGAGGGTCTCGCTCAGGTTTGTGCATGTCCGGCAGGCTTGCATGTGCCCAGCTGGTCAATCCTGTTCTGCCATGTGAGTGAGACTCCAGGGATCCTATGAGCAAAACACAATACAATCTTCAGAGGCAAATAAGCACTTTGGGAAACACAGTGCAGGAAGGCAGTGGATTTACCAAAATAACAACAACTTTGAAGTCAATAAATCAGTTGTACTTACACATACACACACAAATGAATATACCTATTGCTGCTGTCCAATGAAAAACATGTATCTACATGTATCTATAGTTTTTAGTAGCTGCTCTGTACACTGTGTGAATCATTCTGGATGAATAGACCAATATAAATGCTCTACATTACTTGGAATAGACTATTATTTTTATAAGAATAACTTATCCTGCACCCTTTTGGAGATACATGTTTTTCATTGGACAGCAACGATATGTATTTGACACTGGTAGTTGCACGTTTTCAACACTGCTGTGTGTCGTGCAATCACATACAAATTGGAGAGTGAGGTTTTTATGTAAATGAGAAGCAAATTTCCCAGCATGGTCGGCAATCAGAAATGCATTGCAGTAAGTGACAACTTGTTTGCATTTTACGACTGTGCCAGAGCTCGTGCAGGGTCTTTATAATGAATATGACCAGCCCATTTTCTCACTGCATTCATGAATTACCTCATATGAGCTACAGATGTCAGGGTGTGAATGGAGTTGGTCAGCAGGGCGTTTGTGGGTCTCCCCGGAAGTGCACACTTGAGCTTCTCCCCCTCTTTTTCTAACTGTCTCTCTGGGCAGGCTTAGATGCAGTAGGATCATGAGAAAGGCATCTCCCATCTCTGTGTGTGGGCTGACGGCTCACACGGGCTGATCACCAGCATCCTGCTGCTCTCCAGGCCATCCAAGGCCATTTCGCTGTCTAGGCAGAAGCGTGAAGCCTGGTGCTCTAGGTGGGTGCCGGATTTCTGCCAGCGCTGAGACATGGAAAATAAAATGCAAACAGGAGTAAAACACACACACACACACACACACACACACACACAAACAATAAATACATAGAGATACATGGCAATAAAAATGAGATCAGGATATGAAGGGAGATGAGTGGAGGTAACACAATATACTGCAGTATTCTGAAAATTAGATGGTATTTCAAAGTTGTGAGGGTTTATTCTGGGTGCAGTTTTCAACTCATCACTAAATTACTATTATGCCATCAATATAACAACAATTGCTAACTGAGTTAGCAGTCTGAGTCAACAGAACTAGCTCCACTACTAGCTGTTCTCGAACATAGTGTTTACAATGTAGTGTTCAAATTACAAATTATTTGTTACATTTTGTTGTTTTACTATTTATTAAGTGAAGTGAAAATGTTATTTTAGTTTCTGGCTACCATGTTAGTTAAATGAAATATATTTTTATTTATTTATTTTTTTTTACTCCATTTCATTTAATAATGCATGACTTACTTGTTTAAGTTTGGGCCTTTTCCACTTAGCATGCTGTAGCCACACCCTGATAGAGGAGGACTTTAAACTATTGTTATATAGACATCGGTACTGCCCAACCCTGCCCTTAATAACATTCCTAAACCCATGATGAAAATAAATTAAATATAACTTTGCATATATGACTTTCAAAGCCTTACTATGTAGCATTTTAACTTAATATAACAGCTTCACTGTGATGCTCCACTGACCTGCAATAGACTGCTAACTGCACTATATAACTGGAGAAGGGCAACACTTGCAAGAACTGTGTAACACTGTGTTATATTTATGTAAAATCTAATAATATCACTGTAACACGTCAGTTCACATGCTTATTTCACTTTCAGTGACATTTCTGTAACTCTCTGAATGTCCAGAAAAAAAGTGTCATTTAAGGGTGGTTCAAGTGCATGAATTCCACTTCCATTTTCCATAGTGATGCTTTAATTTCTATCATATTTGATACATCTTGAATGCATTGCTCACAGCAGTTTTTTTAAACAAGCATTGTTTAAACCCTTATTTTTGAAGTTTTCTAGATTTGAAGGTTTTTTAGAAATCTGTATGTATTTTTTCTGGTGCATGCATGCATCAACCAGGTGGCAGAAATAGGTATTTTTTTATTTATATTACAAAAAACTTAATATAAAAAAGTAATTACTCCAGGCTTTTTATTTGCAATTTTGTTTCTATTGTATTACTTTTCTATTTACTATTTTTAAAACTGATTTAAAGTACACCATTGGACTTTAAGGAGAATTTTGTACTGGGTTTTTTATTTGAAAATGTACACAAACAGAAATATTTTAGGCAATGTACACAGGTGCAAAATAGTGATGTTATTAAAGTAAAACTGAGCTGTAAATAATATAGAAACAGAAAAGGGATTAAGAAACATACTGATGAAGTTTAAGTTTTAATATTGTTTTCAAGTGTTAATTTCTTCAGTTCTTTGACACTGTATTGAAATCATTACATCCTTAATACCTATTCCAAACACAGTCCTTCACAGTCCTACCATGGAAAAAACCTGACTTTTCTCCGTCTACCAAATCCCAGCAGAAAAAGCCTGCCACTCTCTCTGACACCCACCCGAAAAACATCACTCTGACATTTCTGAGGCAACAAATGTGACACAGGAAGCAGTTGCTGTTGGCTCCTGTGAGAAAAAAGCTTCTCCATGGGGGCCTGCCTAATGCTCCAGTTGTCTTGCCAAACTCATAGAGTCTGTGTCAGGAGCCTCCTCTAGGAGCTGTCAGGCTAGACGTAAGTGAAACTTGATTTATGGCCTGTCAGAGAGAGCGTGGTTTGTGCGGTTACCTGTTTGCCATCGCTGATGTTGCAGGGCATGAGCAGGATCTGAGAAGCTGGGAAGGTGGTGGAGACAGACAGGCAGTGCTGCTGCTGCCGAATCTGCTGCCCGTGTGTGTAAACCCACTCCTGCAGAAGACAGTCATGGTTGGATGATTGCTTGATCTGTGCATGTCATAGCACTATTCAGGTGTAAAGTAAAATAAAGTGAGGTACACTTAGTTGGACAGAATACTGTCCATTAATTTACATTTTAAACACCAATTCTGATATTGTCCACTTTTCACTAATATTTTCACTAATATAGTTCTGTCCTAATATTTCACACAACTTATAATTGTGCAGCTTCTTGTGTTTCATCCAAGATTTATAAATACAGTTATGCGAAATAGGACACCCCATGAATATTTAAACATCTAAACATTTTGATCTATATTCTAACAATATTCAAAGATGAAGATAATACAACTAAATGCACGAAACTAAAGAAATGTCTGTAAACATCATTTGCTAAATGGAATTAATAGAAATGACATTTTCTCATGAGGAAAAAGTTAGGACACCCCCACATTTATTGTAACTTAAAATGACTAAAATCAAGTGCAGCACATCAGACGATAAGAACAAAGTTGTCCAAAGCACATAATTCAAGCCAGTACCAGGTTATATTTGGGTTGCTTCTCTATTACAAAACATGTTTATATTAACATGATTCATTTAAGTGACTCATTTAGCTTTCAAAGCTTTCCATATGGTCAGTTTTACAAATGATCACATGGTGTTAGAACACAATGAGGTATATACAGAGATGATACTAATAAAATGCTCATGCTTAATTTTAGACACCGGCCAGCAGTAATGCATAATTAATGGCAAGGACCAAAAGCAGGCTGGTGGAATTAAGAATGTAAGGATTAATGGCAAGTGTGCAGGACTTTATAGCTGTGAGTGAGTGGGTTTACGGGGCTGAGGAGAGAGGCTGAGGCAGATTAGCTGGGTCAGGAAGCAAAGGGCATCTCTCTATTTAATATAATTACACCACAGAACAAAAATGTGATCTGAATTAAATCACATTACCCTGTTGTAAAAAGGCTGCCTTTTATTATGCCCCTGGCTACACAGAGTTTAATGTAATCTAGTGTGTCTCCTCATTGCAATGTGACTTGCCTAACTGTATTAAGTGTTACAGATTCTTAGGGAGCGAGGGCAGCAATATTCATTGCTTCTGTTCTTTTACAAAAGAAGAGGGCATTGATCTGAGTGGCTTTACTTTCTAAACAAAACTGTGAAAGAAACACTTGACTCAGAGATGTTAATGCTGCTAAAAAGATATGTTTGTCATTCAATATATCACTACTTACATTCATCAGCACTTCAAGTATTCTTCTCATTTATGACTGGATCTAGAATGCTCAAAACTATGCAACAGTTCAGTTACAGGCCTGAGACTGCACCCACCACTGTGATATTTATTTCAGAGCATCAGAACTGCAATACATTTCTGAAAGTTTCATACTTGTTGCATTTTATCTACTGATTCCTTATGATGTTTAAGGTTTAAAGTTCATTCATGATTTATGTTTACAAGGTCCCACTGTGAATGTGAATTATTCTCAGTGATGTCTCTCTCTATAAATACCTATTAAATAAATTATCTCAAACATGCAGTACAGTTTATAGGCTCTGATTTTAATTCAGCTTACCCACATGACGAATGCATATTACATATAATTTAGTCGGACACAAGCAAAATAATGGGTAGAGTGGTGCAATAGGTGTTATTTTTGAATAAACAAACTTATGTTCATGTGACTGCTTGCCGCACATGGCTGTGATGCATGTTGCCATTAACATAGCCCTAAATGCATGGATGCCAAAATAGTTTTTTCAAAATAGTTCTGTATAGTAACTTTAGTAATTTTGACATTATCATAATCATAATTAATATTTTAATAAGTCATAAAATGCATACCATCATCAGATAATGAATTAATCAATATAAACACAGTCTTTGGGAGGTTAAATGAAGTTAACACAATGAACAGCATACAAGAATGTGCACTAGTCTTAAGTTATGTCACCTAGCTAGTTATTTTTACATGTATGATGAGGGTGGTGATGCATGTGCTCTATGAGGGTAGTAATACATATGCTTCCCTTAGAGTGAGAATGGGAGGAGCTTATGTTGTAGCAGCACACCTAAACACACTTACTGGTAATGCATTGTAATTCTAATACTTTTTACAATTGTATACCATCTTAAAGGTGCACGTATTTGTCACTGTACAGTGTACACTGCATTGCTGTGAGGATTAGATTGTATTCAGCGACAAGAGTGTTAGGAAGGTCAGGATGTTGAATAATCACCACTCCACCTCATGCCCAACTCCCCCACTCATCCCAAAGGTACTGGATGGAGCACCATCCAGAGAACACAGTTCCTCCACTGCTCCACAGCTTAATTCTGGGGCTTTATACACCTCTAGCCCACACCTTGCATTAGGCATGGTGCAAATAGGTTAATGTGTCTCTACCGAGACTCCTATTCTATTGGCAAGACTTTTCTACAGGGACTAGACAAGCTGTGTGTGCATTTGCACATCTGTGTTAGCAATAGTTACAACTTAAATTAGATAAATGCATTCATTAGAAGGAGTGTTCATAAACATTCTGTGTTTGATGGGGTTGAGGTCACGGGTCTGTGTGAGTCAATTTTGTTCTTCCACACCAAACTCACCCAACCATGGGTAGTAGTTGGAAGTGTTCCAAAAAATTAAGATTTCCCTTCTGAGTTCCCTCCTGGAACTAAGGGGTCTAGGCCAGCCCTTGACAAACTACCCCATAGCATTATCCCTCCTCCACCAATGCAGTGCCACCAATCCTCCTCCTCCATGCAGTGCTTGACCCATTCTTTCACTATTGTGTGTAAAAGCAGACTGCATGACTAGGTAATTGGTTTTATACACATGTTACAAAGGGACTGAATATAACACCTCAATTCAGTGATTAAGAGATGAGTGCCCATACATCTGTTCATATGGTGTATGTCTGCCACACCCACATGCACCAAGACCGTGATCTTGTGAAAAGCAGGCCCTATAACTTTAGGAGAAAAAGGAAAGACTAAAGATGGAGCATTTATACATTTTCCGATTCAGATCAACATATCTTTAGTAATGTCCTTTTAGTATTGATCTGAGGTGAGAAGTGAAAGTAATTGCTGCATTTGATGATGAGATTATGGATGATGGAGCAGGCCAGGGCAGTAAGAACAGAATAAATTTTTGATGAAGCTTTAAACTGTCAGTGAGCACTGGATATTACAGTGGAAATTGCAGGTGCTCTGTATGTCTCCTAAACACACAGTTCATTGTGTTTCTATGTTAGACACAACCTTTGCATTCATGCAATTAATTGTTAAAAACGTAACAGCTATATCATTGTTTCACCTGCATTTACGCATACTTATTACAGATTACAGTTATAATGTGTTTTCTTAGTGCAAATATTTAGAATGAAATATTTTTCTCATGACATTTCAATGAGCTACAGGCAGATAATGATGACACATAATAAATATCAGAACCTATGCTATGTGGTTTCATGGGAACTGATAGATGCATTGATAATGGATGGTTTGTTGTGGGTGCGTTTGTGGGTGGAGATTGATGTGGGAAACTCAAATATGAAAGGTTTCTTTCTTGAGAGGTTTCTGATCTTTTCATTAAAGACAGCAAAAAAATGTGTGAATTTTACTCAAACCAGTTGCCATCATTCTATTAATTTATAGTGTAGCTATAGATGTGAGCTGAAAGCAGTAATTCGTTTCTCCACCATTTCCTTTAAAAATCTCGGTGACTGACTGAAGCCCTGCCCAATGCTGTAGTTTAGTGGCTGATGCATGGGTATGTCAGAGTGCTAATTTGACGTGTTGCCAAGCACTGGTGTCTACTGTTCATCAAAAATCATTCTCATTCAAATTTAATGGCAAGCAATACGTTTTTAATGCATACAAAAATGCTTGTGTAAACAAGGCATCTCATGGTCAGGTGTTTTATCATTCAGTGTGGCCAAAGAGTGCCTACTATGCTCAGTAAGGGCCATTTGATTACCAGTGTAAGATGACCAACCCTAAATAACTCTTTGTGTGTGCTGTGTATTGGCAGGTATTGTGAGGAGTATGTACAAAATAATGTAAGAAATGCAGCAAGTGTGTCTTTTTTTTGTTTTAAGTTTGACATGACTTAGTTAATTTACTTAATTTACTTACTTAATTTTTTCCCCTAAACAAACACTGTATCCAACTATTCTTCATGTGAGCGGTCAGTTAGTAAAGTATTACACTGCTAGTTGAACTGTGTATAACTATGTAAGTGACAAACAATACACTCGGTTTGCAGCCTGCCAGTAAATGCACAGAAAAAGCTGTGATGCAAAATTCAAACTTCTGGCACCATTTTGCAGTTTTAGCCTTAAATGTAACCCTGACAATTTCTGTCATGTGTCCAGAGCAGACAACTGTTGGTACAAGTCACTAGTCAGCATTTAGCTTTTTAAACAAAAACTTGTTTAATGTCTGACTGATAAACAGATGTGGGTACACATGCAAGTGTCCTGTCAATTGAGGTGCTGTTGGCAAGAGTCTTATAATGGCCACTTATTGTGTAAGGTATTTTATACAGTCTGTCTGAAGCTGAGACTGTAACAGTTACTCCAGTGTTTGTAACCTTATCACAGGTGTTGCTGTCGTACCTGATTGATTGCTGGAACGTCCTTGGTGCCAATGCAGGAGGCCAGTGCAAGCACAGGCAGGTCCTGTCCCTCCATAAGATGAGCCTCCAGACAGTTCTGCCTCTGCCGTATCACTCCGGACTTCCCATCTGAATCATCTGGAACTCTGAAACAGGAGTGGAATACTGTAAGGTCGGTCAAGTTTTAGCTTCAAAACTCATATAGTATTCAAAACTGATTTAGTATTGGCTTAATTTTGGTCTGGTATGCTGGCCCACAATGTCTTTCCTCCTTGATCAATGTATAGCCACTCACAGAAATATATCAGGAAACCCCATCAGAGATTCAACCAATCAAACGGCCTGGCACATCAATGAATATTTGTATTGGAGCTGAGTATTCATACTGCTCTAGGGCAGAATACAGTCCAGTGTTAATGCTGCCTGAGACCTGATTTGCTAGTCATAAAAAGATGCATGGAAATGTACAGAGCTAGGTTGGCACATCCATTCATCAGACTCGGCAGAACACACAGCTCCAGTGGAGGAAGATGGAACACCTTGTAAGTAATGGAAGAGCTAGCCAGGCCCACAGCCCAACAGACTTTTAAGCTGTGGAGGAATACAATTACACTCTCTTCCTCTCTCTCTCTCACACACACACACACACACACACACACACACAAAATGAAGTTGTGGTTTGGTTTCTATTCATGTGATAGAATGGGTTCAAAACAACGGTGTTAGCGGAGTATCTGCAACACTGGGCAGAAAATGTCCCCCTGGAGACCAATGAGGGCAGACAGATCAGCACTCTTTGTAAGAGGAGCTTCTTACAAAGAAAAGTCATTCATCACACAGAAAAATAAAGACATGTGAATAACCACACATAATCCTCCAGTGCCACTCAAGCACAGACACACATACGCTAGCTCACACACACTCACTTGAGCTCTGGATAGACGCTGTCCAGATACCACTTGAAGGATCTGCACTTGAGAGTCTTTCGCAGTTCTTGCCTGCCGCGAATGCTGATAAGAGAGGAGGAGAAAGAGCAGAAAGAGAGAGCAACCTTTCCAATAATGGCCTCCTCTTATCATAACACACAACAATTTTCTCTCACCCCCCACATACACACAAACACACACACACACACACACACACACACACACACACACACACACACACAGAAAGTCTTCAGTGACTCACTCTCCATAGGACTTGCCCCTGGCCGCTGGCCGTGCTGAATAGTAGAAGAGTTTGAACTCATCCATCCACACTTCAGCAGTGCGCCTGGTGTTTCTGAAACCAAACACCACACAGTGAACCTCAAACCAATCCAACCAACCCAGTGCTTCACAAATAGAAAAAAACATTAATTGTATGTTATAAATAATATTACTCAAACAGACTAATGAAGCCTTGATGCGACATGGTCAAAGCAGAGCTCCGCTATTTTTGACCAAAAATTGTTATAAGAGCTGATGTGTTTCGCTATGTGTAGCATAACCCCAATGGAGACAGATTTTAGGGGGCGGAAGAAAAGAGGCAGCAGAAACTCCAATAATTGTAAAAGTTCTAGTGAGAACCACACTTTAGTAGTTTTTCTTTGGCTTCACTCAGTAAAGCTTTTGTGAAAGCAAAATAATTAAACACTAGAAAAACATGCAATTCTGAACTAAAACACTGATATAGAACATAGATTAACAAGATATTACAAAAAGTGAAGTACAATCATAAACAATGATATGTAATAATAATAATAATACACCGCATGACACTGCTTTTTGGCAGTGCTTCTAAATGAGCATTTTCTCAAGCTGCTAGGTATCAATAGACCAAAGATGTTATGATTCATTAGAACTTAGGCCAGAAACTCTCAGAAACCTGAGAGTGAGTCAAACAGATGGCTTAACTCCACCTTCATTTTTCCAAACCACTTAAATAACAACGGCCATTAGCTTAAAGCAGCATGAGTGTAGACAGCACTAGATACTTCAAATCTAAAACTTGTCTAAACTGTATAAATACACACAATATATATATATATATATATATATATATATATATATATATATATATATATATATATGTGTGTGTGTGTGTGTGTGTGTGTGTGTGTGTGTGTGTGTGTGTGTGTGTGTTTGTGTGTGTGTATCTATGAACACACTGTCACAACAAATAAAATTGGCATTGGCAAAGTTAGGCATACATTAACACCTCTAGCAATTATTAGTTAACCCTAACATATGTGGAAACACACTACACACAGGCCAAAAAGTGTGTTGTACTTTTCTGTTAATATTTCATAGAGTTTTGTGCTGAGCTGTTTTCCCAAAGGCAAAATGTAATAAAGAAAGCACAATCTATGCAGCACATTTTTCCTGGTCAGAAAGAAAAGCTAGAGGATCTAAATGTACAGTAAATAGTCAGCAAAGAGAAGCAGAAAACACTGCACAGGGTCTGCAGCAAACCAGTGGAGAAAATGTGCTAATAAACATATTTAGCAAATTCAAAACTACTGTTTAACCACCCCAAGGACAATGCAATATAACATTTATAGTGCATTTATAGTGATACATTTATAGTGCTGTTGTGCTCATCCTGTTGCAGGAGCACTCGTCCTACTATGCAGCTGTTTATGTAAGAGTCAGAATCTAAGCATATCCCTTATACCAAGGTTAGTTAAAAAGCTACAAAACTAAGCAAAACACTCTGTGAAATTTATGTGGAAGTACCCTTGGCACTTATGAAACGTATAATAGTTTGCCTGATTCACAGTATGTCCAAATGTTTGCAGACACCTGCAAGAAATTAAACACTACGGAGAATGAAGTTCCACCACTCCACAGCTCAGAGTAGGACTGCTTTATACCCTTCTTGTCTATACTTGGCATTGGGCATGGTGACTTGCTCCAGAGCATTCGATTTTGTTGACAGTGCCTTTCTTTGGAGATTCTAAAAGCTTATGTGCATCCAACTCAACGACTGTATCAGCAATGGGTGCGCTCTAGTTGTTAAAATTTCGACTTGCGTAAAGCATTACACTTTTCCTCTTTTCGTCTATTGTTCCTATTGTTACTGTTCACTACTAACTATGTGCACATAAATGGCTCCTGAAGCATCCTTATAATAAAAAAACAAGATTTTCTTGTTTCAGCATGTTTGTTTCAGTTACTACAGAGTAATTTTCCTCTTCTAATATTGATTAAAACCTGATTGAACACTAACTAAAATGTTGCAAGGCCATCTGTTGCTAAATCTGTAGAAGGTACAGAAAAAATGTACTTTTTTTTGAGTGTTACATAAGCTGAGAGAGACACTGGTGCTGATGTATGAGAGTCATGTCACTTTATCTAGTATATACCTGTACAAATACTGACCACTGTAGTAGAGACATCTGCTTTGTTCATACACATTGTAGGTTTGTATTTAGAGACTACAGCACAGTTTGCGTTAGCCTCCCTTTATCAGCAGTCTCTTCATCAGTGAACCACTGCTATTCTAAAACCCCAGCAATGTCACTGCTATTAATGTTAATGTCACTATATTCATATATATATATATATATATATATATATATATATATATATATATATATATATATATATATATTCATTACTGGTGACCCCTACCATATATATTAGTTGATATGGTGCCATTGCCAAGATATTAAATATTTGCTCAAGAATTGGGACACCTTTAGTGATTGGAAGAAGGTCTCTTTTACTTTGTCCCGTGGTCACACACTGCTGTCTATGCCGTAATGGCATGATCTAGTCTATAGCATTCTGGACGCACAGGCATAGTCTCTTTAAAAGTAGAGAATGGTCAACTGTATTAAAGGCTTTAGGGAGATCATTGAAGATGGCTGCACAGTGTTATATGGCAGGTAAGAAAGCATCTAGAATGAGTGTAGCGGCAGAAACTGCGCTGTGACGTCCTCTAAACTGTTAGTCTAAAATTACTGAATTTACATGGAAAATCTTAAGTTTAGGTCATTTACTAAGGACTATAATTTTCTTTGTCAAGCATGACAAGCATTGGCCTAATATTGGCCTAAAATTATTAAGACATGAAGCATCACTTGCTTTGTGGAGTGGAATTAGGTGTGCAGTTTCAGAAAATTCTGCTTGATGAAATAGAAAGGTATAAAATGTAAGGTATGTGTTCTAAGATGACCAGGACACAAGCTTCAAAAAAAGGAGTCCAACCTGTTCTTTCCTGTGTTATTTTAGTATTGATGGTGTTGAGGGCTTTAGCTACTACATGAGGAGAGGAAGGCTGAATTGTAAAAAGACCATGGCTTTCAGCATGGGGTGTATGTATTACACTGGGTGGGATTTTTGTTTTGCCATCGTCAAATAAATGTCCAGATGCTTCAAAGTGGGTATTAAATGCTTGGCAGAGCTCTCTCTGATCAGTGATTTGACACTCATTTAGTAAGACTGGATGGGTTGAAGTAGGCTCTGATTTGTTTTTAAGTGTAATAACTGTCTTTAACAAAAAAATTTAAGTCTGTAGGTAGTAATCAGATTTAGCCTTTCAAATGTAGTACTTTTATTTCTTAACACTTTGAAAAAAAGCCATTGGTCTCTAGTCCCATTCTAGTCCCAAATTTTTATATGGGTCATGTTTGTTTACCACTGCTAAAAATACTTGATCTAGTGCTAAGTTGACATCTGGGATTTCTTTTAAATATATATAGACTTTTTTGTGCTGGTGCTCCTAATTCATTCTATAGGACAATGGTCACTAATACCAGGGTTAAATACACTTGTAGCTGTAATTCTGTTAAGATTGTTTGGAAAAGATTAGATCTATAATGTTGGGGTCTGTTGGGATCACTGTTGTCTAATGTGTTCAAAAGCAACTTTGAAACAAAAAGCTGTGCTGCCATGTTCTTTTCAGAAAAAAGAGTCCCCTGGCAACCCTTCCATACAACCCATACTTGTTCAGTCTTTTTCTAATTATACTGTCATGGACCTGAACATGTAACATGTTAACTGAGGCCTGTAGAGTCTGAGATGTACATCTTGGGTTTTTGTAATTTCTCATGGCCTTTCCACTTCATAATCTTTCTCACTTAGAATTATGTACTTTTTATTGTTTGAAAATGTCCCAGATTTATCTTCAGCAACAACTACTTCCCTAAGATTATTGCTGATGTATTTCCTCCTTGGCATTTTATATATATGTATATATACACATATATATACAGTTTTGTACAATTTTAGAGGGGAAAAAGGAAATATGCATCTGGAAATAAGTCTGGCCACCCCAACGGGATTTAAACTGGCAAACATTTACCAAGGTCTCAGACTTTCATTAGCACGTTATAGCTATGGCTTTAAAAAAAAATGAAAGGCCTAGTTATCCAAATTTCAAAGCTTTATAAATACTTCTATAAACCTGTTCTAACAATCAGCAGCTCCTCAGCGTTGCTGCCTAGGACTCTGAAAAGTTGCATAATTAATGCTCACAAAGCAAAGAGAAAGCTATCTGAAGATACCATATGTATTTTCAAGTATGATGCATGACGATTTTGGGCTAGTCAAAAGATTATCTAAGTATGAGTTCTGCTAAAGGGGTCTTACTTGATGTAAGTGTTGGCATTTCCCTCTGGGAAGATGTAAGGGTGTTTCTTGCGGAAGACATGGCCGACTCTGCTGCAAGGGATGATCTCCAGACTTCCCCCACACATCCACACTCTGAACGAGATCTCTGCAGGGCATGTGCAGGGACCAGTAATACATCGGTCTTAAGCTTTTACGTTCAAAGCAACAGTCAGTGTTTTTTACAGTTACATTGCATATTACTATTTATATATATATTACTAATGGCGATGGCACTCATCTGAATGGTGTTGGATCAGAAAAAATGGTCTGCTCAGATTCAGATACATTTAACAAACATCATAAAGTTTAGCATAAACCTTACATTCATTTACACTATCAGTGGTATTTAGGTTATTTTTAGGTTAACCGAATAAAAAATGTGATTTTGTTTCATTGGCTTTGTATCTCTATTAACTATTAGTATATCAAAATAAATAGTCTGAGAATGTGTAAGTAACTTGTCTACATGCATGATTGTGCAGCAGGCCTCTGGGATATGGGCTCACTCTCACAGCAATGCGGATTAGATCATACGGTTGAAATCTCCTGTCTAAATATGCCTCTGCCCCATGCTCGTCTGCAATTACTTGCACAGTGGCTTGTGTGAATAGACGGTTCTTCTGAATGGCTGAGTCTAATTCTGTTTTAAGTGAGCAGTTTTAATGCCAGTTATGTTTTCGAGCCTCCTGTAGTGGTAACTACCTGATTTGTCATCATGAATATACAACAGTCTGTCTCTTTCTGACTTGAGTTTAATTTAATGTTCTATGCTGGGAATGGCCACTTTTAAACATCAGTAGGAGTAAAGAGTCCATTGTGCCTGAGTCTCTCTCTCTCTATGTATATGGCCTTCCCCTTAGCTATTAAATATGACCCAGCAGTCTTGAGGGGAGGAAACAAAAAAAAAAAAACTACTGTACCGTCCACGAAAAAACAGGCACAGTTTAAGGACATTAAATTTTAAATGTACTGCTTTTAAAAGAATGTTACGTGTTGCTGTGGCCCACATGTGTGAGAAAAGCCTGAGCTGTATGTGCTAAAGGCTTCAAGCGGAAACTCACCAAAATTCTCCCCCCCCCAGATGTCCATGGCTGTGTCATATTTCCCAAGATGGTTGAACCAAGACTTGTCAATCACAAAGAGTCCTCCAGCTATAATTGGTGTCCTGGTGGATTTAAAAGTAAACGTGATTAGCTTAATGTTTAAGTAGAAATCTAACAATACAAATGATTAAAAGACTTGATTACTCTTTTATATATGACAACTTATCTGTGAAAGACTAGGACTGAAGGAAAAATCTAATTTTGCCCTTACCCCACAATTGATCACCCAGGTTAGTGGTCAGATTCATGAGCACAGCAAGATTAAATCATACTTGCCTCTGATCTCAGACTTGCTCATGTTGTTTCAGTATTATGTTTTATAATTTAGTTTTTAATAATAATTAGCTGTAGAATGTAATGTAATCTTTCACTGGTAAAAAAAGAGAATTCTTATCATCCAGAGGAATTTCTACAGCACCTGTGACTGAAATGAAAACCTTACTATCATGTTACATGCGTTATTTGTTATTTTGGCGTAGATGACAAAATAGCCAGCAGCGCTGTAAGTGCAGCCCATAGTAAAGAAGCTGGGCTGTATTATCTGTGACTCACATTTTCAGGGACAACATGGAGCTTTTTCTGTTTCTCTAGGCTAAATCCCCTCCCTTTTGTTGCTTGTCTCCCCCCTGGCCTGTCAGGCTGAGTAAGTGTGTTCATAAAAAGAGGCTCAGGGGAGAGAAATCATCCATGAACAACGCTGAAAAACTGCAGGCTACAGGCGTTACCGAATCCGACTGTGCTTATTAGGGGATGCACGCCTGCTGTGTCTGTCCATTGAATGATTTTGCGTGATGCAAATAAAAATCGAAAACAACAAAGAGATGTTAACCTGACAATATGACCAGAAGTGCCACCACTCACAATGAGACACTCTTTATTAAAAAGACAAAGGAATAGTCCCCATAGAACCTGTCCTGGTACAATTTACTTAATGCTGACAGGCATAAGGGAAATGGTCAGGTTGATGTCAGGTCAAGGAAAAAGTTTGATGGCTGTCAACACTGTCACTGTCACTGACTTGGCAGAGAGTATTCTTTAAACCAATATACCCACTGTTTTCTACCATATGTGCCTTTTGTCATTCATCACACACACACACAAGCACACAACACTTTTCTGTTTTTCTCTGTAAAATTATTTTAAAAACAAACAAACACACACACACACACACACACACACAAACACACACACACTTCCTACTGTCTCATACATCTGCTCTACCCCTCATGTGCAAGCAGTGGTGCTGAGAGGCCCAGGCTGTCTGTAGCATTGCAGCAGTGCAGAAGCATGCAGGCTCTGAATGATGCCTCAGTCTTGCTCTGCCTCACTGCCTGCTTATCTGAGCCATTAACAGCCTTCATTACAAGGAGAGAGAGAGAGAGAGAGAGAGAGAGAGAGAGAGAGATTGGTGGTAGTGTACTGCTGAGAGTAACAAAGCTACTCTCTATGTAAATGAAAGAAAGAGTAGTAATAAAGGAAGCATATCATTCACTGGATTCATAAGGCTGAAATCGCTTTGAACACTCCCAAGTGTGGCATAATTACATTACTTTGGTTCTTTTCCAACACTGAATTTCTCTACAGAGATCAATGCTCTTCCGTTTCATCAAAGAGTTCTTCAGGAATATCTCAAACTAACAAGAAGCCACAGAAAGAAAGAATCATACTGCGGAGGAGAATTCTATAAGCAGACCCCAGACTCTCTCAGGCTAGCGGTCACCAAAATGACCTGTTTTTCCCCTCTGTGTTCTCTCAGAAATAGGAATAGTGTCTAATACCCCTTTTAGCACTTCCTTTCACCTACTTAATCGGTTCTGTGGGGTCGGCTCTCTTGGCTCTCTTCTCTGCAGACAGCTGCTCCCACTTGAAGTGGAGACTCCAGTCAAAGCCTGAAGCACAGAGAGAAAGAGAGAGAGAGAGAGAGAGAGAGAGAGAGAGAGAGAGAGAGAAAGAAAGAAAGAAAGAGAGAGAGAGAGAGGTAAACAGAAAAAATATGTTTTCATCTTTACCTGTTGTCGTATTTGAGATTATGTGTTGACTGAGCTTTTGGACCAGGGCCCAACCAATACATCAATACATCACATAGTTTACATTAAAACTCTACTGACAAAACATTAATATATTTCACACCATATTCACTGACAGGCTAGTGAGTGCTGCGCTGGTATGAGTGTATATTAGATTTTTTTTTAGTAAACACTGTCTCTGTGTCTCTGGACACCATAATCGTTGTAGAGGCTCTTTGCAGAAGCAAATTAGCCCTAAAGGCATGCCACCAATTGTAAATAGGAGCTGTCAGCTAAATTAAATTTCCAGGCTTCAGAAAATCTTTGTCTCTGATTCACTGAAGAAAAGAACTGCACCATTCCACAACAAAATCTTTATTTAAATTGTGCGAAAGAAACCTTAACTGTGGCTCAGTAATAAAAGTCAGTGTCTGAAAAGGCAAAATACAACGTGGACCCGGTACTACTTATAAAGTATTTAAGGTTTTTGACCATATAAGATTATAATATTATTAGCCCTCAGCTCCTTAAATTTGGAATAAGTGACTACATTTACACATCGATTGGGCCCTCTATATTACATATCATGAGAGAATGCAAATCTTGTGAAGACACAGAGCAGTACAGGATTCTTACCACCACGTAGGTCTGAGGAAGCAGCGACGTAGGCGAATGAGTCCATGTTGATAATGTCAATCACTGGGCTGGCAACGCAGCTTGGGTCCTGAAATGAACGAGGCTTGTCGTAAATCAGCTTGTTCAAGTTTAATTAAGAAACAGCTGCATTTCTGTGGCAATTTAAGGCATCATTTTAATTCAGGCATAGGGTAAAGTGAATCAGGGGCAAGGCAATGCAACGGTTAAGCGGATAATAAGGCAGCTTTGGGTTTTTTCGGCTTGACTTCACATCTAAAGAGGGGGAAAAATCAATGAGCACTGGGATTATCTGAGTTAAGAGCGGGTGAACATGTCATGTACACACAGGCGATACTTCCACACAAATACATAACACACACACACACACATATAACAAACACACACACACAAACACGCCTCTAAATCTTCTCCAGACACTGGGTGCTTTGACCGCATCATTCAATCCCTTCATGCTCTGTGAACATCACCCCTGTGAGAAATGTCCTCTTGTTATGTGAAGATGAATGAGAAGAAAGAAACATTGTTCCTGCACATAGACACCCACACAAGTAATGAAGAATTCAGAAATGTACAGTAAAGTAAAATTCAGTATTTACACCAAAAGTGTATGGCAGCTAGGTTTAAAACTATTTATCTCAGTGTTTTTCTTTGCTTGTAAAACATCAAATAACATAAGAGTAAATACAAACATAATAACAAACATAAATGCCATATTAAATGGTAAGAATGTCTTCTGACTTCTCTGTGACCTCCAACTACTGTATAGATTCCATCAGTTCCACCAGCAGCTCACCTGGTTCATTTTAATTAAGCATTGATTAGATAAACTAGGTCAGTGATTTTCAACTACGCTACTGAGAAGCTACCTTTTTAGGCTTTGGATCCAGCCTTAATCCACCCCACCTTATCTAACTAATTACTTACTTCAGAAGTCCTTCACTGGCTGAATGGTGTGTGCTAGATTTGGTCTGGGGCTGCCACTTGCAGGAAGGTAGCTGTCCAGGAGAAGGTTTGGAGACCACTGAACTAGATATTAGAGGGTAACTGTAAAACTGGTGTTTCTTGTGACACATTACAAATCAACACTTTGCACAATACTGTACACACCACTCTAGGTTCCTTTATTTATCTGAATGAAATCACCCTTAGTTGTGTCGATGTATCTTCTGGAAAGCCAGCCACAAGACTGAAGTACCTCTTTGATCCTCTGAAGCAGCGGAGGGAGCCAGTCTTTGTTGACTTCACAGTGGCTATCCAGAAAGGTCAGGACTCCCGCTTTTGCAGCATCTGCCCCATGAACCCTGGACCTGATCAGCCCTGAGTCATAGAAGAGAAGGACCAAGTTGCAGTCTGTAACTGATTCATCCTCTAAAATACAGCATGCAATATTTTATTGTAGCAGCATGAATACTTTTTGTTATCGTGATACACTAAACACTTTTGAAATAATATCATCAATATCATTAGATTACCTAGTCATGTGTAGACTTCTTTGAGTTGTCTTTGTTCCTCCTTAACTCTACCCGGCTGTCATGCACCTCACTTAAACTGCACCCAGAATACCTAAAGGCTACTGTTTTCCTACCAAACATCTTTCTCTCAGATGTCACCCAGTAATTAATTTCAGGGTGCCATCTTGATCGCTGTCCAAAATACTGGAGGAGGATGGACAACATCGAGGAGTGCAGTGAGGTCATCAATAGTCAATTTCAAAATTTATACGGCTAAAGTGGATCAGCATTACTGCTTATTTGCCCATTTACTTCATGTTCTTCTGGGGTATGAAAGCAGCAGTAGGATGGGAGAGCAAAAGAAGTAGGAAGTGTTTCTGGATGGAGCCCTGGCTTCAGTTTGCATCTCTTCCCTGATGTAATTATGTTCTGTGTCTAGTATGTGTTTCCCAGCGCTGGGGAACAAACAGCCGTCCAACAGTCTGAATTTCTCTGCTCTGACACAACAACTAAACCTGATAATTAACTGCTGTGTTGAGTCAGGTTTGTTAAAGCAAGAAATCACCAAACTTTGTTGGAATCAGGATTTACTTGAGTTACTCCTTTGTCAAGCCTTGTTTTTGTCTGGCTCCTGTTTGCTTCTTGGTTGTCAGCCTCTTGGAATAGTAAAGCTTACATTTACAATCTCCAAACTGTAAATGTGCTGATTTACATATATTTTTGTATATTTGCTAATATACATATACTGTGTTTACAAATGGCATCAAGATATGTCTGAAGTGATCCAATCATTTAGTGGTCAGCACTGTGCAAGTGTAAACAGGGTTCCATGTATCTTAGAGATCTCAGAGATGCCTTATGATCTGATCACTCCCTCATCCTTCAGAGGTGGTCAGGGACACATATTAGCTGAAAAGTAGGTAATCCTGCCAGTGAAAAAATATGCCTCATTTTTATTTGGGCTGAGGAACTGGAAGACTTCTACTACTTCAATCCAAGCACAACTTCTAAAGTTGTGCTGGGATTGAAGGACCGAACAGTGGTGCAAGCTGCACTTCTGATGCGCTACTACAGCAATCTGTGGGGTCTTAAGGCTATCAGAGGAGAGACGAATGCAGCTGCTTATCTCAGTTTCTTCCTGCTTCTCCTCTCCTGTCCATTCAGAATTCTACTAGCAGACCACAAGATCGAAAAGTTTGAAATTGCCCATACTGGAACACGAACAAGGGACATTTTGGTCTCAAAATAAACGCAGTTAGTGGAGCTACTCATCCAGTGGAAATCTGACTACAATGCCTGGTATAAACAGTTTTTTGGTGGTCCCTTGTGATAGAATCACCCACGACACATGGTAATGTCATGTTAGTAGGGCCAGTAGGAGATCAGACAGTGGGATTTTTCTCAGAAGCTGCTCAACACAGTAATGAATGCAAAACACTTTGGAAATTCACGTCCACATAATTCGGATGGCATCCAGGCTAATCTGAGCGATATTAATGGAAATGTATTTCTGGGACTAATTAGACTAGGACATGTTTTTTGGGGTATGGAAGTCTTAGATCAAGAGATGCCAATGCGTAGGCAAAGCAGTTAAATCAGCAGCACATGACAGAGGACGCAGTGCCATTGTTAAAGTGCACGACTCCTGCTGAGTTTCACACTGCAAGGCAACTTCAGCAAATTAAAAATCCCATTTCATCCTCAATAAGGCTTTATTTTCTGGATGAGCGAGTGCACTTTCCTCTACATAGCTGTGGACAGCCTAAACGTGTATAGATGAGCGCATGTGTGTGCGTGCGCTCATATCCGTGTGGTGTGCTTCCTCTATGAGCTGGCCAGATGGGGAGAGGCAGCGGCAGAGATTACATTCACCCCCAGCTAATAGAGTTAACATAGCAGAACAGCACACACTGTTTGTTGCTCCAGGACAACAATGGGGTTTAAATGCATTAAACCTTTTAACAATTTTCCCCTGTATAGAGTTGGTTGCACATCGGCTTTGCACATTAATCAATGCTGTATAAGCGACAATGTGTGACTGCGTGTAATGGAACCTTGAAGCGCAGGGATAAACAGGGGTGGAGAGCAGCCAACTGATGCCATTTGTTATTAGTGAAAACACTGCTGTGTCAGTTTACTGATTTAATCTGCTTTCTACTCATTTTCACACTTGATTTTGTATGGAACTGACATTGTTTTTAGAGGATCTGCTATGGATACAGCATGCCTTATATAAGGATACCACACAGTGCTACAAAGTAACTAAAATTTTCGATTATACACTGAAAAGAAAAAAGCCAAAATTATTTGATTCAAAAGTGCCCATTAGGTTTCTAAATTGAATATGTCACACATAAAAACAAAATAGTATGACATCAAATGAATAACCATGTGGGAGGAGCTACTCAGATGAGGGGTTGTATAATTCTAATGAGACTGAATGCGATGAAGACTGTAATTTACTGTTTTTAAACATATTTTGTCACTCATGCAAGACATCAACCAATATATATGCACACATTTTGCTCATTAACTGACAAATTTAAACAGAACGTTCGGATGGGCGCATTAATACCATATTCAATGTAGGAGTATTTTACGATCCCTTTAAAAGAAACTAAGAAAATAAGATTTGAGAAGAAGTACTACTGCTCTGTAAATTATTTTAAAGAAGAATTTAAGTCATCAACTCAGTGCATTTATCCACTTTGTGTTGAGTTCTGGGGCTCCCTCTATATCTAAAAGGCTTTTCTTTCACTTTGTTGGCTTTGGTAATAGACAGTCGATGGAAGTCGATTATCAGGGTATCAGGTAAGCTTTCTGCAAACTTTCAGAGATTTTTTTATAAGGGCTATGATAAGCACAAATTAATGCAAATGAATCCATGTCTCCATCTTCTCTGCTTATGTGTAAGTTCCCAAAGATAACATCACATGCCTGTGATATATGCCGTGAGACAAGTCTCGTTTACCACACATAGCGTTTACAATGGAGGGATTTGAACCTTTATTACCCCTCGATGGAGCAGTTTTATCAAGCCCTTGTTCAGCAGTACATGCCTGTAGCCCTGACAGTTCAGAGTCACAGGCAGAGCGGACAGTGGCCCGATTAATAATGGCTGAAGTCACTGTGCCACTCCTGGAAATGTCATTGTTGCAAACTGTTCAAAGAAGATGTAGTGCCAAAACTTTTTACCGCAATGTCATCATTACCATTTTTCCCATTTCCTTTTTTAATTTTAATCCATGTTTTAATGTACATTTTGACCCTTGCATTATAGAAGTAGATACCAAAACAAGTGAAAAATACTCCTCAACTCCTGTGCTGATAGATGCTAAATATACAAAGACATATCACTACAGCTCTGTACTGTACTCAGCTCTCTCTACTAGCCATCATTCCACTGAAGTAACAATACTTGTGGGTACTAGGCAACTATCTTACCTGTACTGGTAAGATCCTGAAACTTGACCTGACAAGTTATACCTAACTGATTTCCTATTAAGCTGTGTTTCCTGAAGGCAGTTAACAATTTCACATTCATTCAGTTGTTCGAGTAATAGCAACACTGAGCATTTCAGTACAGGCATCATTTATTTCAGCTGCAGTCCATTTCTTCTCACCTATTACATGCAGCTCTTCTGTGAAAAACTTCAGCAGAAGAAATGCAGCATGGTGTGGCCCATAAGCCTTAACACGCATCACTTACCAGGCAGGTTATCATCCATTAAGACAGCTAACCTGCTAAACAGTGGACAGCTCAGCGCAGGGAACCACACTAATGGGATTTCATTAAACAGTAAGTGGGCATTTTAGCTGTAGCCATCTCTGAGGCGCTGACCGCCACTCACAGCTGCAGCCAGCAGTAAGCAGTGAGAGCGCTGCCGGGCATATTGAAGTGGCAAAATCAATATTTCCCTGGACCGTTTAAAAGCCTCCTGTGTTCTTCAGTTAGGCGCAAGCCAAAACGCTTTGCTTACAAATGGATTTTTAAATCTTTATATCAAGCGCCCGATCACTGTGTTACACAAACTGTTTACAGCGTAATCCTGACTTGTCGCTTTGTAGGGGTAATATATCTAATTTAAGGGGAGGTTTAGGTGGGGCCAGGGGCCTTTGAAAGCCAGGAATATGTCTAACAGTAGACTGAATGTAGACAAAATCCTACGGACTATGCAATGCTACATCTTCCGATAGGACTTAATCTACACAATCCAAGCTCTTCAGGTGCTTTACACCTGTTTACACCACTTTGCAATCCTCTGCACAGCCATATGCTGGTGATGTGATAAAAATGTATAGCATACCGAAACTGATCTGATAGACTAGAAGTAACTTTTCAAAATAAAAGTTCGTGAATGGTTTTGAGATGTATGCATACTGTTAAATTATGATGTAAAATTGTATTTCAACGGTTGGAAAATAAAACAATTTGAAAAGCTGAATGATATTTTCACAACAAAAGACATGGAACTATGACTAAGAAACCAAAAGTTCCTCAAGTAGCTTATACTTTTAACAGTGTACACCCACTTTCTGGGTTCCCTTTACAACATTTATTCACACTCACATGTTTTGTTTACAAGAATAGTTCTATCTACTGAAAAGTTCTTTAGGGATGAAAAAGTGATTCTTCTAATGCTTTCCTCCAAAGAATGCTTTGGTGCAAAGGACATATTCACTCTTCACACTACTGTGCATTTCATTTCACCAGCACCTGTAGAACGTTTAGAATACAGACACTTTCTAGCTATAGGGACAGGCAATGCACTGCAGTCATCCACCTAGCCTGTTTTTATCCTCCCAGAGTGAGGCCCTACCTGCTGCTAAATCACTCAGCAGCACAACAGTTAAAAGCAAACACCTGCTTTTAAGAGTAGCTGACTCATTCTGAGCACTAACACTACATACTTAATTCATACAGAACAACAGACCAGCAGAAAGAGAGAGAGAGAAAGAGAGAGATAGAAAGAAACTATTAGCCTACCTTCTCTTCGGGTATTGCGAAGACACTTTACTTTTGGCAACTTGGTGAGAAGAAGGCAGTCATTTGCTGAAAGAACAAAGAAGAAATGTGATAAATTATAGAGAAACACCTTACAAATCGTTCCATCTTTCAATGTCCAAGCTAGCTCATTTTCTTCAGAGAAGAATATACCAACTTCCTCCTCCAACACACTATTTAAAAAGCTCTAACCCAAATGTGTAAAAGTTAAAAAGTGAAAGATTTAATGTTGTTACTTACGATCTTCACTAAAGTCATCAACTAGGATGATCTCATGAATCAGGTGCACAGGTGTCCGATTAAGAACACTGATAAAAAAGGAAATAAAAAGAGAAATTGTGAGGGTTTTATTAGTAAAATATATTCTCTTAATAGACTCTCAACTTCTTTTTATAAAGTGGGTAAACCAAAGATCTGGGCAGTCCAGAAAGTTTTTTTGCTTTTGAAGTTGGGCAGCTTGATCACACGTCACATGTTTCCCCTTTTGAAGTAATTTTTCCCATCTCATTTATTTTTCAACACTGCTGACTAGCTGGAGAGAATCCCATTAGTTACAAAAATTGAAACGTTAATAATTTATCCGCTGGGTTTAAAAGCACTGAAACTGATCAGTGAACAAAACAGCCATCCGTCAGACTGAGAATGTGAGAACAACGACTACTATTCTACTGATATTCGAACAAAACCAAAACTATTGATGTCAGTTTTTAGATGTGAGAGTGGAAAGACAGGGGCAACGATGAAACTGTCACAGAAACTCCAGAATGGGATACAAAGAGATGTTGCATTGAATGGAAACCCACCAAAACCATCTCAGCCTTGTCCCCGTACTAGCTGACTGATAGAATTACTCTTAGGCTCTCGGCTGTATTTCAGTTTTTTTGTGCCACATAGACTCATTCATCAGGGTGGCCTCTACACTGGACATACACAAAAATACAGAAAAAGAGTCTTCCTCTTAATCTTCCCGTTTTTTTTTAGAAAAGAATGGTGCCACATTCACAGAATCCAACAAAATAAGATCCCAGTTGCATCCTTGAATTTGAGACACATTTACTGCAAAAATCTGAAAACTGATCAGGGTCTACACAGTCTTATCTGTTAGAAATAGTTCACTTGAAGAGTTCTCCTTTTTACACTCAGCCTGTGTCCATATGAGACTCCCACGCCTTACACTAATTGAGCTCTGCACTGCAAATGTGTTGCTGTACGGCTCTTATGGCTCAGTGTTTACAAACCCTAACAGTTTTATCCACACACTCTGTTCATGTGACGCACTGTATGTTTTACTGCAGCTCTGTGTCCAGATTTAGATCATTACAACTGTAAAAAATTACAGTATATAAGGAGTCACCTGAAAGGTTGAATGTGAATTCCATTTCCGCTGGTGCTGTGTTATTTGTCTGATCTGCTGTATCACATCCAGCTCTAAATCCAGCTCTAAAAACTATTAGTAATTTAGTATAGTATTGTAACTGAAGGCTGCATTTTCTAGACAGTGAATGTCACTCAATTGATTTGTCTGTAGCAGGCATCAGCAGAACGAGCACAGCGACTGTGGAGGCCACACTTCGTGAACAGCGGGAAGCATCTGGACAGCCCAGTGAATCCCCCTAATGCGCTACATTTAGAAAAAAAATCCTCTAAATAGAATTTTTACTTGCTTTGATGTGTTCTCCTATGGAACAGAGGTTGGTGGCATTTTGAAAAAAGAAAAAAGAAAACTCCCTGCCCTTGTCTACAGAGAAGCATTTCTATAATGTCGCCATAAGTGAATGATTAAGAGATAAGTACTGTTTGCATTTTAATTCATGTTACCTGTCAGACATTTCTTTAGTCATGCCTAATAAGTCTTCAGTAGGTACTTGCCACCTTTACAAATAGCAAAAAAAAAGGCATCTCTGTGCAGTATGTCACTGAAAAGGCTGTTCTCTTTGTTGTCATGTTTCCATACCTGAGGGGAGGAGAAAAACAAACACAAACTCTCTCTCTTTCTCTCTTACATTTCTGATATGTTGCTGCTAGAAGAGTCTGAGAAAGCCAGTGAGTCCACTAAAGCTTCCAGAACATTCTCCCTCACCTCCTTCAGGCCACTTAGTAGTAACAGCCTCTGTCAGCACCAATCAAGTAGAGCCCTGGGCCGTATTTTAAAGCTCATTCTGTGAAATGTTTGGTGTGAATGTCTGTGTGTGTGTGTGTGTCTGACCTCTGTGTGGGAGAAATGTAAAAAAAAAATCTCCAAGACACTATTACTGATGCTGTTACTACCGTTACTGTTTACCTGTGAGGCTACTGAAGGTAGACGAATTTACCCTCAGCATGCTTGCTTATCTCCTTTGGATTCAAAGGCACATGCAGTAATTACCGACTACCAACGCTCCAAAAAGAACCAGGAGGCATCTCTTAAAAATGTTTCAAAGGAGATAAATACATTCATACTTAACCATGTTAGCACAATGACTGCTAAAAAATTGCACATCACAAGAACAGAACCTTTGTAATATCCATAGGGAGCAATTATCACCATACAGTATGTCCAAAACATGTAGGGAAGGTGATTCTTCTGGGAGTGACAGGAAACTGCAAAGCTGTGAGGATCCTCCAAGTGAAGCGCCTCACAAATGCTTTGCGATTAGCACAGCCAAACCGGGCGCTGAGTTCAGCCAAACAGCTGATGTCAACTGAGCAGGTGATAACTCTGGGAGAGATCCAAGTTCAGGCTGATCAGAGATCAGAGAGGCTCTTAACACAGATATGTGTTCACATTAGTATGGTACTCAGAATATCATTATGGTTCAACCTTTTTTAGAAGGCTCCAGATTCTTGAACATTGAACAATGTATGGTAAGTGGACATTGATATATTTGGGACACTTCTGCTTTGAGCTTAAAGGCTGGTCCCCACCCTTTGATGAACAGCAGTGATAATATTCATGCTTTTTTCACATCAGTAGGCTTTGTTTTTTGCGTTTGTTTTATATATATAAATTATAAATTACCATAACTGTGCATTCAGTTATGGTAAGTTACACCCCTTGACACAGATTTGCACATGATCCCTGTAAGTACTGCCAATAGAATATGACTCTCTGCAGCAAATAAACATGAATCTCCTGGCACTATGCCTAATGCCAGGTATAGGGAAGAAGGGTATAAAGCTCTCTGGCACTGAACTGTGTTCTCTGGAGAGAAGGTGCTCAATCCAACACTTTTGGGATGAGTTTGGGAGTTGGGGATCATCAAACATTCTGACCTCATTAAAACTCTCACAGCAATGCTCCTAGTAGAAAGCCTTCCCTGGATAGTAGAGACAGTTTCTCCAACAAAAGCAGGATAAACTCATTTTTTAATACCCTTGATTTCAGAAGGAACGATAAATGCGCAGATGTCTCAATTCGTGTGTCCATGTAGTGTACCTACTGCAGTAGAAACCATATCTCCCACTGCAATAATGTATAATTAATGAGTCATTAAATGTTATTTAATTCTGGTCCTGAAAAGTTGATGTCCAGCACAGTATGGTCATTTACCTGCGCAAGAAAACCTACTCAACCTGGTACTTAAGTGCTGAGTTACATCAGGTGTGTTTAGGCAGGAGAATCACCAAACTGTGCTGGACTCTGGCCCTCTTAGACCAGAATTACTCATAGGAGTAATAACCCAAGGAGATGTAGTGTAATCCAATTAAAGTACCTTAAATGAATCACCTAACATCCATCAAGAACTACCCTTAGCCTTATGCAAAGGACCAGATATCAAGTGGTTTGCCTTACCTCCTAATTGTGCGCAGCAGAGTGGAGCGTGCCTCATTGTGGAACGTGATCACAATGCTGGTGGACGGCAGCTCAGTATCATAGTGAAGCGTTGTACACCTGAAAAGAGATGGCAGTTCACAAAAATAATGAGACATCAATTGGTATCAAGGGTATCAATTAGTGTGAGAGGGTTTAAAAGGAGATTTTCCCTAAAGCAAAGTCACACTTTATTAACACCCAGTATTATTAAGTTGGTCAAGATCATATGTACATAGCTGTGGCATCCAAAAAAAAACATCGCAATTTCTTCACAAAGCTCTGGCTGTAGACCTTTTGCATCTCTTGATCATGTCTGACCTTTGCTCAGGTGATGTAACATGTAATGTGAAGTCTATAAACACTGTTGGTTAAACAGAGTTAGAGAAATGTTGCTGGGGCAACTGGCCAAAAGCTGGGCAACATGGACAGACAATAAGAATATGTGATTAGAATGATAAAGCCTGATAAAGACAGAACCCAGTGGAGCACAGACATCAATTATGGAGAATCTCATTAAAAATAAACAGCAGGCTACCTCTGCCCTGACCGCATGAGGGAAAAGAAAAATCTGTAGACTAAGAATCTGACCGCAAGATGCTTGCTTACTTATGAGAAGTGAACAACATTTATAGTATTCATATATTCAGCATGTGCCATGTTAAAGTATTCAGCTCTTTAAAATATTCTGAATGTTTAAAAAAAAGGATAAGAGCAGAAAATTCAGCATGTCATTGAATTTACCTTGTACTAAATACAGTACTAGCAGTTAAAGTATATGTATATGCAAGATATTGCTTTGGTGTGTTACAAGGTCTATCCAGGAGCATGGAAAAGGTAACTTTGCTAAGCATAAGATCTTGCCTAAATGTGTTAACAAGTTTTTTGTTACGAGAATAGTGTCGCAAAGGTCTGTTTGAGTGATGCCACAGAAGAATCTCATTTGGTACTCTGAAGAACTACATGAAAAAAAACTTGCGTGTGTTAAGAACCATTTAAAGGGTTTAAAGAACCTGAATGTCAGGTTGTGTACCAATAAATGGGTTTGTGCAACCATGTTAATATTACGTGAAGGTTCATAAAATCTATGTAATTGTTTTTTACACAGTTCTTTTACAACAATGGTTCTCTAATGAACCTTTTATAGAAATATACTTTCAGGAACCAAAACTGGTTATTCTACTTCTTCTTGTGTATGGGTGTAGATGCAGAAATGATGGGGGAAGTTAGTAGTGTAGTGATTTTAACAATATCATTCTGATGTGTTCTGGTACACTCAAAAATACATGAAAAATATATGTGGAATTGTTTAATTCATTGACTTCAACATCTGCATAGGTCATGGGTCAAATACAGGACATGTTTTCTGGATATGTTTATGCATAAATGTGTTGCATATCACACCAAAAGGTCAGCATTTAACATACAAAATCTTCCAAAGCCCAACATCTATTCAAATTTCAGCATTTGTGACCTTAGCCCAGCAAGTCACGTGACTAGAAATTCTCCTCAAGTCCCAGAAGCACACACATAGACCACAATGTGATGAAAAGTTTTTTTATTTACACATAGTGTCACAAGCAACCCCAAAACTTGAATCATATATATAGCCCACTGTCTCTTAGTCAGTCTTTCTCTTGCGTGTGTGAGCTGGGTATTTTTAAAGGGGCTGGGAACACCTCTCTGATCAGTTGTACCTCAGCTCCCAGGACAAAGTGACAGGGAAACATGGTGGCTCTGCCTCTCGTCACACCACGCCATTATGAAACCTTTGCCCATCATTTGTGTTCTACTGGCTCCATTATGGCATGTAGTACTTGAACCCTGTTTCAAATATTAACATTAGCTACAGTGATAGTCAAGTGTGAGAGTTCATGTAATAAGGAATTCCTTGTATATAATACACATTACTAAATTCATATATTTGCTAGTACTAATGTACTGCTGAGAGCTAGAAATAGATGTGTTTGAGCAGCCAGGTCCCATATTCAGTCTAGGTGGGGCTCACATTGAACACACATCCTCGCTGGTATTGATCCCCTACTGCACTCTTCCCACACACACTAGACATCCAGTTGCACTAACCCACACAAGGTCTTCAAAGTGGGCAATCTATTAGTTGAACTGTAAGTCCCTTTCACATCTATTTTACACTTGGGACTTGCTTGTGTTACATTTAGTCCTGAAGAGCAACACTACATGATTTTAGAATGTACTCTGCCGTTTATTATTTGAAGAATACACTGAATATTTAACTTCATTCAAATTTCATAAAGGTGATAAATAAAATGTATGTATGAAATTAAGCTACATCATTGCAATGGTTAAATCATTCAGATTCTAATTACTTTTACCACTTGCATGAAAACTCTGAAGCATCTATAGAAGAGAGTGTCTTTGTAAGAACTGGGCATCTAGAAGAAGCAGAGAAGCACAAAGACTACCAAGAGCACTTTGAGATTCAAATACGGCTCGGCTTGACTCACTATCCTTCAAAACACATAGAAGACAAGCAAATAGACTTTTTTTCTGTCCTGGCACTGAGGTGGCGAAACACCTGGATATCTAAACAGCTGAGTTGCTATCTTTTTACGACCACTGACTGAAAAACAATCTCTTACAAGGACACTTAATTCAGCACTACTCTTGTGCTTAAACACTTGTGATTGCATTTAAATGTATTATTTAGATTTATCTAAGATTCAGCCATAGTATATAAGTATTGAATAGCTAGCTAGCTATTGAATACAGTGCTTTTTGTATCTAGGTATCAGTACTGGCTTTTGTATTTGGCAGTATCTAAGCTTAAAGGTATCTTTGAACTGTAGTCTGTTCACACTAGCTAGGGTTAAGCACAGTAAAGCACTAAAAGGATCTGCTCAATGTCATTAATGTAAATGTTATGCAATTTCAACCCCAATGCGCATACAAATTCACAAATGTCATATAGATGTGTCCCTTTCATTTAAATAGGTTCAAAATCATACATTAGTCATGAAAAGTGTCTATAAAGTGAAACCTCCCACAACACTATACACCTTGTCACAGACTGCTCCTGAAGAAAGAGATGGTCTCTAACAATTTAGATCACTTGCAGGGACCTCTCAGTTTCACACACTGTACTGTATTTTATAGACTCCTGTTCAGATGTTAACTACTTAATGACTTTAATTTAGGATGTGAATAAGTGATCTTTACTGTATTGACTGTAGAGTAGACAAAAATAATCTTCAGCATCACATCACATCTGATGAACCTGGTCATGCACCTTGGATAGAAAAACTTGACATACCATATCCACCTCTGGCAGTGTTTATCATCCAACATTCTGACCTCTCTAGCACTCTTGGTGGCAAGCAAATGTATTGGTGTTGTTCAGTCCCCCTTAAATTATATACTATTTATTCATCAAGTGACTTGGAAAGCTGCTGACTTTTGGCATTTGGCTTGAACTGTTTTCAGTGGGACTAATAAAAAATGTTGCATGGAGTAAAAGTACAAGTTAGAATCAAATAAATTACATTTAATTGAATATTTATTGGGTCCTAGATACAGAAAAATATCAGGCACTGAATTAGGTGTAAAATAGATATATTAACTGTTTAGAGTTAATATTATACTTCTACCACTTCTGCAAAGTAAAAATAATTTGTAAAGATAAATGTAGATGTGCACATGCACATGTAGCACTATATTTTCGTGTGACTTATATGAGATGATGTAACTGTTTTGTGTGAACAATGCTGTATCCACTATTACCTGTTAAAATCATTTTCATCATTATACCATGATCCAACATTACCTAGATAAGTTCTCCCACTTAAAAAGATGAGAGAGGCCTGTAATTGACATCATAGGTAGACCTCAACTATGACAGACAAAATGAGAAAGAATTTATTTAAGGTAAAGGTAAAGGTAAAGGTGCACGTATTTGTCACTGTACAGTGTACACTGTACAGCGAAATGTGTCCTCCGCATTTAACCCATCTGGTAGTAAACACACTCACACACACACATGTGTTAGGGGCAGTGAGTACACACCCAGAACGGTGGGCAGCCAACTCCAGCGCCCGGGGAGCAGAGAGGGTAAAGGGCCTTGCTCAAGGGCCCAACAGTGGCAGCTTGCCGCTGCCAGAGGTGGATATGGTATGTCAAGTTTTTCTATCCAAGGTGCATGACCAGGTTCATCAGATGTGATGTTATGCTGAAGATTATTTTTGTCTACTCTACAGTCAATACAGTAAAGATCACTTATTCACATCCTAAATTAAAGTCATTAAGTAGTTAACATCTGAACAGGAGTCTATAAAATACAGTACAGTGTGTGTGAGAGGTCCCTGCAAGTGATCTAAATTGTTAGACACCATCTCTTTCTTGTTATATTTGCAAATAATGGTGGAAAATAAGTACTTGGTCAATAACAAAAGTTCATCTCAATACTTTGTTATATATCCTTTGTTGGCAATGACAGAGGTCAAACGTTTTCTGTAAGTCTTCACAGGGTTGGCACACACCGTTGCTGGTATGTTGGCCCATTCCTCCATGCAGATCTCCTCTAGAGCAGTGATGTTTTGGGGCTGTCGGTGGGCAACACAGACTTTCAACTCCCTCCAAAGGTTTTCTATGGGGTTAAGATCTGGAGACTGGCTAGGCCACTCCAGGACCTTGAAATGCTTCTTACGAAGCCACTCCTTTGTTGCCCTGGCAGTGTGCTTGGGATCATTGTCATGCTGAAAGACCCAGCCACGTTTCATCTTCAATGCCCTTGCTGATGGAAGGAGGTTTGCACTCAAAATCTCACAATACATGGCCCCATTCATTCTTTCATGTACACGGACCAGTCGTCCTAGTCCCTTTGCAGAGAAACAACCCCAAAGCTTGATGTTGCCACCCCCATGCTTCACAGTTGGTATGGTGTTCTTTGGATGCAACTCAGCATTCACTCGCCTCTAAACACGAGTTGTGTTTGTACCAAACAGTTCTACTTTCTACAACAGTTTCATCTGACCATAAGACCCAATAGACTCCCAATACTCTTCCAGAACATCCAAATGCTCTCTAGCAAACTTCAGATGCGCCCGGATATGTACTGGCTTAAGCAGGGGAACACATCAAGATCTGCACTGCAAGATCTGAGTCCCTGGCGGCGTAGTGTGTTACTGATGGTAGCCTTTGTAACGTTGGTCCCAGCTTTCTGCAGGTCATTCACTAGGTCCCCCCGTGTGGTTCTGGGATTTTTGCTCACCGTTCTTGTGATCATTTTGACCCCACGGGCTGAGATCTTGCGTGGAGCCCCTGATCGAGGTAGATTAGCAGTGGTCTTGCAGGTCTCCCATTTTCTGATTACTGCTCCCACAGTAGATTTCTACACACCAAGCTGCTTGCCTATTGCAGATTCAGTCTTCCCAGCCTGGTGCAGGTCTACAATTTTATTTCTGGTGTCCTTCAACAGCTCTTTGGTCTTCACCATAGTGGAGTTTGGAGTGTGACTGTTTGAGGTTGTGGGCAGGTGTCTTTCATACTGTTAACAGGTGCCATTAATACAGGTAATGAGTGGAGGACAGAGAAGCCTCTCAAAGAAGAAGTTACAGGTCTGTGACAGACAGAATCTTGCTTGTTTGTAGGTGACAAATACTTATTTTTTTAGATTTTTTTTTTCTCATTTTGTCTCTCATAGTTGAGGTCTACCTATGATGTCAATTACAGGCCTCTCTCATTTGTTTTAAGTGGGAGAACTTGCACAATTGGTGACTGACTAAATACTTTTTTTTCCCCCACTGTATGCAAATGCACATCTGCAAGCAGAATAATCCTGGCCAAAAGCCAAGCATTTAGGAAGCTTCTGTTCCACCACTTTGAGAGAGTATTCAGTCCAAAGTATCAGTTTAAGGCTTTTGAGTTCTTTTGAGTTGTGATTCCAATGTTTACACACAATGGAACTATGTAAACAAAGAAATTACAGCTTCAAATATGTGATTTATTGGCTCTTAATAATCTCATGCATGTAGATTTGAAAGTGAACATGCATTGTAAAATGTTCTTGATTGTAAGTGTTTTTAAAGATTTACACTTGTTCATTTAATCTATTCATTGTGTTTTTTAAATGTTTCATTGAGAAGTATTTATCTGAACTGAGTATGCCATCCAGCTGACTTTAACTTTATGGCAAATCTAGACGCTAAGATACCATTTTGTTTTGTAGGCAGTACCTTCAAGGAAAAATGACTGACCATGTGATATAATACATTGCGTTTGGAGGAATAACATGTAATTTAGATTTCACAAGTAATTAGCCATGCCATGGCCACTTAATGACTTAATTAAACCCTGCTAGATAAACACAATACATTGCTGTTACTGAGGCTAACATTAAAAAAAAATAGTCCACATGGACCTTAGTCCTAGTATTGAGTGTAATACAATTTCTGACCATGTTTATTATGTTAATACAGAATAGGTATTTTTAATTTAACATGACTTACTTATATAACAATGTATTCATCTTATTAATTCCTTCAAAGGAAAACAAAGTAAAGTAAAATAAATAACTAAATAAACAAACAAATAATCTTCCAGAACTGTCTAAGCAAAAAAAAAGTGACTCAACTCTGAATCTTTTTTTTTCCAAGCGACAACCTGGAAGCACAAGCTATCACTCATCACAGCCATAGCCCCAAGGTCTTCCTGAGATAGGAGGATGGTTTAAACAGTGAAACACAGAATATCATTAGAGCGCCTGCCAGCCACAGCATCTGGCGGAGGGGAAGTCCTGTGCTGATATCTCTGTGAGAATGATGGATGCTCAGACGCAAAAACTGGGAGCATTTCTCATGGTGATGAATCGGTGGAGATGTTCTCTCATTTGAATGGATTCACTGTTGATGGTTTGACACTCTATGAACTAAATTTTCTTTTTCAGAAGGAGACCACAGCATCTGGGCCCACCGGCTAAAGCACAGCATATGGTGAGCGCTAAGAAAATGCAACACATAACTTAACTGAACCTAGGCAATTATAATGCTCAGTGCATCTCATTAACCATATTGAAGGTCCGGATCTCCACTTCAAGCAGTGACCAGCGTTGCCAGATTTTTCATAGTTTTATTTCACCAGAGTGTATTAGCATCAAAAGTTGAAAACATTTATCTACTCAGAAAAGCATTGAGTTGTAGCCACGTAGTTATGGTTACAATGAGCATGCCACATGAGGCATTTTCTTTTGTACACACAAATGCTTTTATAAAAACACTCCCAATAAATTTAATTAAATGGCTAGCATCACAAGTGATGGGGAGAGGGAAAGCCACCCTTCCCACCCAAAGACAGCAAGAGCTATTAAGCTATCTGTGACTTTGGACTAAAGATTGTCAACAGACATCAAACTTGCAAACTCCAAATATAGGTCCAATACAACAGGTCTGATTTTTCTAGCTTTTACAACTACTAACAATAATGATTTTCAGTGCAGAAACATGGGCCTCAACAGAGAAACTCAAAACATAAAACAATATCACAATTAAAGAAACCAAAATTACTTCTTATTAGCCTTTTAAAGGAAACATGAAAAACTTGTACACATACATTTGGGTGTCCTGTCAATCCATTTTATTAGAACTACATAATCTGTTAATCTGGGTTCTGTTAATCTTTTCTCTAAAGTCAAAACTGTTGTATAAAGCGAAGTGTGATGTTTGGGTACTGTTAGACCCTAAGCCTTTATGCATTTTTTGAATATAATGCTGTTAGTTTTCGTTGTTCAGGGCAACATGGTTGCAGTGTGTTAACCTGCCCCAACAAGACAAGAGTTCACAAGGACCAATGCACTGCTCATTAACAAAGAGCTTTTTTTAATACCACCATGCTCTAGTGTACAACCACAGCTTTAAGAAAAGCTCTGGCAGTATTTCTGAAACAAAATGTGCTATAAAGCAGACACATGTAATCTGTTAATATTCAGATTTTCTAACTGCAATTGCACCATTGCACCATACATTTTACACCAGACATTCTGCAGTTATGACTGCTCCCTTTAAACATTTCCTAAAAGAGATCTGAACTATGCAAAATGCCACCCATAACTATGGTGAGAGTAGTTCAGTGAAGAGCACTAGAGGACTAATGCATCATTAGGGTCCATGGTGTCTTTTCTTTCTGTTGTCTACTGCTTCTCTGCAAAAACACCTCAAGTTATTAGTAACTAAGCAATCTACTTTTCTCTCTGAGGAACAGATGCATGGTACAATATGTACACAACAGAACTCGTGGTGACCAAACTCCCGGCTCAGTTCTTCTGAGGGGGTGGCAGAATTATATTGTCTCCCCCTCTGACGTAGAAAAGTGAGAAAAAAATCGGAATGCTTTTTCTCCTAGCCAGCCCACAAAAAATGACAGAGCTGTCTTATTTCACAGTTCATGGGTTGGAAGGCACTCCAGAATCTCAAATGAGTTTTTATAATATATCCCCTTTAAGAAAGAAAAATCACTATATGAGAAGACAATGCATGTAATACATGCTTTTGAGATGTGTTGCATTATGTCTCCATTTAAGAACAATGAAGAAAGGCAAAAAAACATTCATATTCATGACACTGATTTGTTGAGACTGAGTCGCTCTGATCAAAAACAGCCCAGTAGACCATAAAGTGGACTGTGAATGAATATTATTTAAAAAACACTAATACAAAATTTTATAAATGAGAAAAAACCTCATATGTCTTGAATGTGTATTTAACATTTTAGCCTGGTTGTGCATTTAATGTACATTACAGCAGGACCTGAAGATCCGTAGCTGGCAACTAGAGCTAAGTAAATCAAATCCAGTTGCTCTTTCATGGCAATGCCCTTGCATTGTTAACAATGACTTTGAGTGCTAAGCATAATGGTCTCCTATCATTACAGAGATCTATTGACCAGGCGCGCCCACTGCATACAGTATTGATTTACAAATTTAGAAGTTTCGCTATTGCCGTGTAGGCCATTTAGAGGTCATTAAAGTCAGTAGTCATAAGTTGCAACCCAATTAAATCACAGCAACAGTTTTCTTACAAATGGCTGCAAATGGGTCCAGTTCGTGCCTGCATCTATTAAGCAACAGGGATGTATAGGCAGCTTCAAAAGTCTACCTAAATGAGAACACTGCAAAGCAAAGTTCAAATTATATTTGAAATAAAATTACCAATGGGGGCAATTTTCATTTATTACTTCATGGTTAAATAAGTCCCCTTTTTAGTCAGCTGTTACACTGCAGTCTACTCTAGATTAGAACTACACTTACAATGGCATACAGGCTTATTAAAGGAAATTGTGTGCATTCCACTGAAAAGAATGATGGGTCAGTTTATTCATAGTCTGCCTAAAAAGCTGCTCTCGTTGGTGTTTGTGCACCACAGCTACGGCTACAGATAAACAGCGTGTCTAATTCCCAACATGTGTCCAACTGCTGGCAAACGTGCTTATCAGTTGTTAGCCCTCAAGAACTTGAGCTCTCACCATGTTAAGGCTCATGCCAATTCGACGTGGTAGAGCTTCACTCTCCGGAGTAAAGGAATGTTGCTTTGGTGTCTGGGTTAGTGCTGGGCTTGTGGGGATCCTCCACAGATGGTTGTCGGAATCTCATTTTGCATTTGATGGAACGCTTAGGGGGATAAATTTGAACCCTTTGCATTTATTACACCTCCCCATGTGACAGAGATTGGTTTGTAAAATGTTTGTAAATATTGTTAGTATGTGTAGCAATGAACTTTCTACTGACGTGGAAGGTAACAACAATTTGCCTGTAATGGTATTTATTGTACAATTATTATTAAGTACAATTATATTACAGCATTTAAATGTGTTTTTGTGGTTAGAGTACGCACTGTGATTTTAAAATCATTAAAAAAATCTGTTAAAAACATTTTAAACTGACATTTTTTTTTTACTTATACAGTTGTGTATAAATAAGTAAACACATTTTAGACACATTTACTGTTTATTTACCACACCTTACTATATATGTTTGTATATTTTTGCAGACTGTATGCAAAAAAACAATGATTACCCCCTGGATGGAATACCTGTCCATCACAGGGGGAATACTGTGTTCTTTTAATAGTTTTTATTTCTATTTTTTGCATTTATTTGCATTATTAATGTACACTAGCAGAATCTGTTGTAATATGTGTTTATTAGAAATGTTACATTTTGATTTAGTTTACTTGGCAATGTAATTCACATAAAACATATGTAAAAGGTAAAAGAAGTGATTGCATAAATACTCACTTCTTTTAAAGTGAACTTAAAGTGACTTAATTCAATGTACAGGCAATTGCTGCTAGTACTTTCACAATTAGTGAATGTGTCTTAAGTGATTGTAGTGTAAAGACACCTGTATGAAAGGTCCAGTCATTCAGTATTGCTAGCAACAAATACACCATAAAGACAAAAGAACACACTTCACAAATCAGAGAAAATGTTATTGAAAAAAAAAGTCAAGGGATGCATACAAAAAAAATCCCTACAGTTCAGCTGAATCCATCATTAAAAAATGGAAGATTATGACACATAAGTAAATCTATAAAGAGCAAGCCGTCCTCTCCAACTAAGGAGGTGGAGGAGCCGTGGGATCACCATGTGGTGCCACCCTACGGGATGCATACAAAAAAATTCCCTACAGTTCAGCTGAATCCATCATTAAAAAATGGAAGATTATGACACATAAGTAAATCTATAAAGAGCAAGCCGTCCTCTCCAACTAAGGAGGTGGAGGAGCCGTGGGATCACCATGTGGCGCCACCCTACGCATTTGGGGCTGTTCATGGCGGAATAAAAGGGCATGCACAGACCTCACAAGGCAGATATTGGTGAGCATGTGAGGGCTTCAGTGCTTCAGTGAAGGCTGTGCTGCTGACTTACACATGTATCAGGACTGTCATAGTCTGTAATAGGCAAGGTGTATGTTATCCCCACAGGCCCATTAACAATGCCAGTGCTGCCCTCCTTCACAGGATGGTGCCAAGATAGAACCTGTTCTCATCTGTGTGGTCTGGGGCCCACTGGCCCTTCAGCACCCCTGAGCACTGCCAACCCTAGGCGTTCAGGCGAGCGGACCCCTGCTGGCGGCCCTAAATAAACAGCCAATCACCATGGCCACACCCCTTTCCCCAAGGGATGTGCCACACCGTGCAAGAAGGATACTAGTGAAGGTGGCTTCAGCTACTACAATTACACATTAACACATTCTCTGCACTCAGGTGATCTCCATTTTATTAACTGTGAGACTACTAGCACCAACTGCCTGGACCTCTGTTGAATTAGGTCAGTCATTTTAAAGGGGATTATTCATGTAGTCACTGATTTTACATCATATACTTTTATTTAATTAACATTACTTTATAAAAATCTGTTTTCACATTAACATTAAATAGGTATTTTTGTAAATCATTGCAAAAAATGTAATAATATTGAACATGATTCCATTTCTAAAAGCAATAAAAGGGGATAACATCCAGGGGTGAATACTTTTTTACAGGCTCTGTATATTGCTGTAATTTTCATTCTCACTGCAATAGTAGTGCTCTCTTTAAGCAGGAATTTGTTTTCTTTCAGCACTCTTTTCCACTATGTTGGTTCTCAAGATTTGAGCAATAGCTTACCAGTACACTGAATGAACCAAGAAGCTGTGTAGAATAAACTAAACTAAACTGACAGCAACAGGCAAGTCATGTAATCTCCAGAGACCTAGAAACTGAAAAGAAAGTTGTGCATTGTTTATCCAACTTCAGTTTAAGTTAATTAGAAGCAGCGAGAGCATGTCATACTCTCACACAGACACATAGCCACACAAGACACTCCAAAATGAGAAAGCTGACTGTAGGCTTGAAAAGCTCCAGGATGCCTCACCGCTGGGATTCACTGTGTGGCAGTGTAGTGTAACAGCGGGACGCTGGAGCTGCATAATCAGCCGCCTCCTCACCTTTCATCTGAGATTCTCTCTATTGTCACACAGACTCTGCATGAATTATTTCATTAGAAATGCAGACATTTTGCCTAATACTGCACCTCGACAGAGGCCTCTGACTGCTCGATCATCTCCTACACTCAGCCTGCTCCCTGTTGAAAACAGCGACTACTGAAACATCTCATTTTTACATTAGCATTTTCTTTAGGTTTTACCTGTTAAGATACCATATGTATATCAGTTCAGCTATATATGTATGTATGTATGTTGTAAACTTGTTCTGTGTACCACAGGGATCTGCTAAGCTGAAGTTGTCCTCTTCTCCAAACTTCCCGTTCCACCTTAAATGATGCACAATTTAAGGTGAAATAAAGAGGTTAAACTAGAAGCCAACTTGAGTCTTATTTTGGCTGCTAGCTGGTAATGTTGTCACACTCATTAGTTTAAGTTGCTGATACTGATACTGTGTGTAAGTGTCAGTATAGGTGCAATACTATCATCTATCAACTACCAACTATAACCATTTTACTGTTTGAGAAGTTTCTCACTGCAGCAGCTGAGAATTATGTCTGTTAATGATCCCTAGAGGATGCCAGACAAACAAAATTGGAACTGGATCGATCCCTACAATAAACAAACAAACCTAGCCATCTGGGTGCTGCCTATCAAAGCAGAGCAGTCAAGAAGGGGGAGATAGATACACTGTTTTAAATGAATCTACATTTTTATATACATATTCAAATCGTTAGCACACCCTTAGCACACATACATGTTCCTTGTGTGTGGCTCTATACAAAACCATATTCATACAATATACCCAAGAATGTTTTGTGCTGCGGAAGCAAGCAAGTAATGAACTGATTCACATGCCTGGAACAGAATCCAGCTTTAGCAGTAAAAAAAAATCAATAGAGGAGCTCTGATACTCAGAGAGGAAACTGACATGGAAAAGAACCGTCTGGAAAGATCCTCTGGTGAGCTGTCTTTCTGGAATGAACTCAGACTCTCTCTGACCTCCAAGACTACCAGCAGAGAGAGGCCATGTGGCCACATCCCTGTGGACTGCCAAAGGACAGACGCTCCAAAGGATGGCTCAGATCAGATCAAATCAACTAAATAAAGCATTATCTCTGGTGCCCAAGCTCAAGGACGCAAAAACAACCACATTCATGTTGTGACTCTGATTAGAATGAACACTGATGAATTAATTAATGATATTTGACAAATACGCAAACCAACCAGCTGAGCTTACGAGGTAATACAATTATGATACACAGCTACGTCTCAGTTATCACTGATGTGTAAAGCATCAGTGCAAGGCAAGAGAGAAAAAGTGAAGATGATGAGTGCTGTAGTTTTAGTTCATAGGTTTGTAGGACCATAGAATAATCGCCTAAGGACACAATACAAAGACATAATCGGTGAGCAGCTGAAAATTTCTGCCAAATGAGCACTGAGCTCATTTCATGCTGGATTGAAGAAATGCACCATAACCTGGTGATGGTGTGCTACGCGAACCTTATCGCATGCTCAGTGAACGCCTTCTGGTTGTTTTAGCCATCAGAAAACAATGAAAAGATCTGTCTTCATTTAGTATTATTGTGCTCATCATAAATATATTTTTAAGGGCTTCCTCAAGTGAAGCAGGATTATCACCTCGTCTCTAAGCCTGGATGAGTTGAAGATGAGACAGAGAATAGAGAATCGTAACGGGATAACCCACACTCTGTGTCATACAAGAATGCATAAGCAGCAGCTGCAAAAGCTGTAGACACTTGTCTGAGATATAAGCCCAGTCATTCAGTGAAAAACACATCCTCCTCCACAGGAAACGTCTCAGGCAATACTGAGAAACAAGCAGCGAGAAATCCCCAGGCGCACGCGCAGGCCTTACCTGTAATGTCGAGTGTCTCTCAGTGCTCTGTTGCTGGGGATCCGCTCACTCTCTCTCTGATTGAAGGCATACAAGCTGTAGGGGTCTTGGCCCGGCTTCCATCTATGAGCAGTGAGGTAGTTCTTCTCTTCAAACTCTTCCAAGAGATCATCCCATTCAGTGTCTGAAATCTGGATTAGTGATGCAGGGTTATACATAAATTTTAGGTACGCCCTAATATAGTACTGTAAAGTAGTATAGTTTAGGGTTTATCCACAAACATTTAAAAATTATAGGTAAATGTGACTCACAGAAAAAAACTTTTGTGTGATGTGATGCGAGATAGATCTGATTTACTGGTTCAGAGCTGTGTACAAGCAAAACCTGATCTTCCCAAATCAAATCTGGTCCTATATTGAATAAAGACTGTCCAATGGGACAGTCTTTATTCAATATAGGACCAGATCTGATTTGGGAAGACTCTAACTTTTTTTTATATGTGATGTGGAAACAACCAGAGTAAGTGGCAAAACTGCATGGTCGTGACAGTTGTGGGGTGATGCAAATGATGGGTGTTTTTCTTTACATTTATTACTAAATGGTTACTCACAAATCAGATTATTATGGTATTCGTATACTGTGATTTTAGAACTGGCCACAAAAAATAACATATCATGCAAACTGTTTGTTTTCTCTATGGCTGCTTTGAAGATGTTCTGCCACACCCAAATCAAACAAGCTGAGAAAGCAACATTGTGCTTTCCCAAGACCCAAATCTATTTTGTCTGATATTTGAAACCTCAGGCCGTAGCCTTAGACAGCATATTGTACAGGCATGATATCAGCATGCTATAAAAGCAGGCACATTCAACCAGAGCAGCTTAACAGCCACATTTTAAGACCTGTTTCATCTATGCTAACTGGGGAATTAAAGTAAGCTATCACACCAACCCACGTGTGTAAAACTTTAAGTATGTTCACATGTGGGTATACTAGTGACTTGCTTTCCAAGAAATAACAAAATAAATAAACAACACTGCTCCCGTTTTCATTATCACTGGACACAGGCCTAGGTTAAATACATATTCTATTTGCATCTGTGCAACATTGATGAGAAAGGCCAGAATGGAATTCTATCACTGTGCTTGCACATATTACTGTCAACATCCAGGGTTGGCAGCGTACCAACAGCAGCTAATTTGAAGTTGGTGTCAGTAGCAGCAAAACAATGCATTCCATCTTCTTCCCTAATCACTAATCACAATATTTAAGATGATTGTTCATGTTAATGGTCCACAGTGATTATTCATGTGACATTCTTTCAGTAGGATAGGTGAGTGCAGGTTGTTTATGGGCACAGGTTGGATCCATGTCCTTATTATAGATAAAAATGTAATTAAGCAATAAAGCATGTAATGTTATTATACTCTTTTCTACACTTCCGGTCTTATCCACTATGCTGTCTAAAGAATTTAAATGCCTAGCACCAGGGCATATGATACAAAAATAGGGGGTTATCGGAGTGTAATTCCAATATCATATGTAATTTAATACATGGACCAATATATGCAATTTTCCACAAAAGAAATCTTACCATTTAATACCACACATTCAAAATGGAAACTATGTGTAAAATGCACAAACTATAAATTAAAAGACTGAAGATTTTCAATAATATAATCTCTATTTATCATTTTATTTACCGTTAACTAAGAAAAGGGAAGGTGCATTTTTGTTTACCAATATATTAGTATATCACTTAATAACAATAATAATATTAATACTTATATTTTACCTATTTACCAAAACTGACAACATATCTTGCACCCCTAATCAATGTATATGATGTTAGCACCAGATACATTCTGCAACCTACATTTTTCAACCGTGGAAAACAAGAACCCAAGTGGCTGTGGGCAACATGCTCAATCAAAATGAATTCATATCTCAGTATACTGAAGCACCGCAGTCTTCCATGCAGGGGGTTGAACAGACTATGTTTCAGAATCCATGAAGGCATATCAATCATAGTTTAATAAACCTACATATTCTGCACCAACAGCACTCTTCCCCATTTATTATTTTTCAAGGGGGCTGCTTTTTCCCTTTTTTGCTGAAGTCAGACCATTAGGAGGGCTGAAGGCTGTGTGGTTGCTGCTGGTGATTACCTGTGCTAGTAGTTTGCTCATTTCACCCCAGAGGAAGAATGGGGACTGATGATGCCGCAGCATTCACCTATACTGTAGCACTAAATGGCAGTTTTCTCGAAAGTTTTAAATACATCAGAAAATTGTTCAACTTTTCAGCCTTGTGCTAAAGAAGTAATTTGGGTAAAATATATCATCAGCTTGATTGTTATATTTTCCCATCAATCTCTAAATGTACAATTGTGGCATAATCAGCTGAAACATAATTAATGACAATAGCATTTAATGAAATGGTTAATATAATTATACCATGATCTCATTAACCTTAATGTGTAATAAACCTGTTATTTTGGATTGAACTGTTCCTTTAATGAGACAGGGGGCATTGAGGCTGTGTGGTGCAAATGTCTGTCCCCCACTGCTTCCCCCTCGCTTGCGCTCTTTTTTGCAGAGCTGTCGGCCTGGTGAGGATGTGTCATGGCCCGTTGCTTTACAAGAGCCACAACAGCATCTTTACAGCCAGTAATAGAGGTGGGTAATTGCAAATGTCTGTTCCTTAAGATAGACTGCTAAGCATGACAATGGCCAGGCTTTCAGTTCAGCCTGCCTATGCATAAAATCAGCTGAAGGCCTGTGAGAAACGGCTGCAGCCGGAGGATCAAATATGATATTTCCATTACAATATGCCATCATGACTCAGCGGCCTTGTTATTCGATGGAGTATAAAAAAATGTGATGGTATTAAGTTTTAAAATGTTGTGACAAAGCTTCAGGATTTAACCATAGGGTGCCATTCCACTCATTTTAAATGTTGTGATACAAATAACAAAGGAAAGTGATGCCCACACCTGTGCATGTTTCTTTACATACTTAGAGACCTGAATCCAGCTTTCACAAAACAGGAACAAGGCATGAATTAGGCTTGATCCAACATGTTTTTTAATCTCAGTTTTACTTTAAATCTGGTGTTTCAGAACAAAAATCTGATGAAAGTGTGCTGTCTGATTCAAACAAACTCAGGTGCGTGAGGTGAATTTTATGAAAACACACTGCACTTGGCAAAACGATCTGCAGAGTGAAAAGTTCCATTTTGCATGATGTGCAGAAAACTTGGAGACTACAGCGCACATGTATTTCCCTGAGGGGCCAAAACAGCCCTGCTTCGCATTCCCTGGTGAAATCATTAGCTCGGTGTTGCTCCACAGCTACGGACTGGGCCGTCTGAGCTGTGCCACATTTGGGGCTTAGCACTCTCCCACTGGCTACTAATGAGGGTCGGAGGACAGACTGAGGAAGTGGTAATTGGATATTCCCTGTCCTGTCATCTGCGCTCCGACCATGTCCTTTTTATAGTACGGGCGAGTCACAGCTTCTGGTCTCCGGGAGCAGGAAGAAACTGCACATGCAGCAACAGTAGCTGATGAACTGCAGAAATGGCACAAAGTACTGCCCCACAAACTGAGAGCTTTCCAACAGGTCCAGACTTTTATTCCTCACTCTCACACTTACTCTCATTCTTCGTAAGTGTATAGCACTGTGATTAAGCAATTATATATAGTGTTTGCGATAAGCATTTTGCAGTTGGTAAACTCCTGATTTGGCATGGTTCAAAGAATAGTAATATATAGAATGGTTCTATATAGAACAATTGCCTTTACTAAAAAAAAACCTTTAAAGATCCAAAAAGTGTTCAATATAAAACTTAAATAAAATTCTTTGACTCTTTGTCCCTTAACAGTAGTGTGACCATCTTCGCTGCCATACAGAAACGCTGTGTAATATGTTCTTTAAAGGTGCATCTACCACAGATTCCATCACCGAAAACAACCAAGTAACCAGGCAAAGAATGATTTGAATGTTCAAATGGTCCTCGCAGTTGTTTAACCAGATACTGTTGTCATCTTGGCAGTGCAGTGTGGTTAGTTAACTGAAGAGCTTGTAAAGCTGCTTTTGAGTTTTCTTTCCACAGTCAGTGGCACAGATAAAGCCACGATAATAAGGCCTGGTTTCAACCTAAGACTGTGTATATTCCAATATCTAGCATAGGAAATTGGCCTATAAATGTTTTGATTAAAAATATTGTAAATATGTTGGTCATGCAAGATTTTCAGACAACTGAAGTTGATAATGTCTTCCAGCGAATCTAAAGTCAGGCTAATTGAAAAAAAAATGAATTACATAATTACAGCAAATATTGCTGCTGTTCAATGAAAACATGTTTCTCCATTTTTGTCTGTTTTTAGTTCTCTCCATGTAGCTGCTCTGTACACTGTGTGAATCATTTTGGATGAATAGACCAATAAAAATACTCAAAATGACTTGCAATAAACCCATATTAAACATTAAACTTCCATTCAGAGTTAAAACATTTTTGCCTTCTCCTGTAAAGTCACCATTTTGGAGATACATGTTTTTCATTTGAGAGCGACAATATTATTTATTCATTATTTATCAATCTTGAAATAATGATTGAAACATCTAAAACACACCCTGAACAGATTATAATAATAACACATAATTACATCATATGTTATTATTATATGTAAAATGGTTAATGGATATTATAAGTGATTCCAAACTTTTGAAGGCTAGTGTACATTTATTGGCATAAAACATTTAATAACTGGTTAGAGGCTAATTTGCTGATTCAGCTTGACAGATGTCACAGTATCAATTACCAAATGATACAGTGCAGTTCTAGACCAGTTTTAAAATGTTTAATTTTTCCACTAATATCAAAATGTTCCAAAATATGACAGCATTAAATTTCACACTATAAGCTCAAATGTTCCGTAGGACTATTCTGTGAGCATTCATTTGTTTTAATCCGTCATGCATTATTTAGAAATACGAATACTGATGGTGTGTGCCATACTGCAGCTGCCACACAGAGCAATAAAGTGTAATATTATATTTCATCCATATCATGTGTCCGAATCTACAGTTATAAAATCAGGGAATTGAACTTCTGTCTTCAGGGGGCTGAACCAGTTCCATCAGCAGGAATGGGAGCTCATATATCACTCCAGATTCAAAGCTCAGCAGTGCACATAATCGTTCAAAACTGGTGCCGAAGAGCCTATAGCCACCCATGAGGACAAGTAAATCAAATTTATGTCATCCAACACCAGTAACATGGATGCACGGGCAATAAGGCAGCTTGTTTGTGTAATATATACTGCACAACACATGTGCCATGAATCAGACTAACAACATATATCAGTTTTCCCTTGCTAAATAATGACAGTGTATCATTCAGTAAATACAGCTCCAGAAACAGATTCACTTTTAATAAGGCTGTGATGTCACCAATCTTTGATGAATGGGTTAACACACTGGCAACTCTACATTATACCATTTACACAGCAGCATACTTCAACGCAGCCCTGATCTATCAAGGCCACCTTATATTTTTCACATTGCATCTTGCCAATTACAGCTACAGCTAGTCTTGGTCTGCCATGGAAGGACTACTGGTGTAAACAGTTTGATTGCTGTAGGTAGCAGACAGACAGCACTTAGAAAACATGGTGTTCAGCACCTAATTCCTTTATATTCCCTCTGCAGTTTGGTGTTCTGCAATGACGTGCAGGCAAATATTTCAGCCAGCTTCTGCTGCAACTTTCAGGCCCACATTGATTGTTGAGTCATTGGAAAATAAGTCTTACATGTACTAGAATTACCTTTTCCCATATTAGTTCTCATGTCCACCTTTTCATGTCTAACTATTCTCAGAAAAAAACTAACATCTTGTAACAACAACCTCAGCATGTGAATGATATATTGATTTGATTTCCCCTCAATAAGAGCTGTTTAAACTGCACTGGCGTCTTACAATTATCCTCTAATGCTTTTGTAGACAATCGCTGCTCAATTACAAATTGAGCTTAATCAAAAGAGGGCCTGTAGAATACAGAGGGAGGTATTAGGGAGGTATGAGATTTAAATTATTCCAGTGCGAAAAGCAGTACCACAAGGTAACATCTGATTCAAGTTTTGGAGTCTGCTATTTTAAGAGCATGTTGGCACAGGACTAAGGGAACGTGTGGGTGAAAAGCCACAGTGAGTAGGAGTGGCAGCAGTGTTCAGTGGGGGAATGTGCATCAGTGTTAGCGCAAAAGGGTGCTCTGCTTGGCTGGACAGCAGGAACACGATTAAAAGTATGTAGGCTTTTATTTTATATATGTGTTCCATATGCTTAATTTAAAATTAATTATCCTGTACTTATAAAAGAACAGAAACAATTTTGACGCAAAACACATTGCCTCAAAACACTGTGGGTGCATGTGTCCAGGAGTAAAAGCTGACACACTTGAAGAGATACCACTACTAGTACTATAATATTAATTATAATAGTAGCATTTTTCCTCTGGTAATTTCAAGATGATCCTGGCACTAGAACAGACTCAAGCAAGCTCAGTGATAGTGTGTGTGTTGAAGCTTAATCTATGTCAAATAGATTAACACTATAAATGCACAGTTCTGTAAAGGCTAATTGTGGTTGTAGTATACCTTCATCATTCATTTGGACATGAAACTGTCATTTTAAGTAATAAAAAACAGAACTGTGAATGTCACATGTTATCATCATTTAGATGGAAACGGCCCATTTCACCCACCTTCAGTTATGAGAGCTGATACATGAATTTACATGTGTATTTTCCCTGCTCCCAGTGAATGGGCTGTTTAAACTGGCTACTGATGTAATTTTATAATGTATACCCTTACTCCAATCACTGAAGCTTACCAAGTTAAACCACTAACCACTATATGAGGTCACTGGAATACTCTATGCCATATATTAAAAAACAGAGCACACCATTACACCTCAGTTAAAAGATAAAACACCTAAACAAAATAGAGGTAGGCAATATGACAATATTTCATTGTATCGTGATAAATTTTGTTATCATGATACACAATGTGCTTTTCTAAGCATATTGAGGATACTGTTAGTGCTTAATAAACACTGATCAGCTGCAGGTTTCATTACTAACAGTGTAATTAGACTGGTTAAGTTACATAAAGCACAGCAGATGCTGAATAAAAAAACGCCTTTTTGAGTACATCACTTAGTAGCTTGAAATAAAGGGCAGGTTTGAGAAATGTGATAGATGCATGAATCAACATGCCTTTTATCCTTTTCAAGTGCTTGTCAAACACTGCAACATATTTGAAATTTTATTTGAAAGGAAAAATATTTTCTTTCTGTTTATTTTTAATCAGTACAGTAACAATGATTTTAATAAAGCTGTTATTCCTCCAAATTACATACTTATGATCTATTGTGATCCATACCTGCAGGCCAGACACTCTGGTCCTCACAAAGCCCTGTAGATGACTGCAAAAATGTCAATATCCTCTATACCCCAAGGTCCCTTACCTTAGCTTCTACTATGAGACAAAACAATGTCATGGACAACTGACAACCTTTGAACCCATTTAGATGTGCTTGCGTGTCTTTCTCTGTGTCAATTACAGAACAACACAGATACAGTATTCTATTTCACCTTTACAGCAGTGCTCCACTGTAAATATCACACATTCTTTCTAGGTAGCCAAACACATTTGGAGCTCTGGGTTTGCGTTTGACTAAGTCATTAGGAAAGATGCTCTAATTCAGACACGGATGGCTCAGCAGACAATGGGGCTTACTGCCGACTATGGCTTATACTACAGGAGAACGTCATCAGCAGTGAGGGTGTTTCTATGGCAGTTTAACTCTGTACGTTAAGGAGGAAGGAAGGTGGACCGTGTGGATTGAACATCTGAACTCGTGTTTACAGACAAAAAAACATAAGCGAGTCGAAGTCTCCAAACGCCAGGTTATGTTAGATACGAGTTTGGCACAGATAGCTGTGGCAACGCATTGCTCCATCCTTTACAAACTTTCCTCCCTAAACCAGAGTTACAATAAGTCACTTTACCCTGAATAGCATTAAAAGTCGCTTTTCTGCCCCGATGTTGCTACATTTTCACAGAAGGACAACCTTCTACATCAAGCAGCGGAGCGCTGTGTGAAACTGCTGTTCTTTCACACAAACGCAGGACCAAAGAAAACACCACCTGCTGAACAAACTGGAGGCTTCTGACTAAACACACACAAGAACGTGGCAGAAAATCGCGGGTTAACACTCGGCGACCGCTGTGTCACAAACTATCTTTGTCCTCAACGCCTCGTTTCCTCACACCTGTCCGGAGTGACGATAAACCCCCGGCTCTTCACACACGCTTTCCACACACTCGACTCACCTCTTTCTCCTTTTGACGCTCGCGTCTTTGGTCAGGTATTTTCCGGCTGTTGAGGAGAATGAAATACAGCAGAGCCGCCAACCAGAAGAGCGCTGCCAGAGCTAAAGTCAGCTTTCGAGAAAGCCTCTTCATGGTTTTTGTTGGTGTTGCTTGTTTTCACGCGGGTGTTTAAGCTAAGCTACATCTTTCCCAAACAGTGTGAGAGTCTTTCTGAGAGGCGTTCGCTCGCTCGTCCCTCCGAAATCTCCCCGAGCTGTGAGCAGACTCGCTGAGGGCGACGGAGAATCGTCGTCCAGCTTGATTAAAATCATCCCGTCCCCCTGCGGAGGTAACAACCAAATGTGAATGAGTTTAGCACCACCTACCGCGGAAAGATCTGGACACGTCTGTTTTCGCTCTCTCGCTCTCTCGCTCTCTCTCTCTCTCTCTCTCTCTTTCCTTCTCTACACTAACTTCTATCTTCACCTTATAAGACACGAGATCATCCGAGGAGGGTAATGGCCAGGTACAATAACTCAGCATAGGTACCTAAATTACATGATGATAATACTTTACACTTTACTTTACACATATTTGAGGACATTTTACTGTTACGACTTGAACCTGGACACTCTCTGCACTTTTGATATGTTTATCCTGATGAGCACTTATTTAAGTACCTACTATTACTGTGCACTGAATACAGTCACTACTTTTGAAGGGTATTTACCAAACCCCCCTTTCACCCCATCCTTATAATCCACTGTTCACTAACAAGCATTCTGTGTTTAATGATAGTCTAGACTTAGAATACTGAATGCTAAAACGATTCTAAGGCTGGTTAATAGACGGTAATAGATAATCTCTTACTGTTTTTTCATAGCATAGATACTAATTATCTATTACCGTCTATTTTAAATTTGACAGGGCTGGCCCAAAATTAAGGCAGAAGCCCTTACACTGATTACTAAATCAGTGTAAGGGCTTCTGCCTTAATTTTGGGCCAGCCCTGTCAAATTTAAAAGGTTAGGCCTTTAAATAAGAGTGATCTTGACAGCACTCAGGTTCTCCCGTCAGGCACATCATGCAGCGGAGAAGAGTGACTCCTAACAACACTGGAAAAAAAGAAGTTGTGGATGCCTATAAGTATTTTGTAACAAAGTTACAAAACCATTCTTAGGCTCTCTATGACTCTACCAAACTACAATTACAGACATACTGACCAAACAGGGCAAGTCGGAGGAAAAAAAAAGAACTCAAGACCAACATCTGCAGTCCTGAAACACCTGGATAGGTATTGGAACAGCCTTTGGAATGGTATGTTTCAAAGGTGGCTCTTTTAAGTCAGTACTGACTTACATTGGCCCCATTATGTTTAGTGCTTTTCAAACTAAGAACCAAATACAAACTGTAAAACTTGGTAGTGGTAGTGTGATGGTTTGGGGTTGTTTTGTTGCATCAGGACCTGGATGCCATGTTACCACTGAGGGAACCATGAATGTTGGTCTGCTAAGAGAATTGTTGAAGACAGTGTCAGGACATCTGTCCTTGAGCTAAAGCTGAAGCACAGTTGGGTCATTTAACAAGATTATGATTCAAACAAACAAGCAGGTCATTTCACATGTGCTTTATACTGTATATTATATATAAAATATATATTCCATCCAGTTATAGAATCACAGCAACTGTTTGAATGCATGAAAGTGGTTTTCAGTGCATTCTGAAATTAAAGTCTTCATTTAATTAACAACTCTGTGTTAAGGAGGAATGCTGACGTTAATACTGAGTCTCGTTTTAGCCATCCCATTCCTTTTAGCCACTCTTTTTTGGGCTTTATCTTTTTAATTTAAGCCAAAAAAAGAAAATTAAAAAACAGCCACAAAGCAGTTCCTGGTATATGCTGAGAATGCAAAAAGTAACCAAGTTGATCACTTTCACATTGACCATGCTTTTGGCCATCTACTCTTCACATAGCATTTTAATCCAAGAGATTTGTCTTCTAGATTTATCATTAAAACATATTAATTTTAATGCTAATATCTTTATGTTGGAAAACAATATTGAATTGAATTAATTGTGTTTACACTATGAGGCCTTTTAGGTAGATATATAGATGCTGGTGTTTTCAGGGTGCTCCCGTGTCCGTGTTACCTTCTGGCTTTCTCCTTTTTAATTAGGTTATGTTATAATCAGACCTGCCGGAGTCGTCAGACACACTCTGATGCGGATGCTCAACATTCTCCGCCCTCCATAAAATTCCTCTCAGAACTAACTTTCTCTTTCTCTTTTTACCTTCTCCGAGTAAATGGCCAACCAGCCCGACCTGCTGGAAGATTGCCCGCTGAGGTCCCCTCTACCTGCGTCAAACCAGCTGCCACCTACCAGTCCGACCAGCGGGCCCCCCCACCCGCCACCACCCATGGCGGACTGGCGGCTCTCCCGCCTGCAGCTATTGCCTGTTTGGTGGCCTTGTTGAAACCTAGATGGACTCGTGGCTGTCTGCCACTATTATTATCACCACTATTAACTTTCTGTTGTATCTGGTTTAGTAATTTATATCATTAATGTTTAAATAGTTCTGACCAGAGGAGGATGGCTCTGTCACGCCCGCGCCGCCGCGCCCGCCCCAGAGGCAGTCCCGGGCCGCGGCTCACAGGAAATAATGAACTATTTGTTAATGTACCATGTCATGTTTATTCATGGAAGGACTTTTATGTTGAAATGGACTTTCGGGTTGACGCCCCTCGTCGCCATTTTGGTTTCGGGTTTTGTTTGTCATGTGACTGTTCATTGTCTGGTTAATGTGTTACACCTGTGGGCTGGTGTATTTAAGTAGGGCTAGTGCCAGCTGCTGGTTGCTGAGGATTACCCTTAGTGCGCCACATGCACCCAGGTTATTCAGTTAACGGTAGAGACTCAGTATTCACCGGTCTGGTCTGTAGAGTGCTTCCTTGTACAAGAGGACTCTCTCTCTACCTAGCTAGCTTAGCAGGGGAAGCTAACTAGCTAGGCATCTCTCATCTCAGGGTCCATTAGGGAGCTACTGCAGGTCTGCGGCGATCTCTCGCCAGGCTTCTTCGGTTCAGCAAGCTGGGGTCCCGGAGCTCCAGGAGTGAGCGACTCTCCAGCTTGCTTCAGCAGTTAGCTCTCCTCATTGTCGGACCGGATCAGTCGTCTAGGTCTGGCGGCTGACTCCTCACGCTCTCAAGTCTAGTAAGTTCAATGCGCCTGACTAGCGCTACTCTTTATGTTCTAGTTCTTAGTTTTCCCAAGCTCGGCTTGGTAGTTTATGTTTCTGAGTAGCGGTATTGGCTCAGCCCAGGCAGCCAGCACTGCCCTAGTGCCTCGCCTGTTCTTTTTGTTTGTCCAGTATTGTTTGTCACAGTTTTGTGTAGTTCTTCCTTATCCCTAGTAACTGGTGCTGCATTTCTGTTTGTTTATGGTTTGTTATCAATAAACTCCTCGCTTCGGTCCATCCCCTGCAAGTGTTCTCCCGTCATTGTCAGACCGAGTGGATCATGACAGGCTCCCCCTTGTGAGTCTTGGTTCCTCCCAAGGTTTCTTCCTCTAGCTTTGAGGGAGTTTTTCCTTGCCACTGTCGCCGTTTGGCTTGCTCACGGGGGTCTTTGATCCTTCATGTTATTTCTTCTTTCTTCTCTGTCTCTGTCCTTTATTAAGTACTAATTATGTAAAGCTGCTTTGTGACGGCAACAGTTGTAAAAAGAGCTATACAAATAAATCTGACTTGACTTGACTTGACTTTTAGCAACTTTGACAACTACCTTCTTAATCTGTTACTATTAATTCCACCAATGGAAAGTTTTTATAAACATTTGGTGGAGGTTGCTTGTATTAAAAATACAACATCTTTATACAAATCTCAGCATGTTTTAAGTACAATTAAGTGCATTTTTTTTCACTAGGGTAACCCTAGATTCAACCCTTGAGCCTATTTTCTCATCTTAAGCCGAAATTTGAAAGTTTAGGGACTCAAAACTCTGAACATAGCTCTACACTGCCAAGGTGTACGACCCATATTTTAGCTCCAAACCCTAAAGATCCCACAACACAAAAAGTACCTCAATCCCCTTAGACTGTACAAACCCTAACGGTAGGTAAAATGCCAAAAGCTTTAAAAACCAAAATTATATTTCCAATCCCTTAGACTCTCCAATCCTTAACCCGATATATAACCTTTAAGTCTATTCTAATCCGAAAATAGTCTTAAACACGAAGGCTCTCGCAACACGAACCCTAACTCCCTAAGTCCCTACAAAGACTTACCCTTTCTCCAAATCCTAAGATTTTCCCATCTCTAACCCTAGAAACAACCCTTGGGTCGGTTCTAAACCTAAATCTACCTCTTAACTGTTGGAATTTCATAACCCTAACCATAGTCTCAACACATAAGCCAATTCTAAACCTAAGCATAGCTCCAAGCCCTTAGGGTCTCAAAACCCTAAACATACCGAAATGCTCTATGGCTGTGCTGACCCTATCCCTAGCTTCAAACCCTACTTCAATCACGTAAGACTGTTATAACCCAAACACTAGCTGCAAACCCTAAAGCTATCACAATGCTTACCTTAGCTCCAAACTCAAACGCTAGCCCAACCCTAACCCTGGATACAACTCTTAAGCCCATATTAACCCTATACCTAGCTCCAAACCCTAAAGCTTTCAGATCCTTAAACATAGCTACTGACAGCAAGGCTCTCCTAACCTTATGCAAATGAAAAATGTAAGCTTAAGAATACTAATCTCAATTATGCTACAGTGCACTAAAATCTAGTTTTTGCCAAATGAATGATGTTTACACTTAAAGAGCAATGAGATGGAACAACGGGTATTTATAATTATAATTCTTTAATTGTACAGAAAATGTGCAAACCCATAACTTTGAGTTAAGTATACTTAACTGCGTTAAAATGGGAGTATTTTAATTATCCTTTTTTTGTAGACATTAAGTATACTACTGCATATGTCTGTAAACAAATATTCTACATACTCTAAACTTAACTTGAAATGAAAACTATTTTAACAACTACAACTGCTTTACTAGTATACAATGAGCATATTAGAAAAAACTAAAATACATGTTAAATATGTTTTAAATAAGACACTCAAGCCAGTTTGCAGGGCTGGATTTTATTCTCAACGGAACTGACACAAAATATTGACAATTACCATCTTCAAAAACAAACAACATGACACTTCAAGCGTTTCCACTTCAACTTTCACCCAACTTGCCTCATAAAGCTCAACACAGAGTCTAAGCAACTACAAATCTATGTTAAAACCATTTAACACTGAGGGGAAGGTTACTTCGGGGGAATGACTTCACGCTGATGGTGAGTGATTCAGGAAAAACACACCCAGTATGCAAATAGATGGTCCCAAGAACCAATTGGAATATTGGAAGTTTTACTCAAATAGCTTGTATTCCACAGTCAAACCCACTGTATATTACTGACCCAACACGGCTGACTCAGTTACTGGAATTGTTTGAGATACATCAATTTGTAAGAAATGATGACATAAACTTGCTAGTAAAAATACAACATCTTTATACAAATCTCAGTATGTTTTAAGTACAATTAAGTGCATTTTTTCACTAGGGTAACCCTAAATTCAACCCTTGAGCCTATGTTCTCATCTTAAGCTGAAATTTGAAAGTTTAGGGACTCAAAACTCTGAACATAGCTCTACACTGCCAAGGTGTATGACCCATATTCTAGCTCCAAACCCTAAAGATCCCACAACACAAGAAGGAGCTCAATCCCCTAAGACTGTACAAACCCTAACGGTAGGTAAAATGCCAAAAGTTTTAAAAACCCAAATTGTACTTCCAATCCCTTAGACTCTCCAAACCATAACCCGATATATAACCTTTAAGTCTATTCTAATCCGAAAATAGTCTTAAACACGAAGGCTCTCACAACACGAACCCTAACTCCAAACCCTAAGTCCCTACAAAGACTTACCCTTTCTCCAAATCCTAAGATTTTCCCATCTCTAACCCTAGAAACAACCCTTGGGTCGGTTCTAAACCAAAATCTACCTCCTAACTGTTGGAATTTCATAACCCTAACCCTAGTCTCAACACATAAGCCAATTCTAAACCTAAGCATAGCTCCAAGCCCTTAGGGTCTCAAAACCCTAAACATACCGAAATGCTCTATGGCTGTGCTGACCCTATCCCTAGCTCCAAACCCTACTTCAATCACCTAAAACTGTTCTGACCCAAACACTAGCTGCAAACCCTAAAGCTATCACAATGCTTACCTTAGCTCCAAACTCAAACGCTAGCCCAACCCTAACCCTGGATACAAATCTTAAGCCCATATTAACCCTATACCTAGCTCCAAACCCTAAAGCTTTCAGATCCTTAAACATAGCTACTGACAGCAAGGCTCTCCTAACTTTATGCAAATGAAAAATGTAAGCTCAAGAATACTAATCTCAATTATGCTACAGTGCACTAAAATCTAGTTTTTGCCAAATGAATGATGTTTACACTTAAAGAGCAATGAGATGGAACAACGGGTATTTATAATTATAATTCTTTAATTGTACAGAAAATGTGCAAACCCATAACTTTGAGTTAAGTATACTTAACTGTGTTAAAATGGGAGTATTTTAATTATCCTTTTTTGTAGACATTAAGTATACTACTGCATATGTCTGTAAACAAATATTCTACATACTCTAAACTTAACTTGAAAAAAAAAAACTAATTTAACAACTACAACTGCTTTACTAGCATGCAATGAGCATATTACTAAAAAATTAAATAATTGTTAAATATGTTTTAAATAAGACACTCAAGCCTGTTTGCAGTGCTGGATTTTATTCTCAATGGAACTGACGCAAAATATTGACCATTACCATCTTTAAAAACAAGCAACATGACACTTCAAGTGTTTCCACTTTAGCTTTCAGCCAACTTGCCTCATAGAGCTCAACACAGAGTCTAAGCAACTACAAATCTATGTTAAAACCGTTTAACACTGAGGGGAAGGTTATTTCGGGGGAATGACTTCACGCTGATGGTGAGTGATTCAGGAAAAACACACCCAGTATGCAAATAGGTGGTCCCAAGAACCAATTGGAATATTGGAAGTTTTACTCAAATAGCTTGTATTCCACAGTCAAACCCACTGTATATTACTGACCCAACATGGCTGACTCAGTTACTGGAATTGTTTGAGATACATCAATTTGAAAGAAATGATGACATAAACTTGCTAGTAAAAATACAACATCTTTATACAAATCTCAGTATGTTTTAAGTACAATTAAGTGCATTTTTTCACTAGGGTAACCCTAAATTCAACCCTTGAGCCTATGTTCTCATCTTAAGCTGAAATTTGAAAGTTTAGGGACTCAAAACTCTGAACATAGCTCTACACTGCCAAGGTGTATGACCCATATTCTAGCTCCAAACCCTAAAGATCCCACAACACAAGAAGTAGCTCAATCCCCTAAGACTGTACAAACCCTAACGGTAGGTAAAATGCCAAAAGTTTTAAAAACCCAAATTGTACTTCCAATCCCTTAGACTCTCCAAACCATAAACTGATATATAACCTTTAAGTCTATTCTTATCCGAAAATAGTCTTAAACACGAAGGCACTCACAACACGAACCCTAAGTCCAAACCCTAAGTCCCTACAAAGACTTACCCTTTCTCCAAATCCTAAGATTTTCCCATCTCTAACCCTAGAAACAACCCTTGGGTCGGTTCTAAACCAAAATCTACCTCCTAACTGTTGGAATTTCATAACCCTAACCCTAGTCTCAACACATAAGCCAATTCTAAACCTAAGCATAGCTCCAAGCCCTTAGGGTCTCAAAACCCTAAACATACCGAAATGCTCTATGGCTGTGCTGACCCTATCCCTAGCTCCAAACCCTACTTCAATCACCTAAAACTGTTCTGACCCAAACACTAGCTGCAAACCCTAAAGCTATCACAATGCTTACCTTAGCTCCAAACTCGAACGCTAGCCCAAGCCTAACCCTGGATACAACTCTTAAGCCCATATTAACCCTATACCTAGCTCCAAACCCTAAAGCTTTCAGATCCTTAAACATAGCTACTGACAGCAAGGCTCTCCTAACCTTATGCAAATGAAAAATGTAAGCTCAAGAATACTAATCTCAATTATGCTACAGTGCACTAAAATCTAGTTTTTGCCAAATGAATGATTATTACACTTAAAGAGCAATGAGATGGAACAATGGGTATTTATAATTATAATTTTTTAATTGTACAGAAAATGTGCAAACCCATAACTTTGAGTTAAGTATATTTAACTGTGTTAAAACGGGAGTATTTTAATTATCCTTTTTTGTAGACATTAAGTATACTACTGCATATGTCTGTAAACAAATATTCTACATACTCTGAACTTAAATTGAAATTAAAACAATTTTAATGCACTACAACTGCTTTACTAGTATACAATGAGCATATTAGAAAAAACTGAAACACATGTTAAATATGTTTTAAATTAGACACTCAAGACAGTTTGCAGCGCTGGATTTTATTCTCAATGGAACTGACAAAACATATTGACAATTACCATCTTCAAAAACAAACAACATGACTCCTCAAGTGTTTTCACTTCAACATTTAGTTAACTTACATTATAGATTTCAACACAGAGTCTTAGCAACTACAAATCTATGTTAAAAACATGTAACACTGAGGGGAAGGTTACTTCGGGGGAATGACTTCACGCTGATGGTGAGTGATTCAGGAAAAACACACCCAGTATGCAAATAGGTGGTCCCAAGAACCAATTGGAATATTGGAAGTTTTACTCAAATAGCTTGTATTCCACAGTCAAATCTGCTGTATATTACTGACCCAACACGGCTGACTCAGTTACTGGAATTGTTTGAGAAACATCAGTTTGAAAGAAATTATGACATAAACTTGCTAGTAAAAATACAACATCTTTATACAAATCTTAGTATGTTTTAAGTACAATTAAGTGCATTTTTTTTACTCGGCTATCTCTAGATTTCCACCCTTGAGCCTATGTTCTCATCTTAAGCCGAAATTTGAAAGTTTAGGGAATCAAAACTCTGAACATAGCTCTACACTGCCAAGGTGTATGACCCATATTCTAGCTCCAAACCCTAAAGATCCCACAACACAAAAAGTACCTCAATCCCCTAAGACTGTACAAACCCTAACGGTAGGTAAAATGCCAAAAGTTTTAAAAACCCAAATTGTACTTCCAATCCCTTAGACTCTCCAAACCTTAACCCTATATATAACCTTTAAGTCTATTCTAATCCGAAAATAGTCTTAAACACGAAGGCACTCAAAACACGAACCCTAACTCCAAACCCTAAGTCCGTAAAAACACTTACCCTTTCTCCAAATCCTAAGATTTTCCCATCTCTAACCCTAGAAACAACCCTTGGGTCGGTTCTAAACCTAAATCTACCTCCTAACTGTTGGAATTTCATAACCCTAACCCTAGTCTCAACACATAAGCCAATTCTAAACCTAAGCATAGCTCCAAGCCCTTAGGGTCTCAAAACCCTAAACATACCGAAATGCTCTGTGGCTGTGCTGACCCTATCCCTAGCTCCAAACCCTGCTTCAATCACCTAAGACTGTTCTAACCCAAACACTAGCTGCAAACCCTAAAGCTATCACAATGCTTACCTTAGCTCCAAACTCAAACGCTAGCCCAACCCTAACCCTGGATACAACTCTTAAGCCCATATTAACCCTATACCTAGCTCCAAACCCTAAAGCTTTCAGATCCTTAAACATAGCTACTGACAGCAAGGCTCTCCTAACCTTATGCAAATGAAAAATGTAAGCTCAAGAATACTAATCTCAATTATGCTACAGTGCACTAAAATCTAGTTTTTGCCAAATGAATGATGTTTACACTTAAAGAGCAATGAGATGGAACAACGGGTATTTATAATTATAATTCTTTAATTGTACAGAAAATGTGCAAACCCATACTTTTGAGTTAAGTATACTTAACTGTGTTAAAATGGGAGTATTTTAATTATCCTTTTTTGTAGACATTAAGTATACTACTGCATATGTCTGTAAACAAATATTCTACATACTCTAAACTTAACTTGAAATGAAAACTAATTTAACAACTACAACTGCTTTACTAGTATACAATGAGCATATTAGAAAAAACTAAAATACACGTTAAATATGTTTTAAATAAGACACTCAAGCCAGTTTGCAGTGCTGGATTTTATTCTCAATGGAACTGACATAAAATATTGACAATTACCATCTTCAAAAACAAACAGTATGACACTTCAAGCGTTTCCACTTCAGCTTTCAGCCAACTTGCCTCATAAAGCTCAACACAGAGTCTAAACAACTACAAATCTATGTTAAAACCATTTAACACTGAGGGGAAGGTTACTTTGGGGGAATGACTTCACGCTGATGGTGAGTGATTCAGGAAAAACACACCCAGTATGCAAATAGGTGGTCCCAAGAACCAATTGGAATATTGGAAGTTTTACTCAAATAGCTTGTATTCCACAGTCAAACCCACTGTATATTACTGACCCAACACGGCTGACTCAGTTTCTGGAATTGTTTGAGATACATCAATTTGAAAGAAATGATGACATAAACTTGCTAGTAAAAATACAACATCTTTATACAAATCTCAGTATGTTTTAAGTACAATTAAGTGCATTTTCTCACTAGGGTAACCCTAAATTCAACCCTTGAGCCTATGTTCTCATCTTCAGCTGAAATTTGAAAGTTTAGGGACTCAAAACTCTGAACATAGCTCTACACTGCCAAGCTGTATGACCCATATTCTAGCTCCAAACCCTAAAGATCCCACAACACAAAAAGTACCTAAATCCCCTAAGACTGTACAAACCCTAACTGTAGGTAAAATGCCAAAAGCTTTAAAAACCCAAATTGAGCTTCCAATCCCTTAGACTCTCCAAACCTTAACCCGATATATAACCTTTAAGTCTATTCTAATCCAAAAATAGTCTTAAACACGAAGGCTCTCACAACACGAACCATCACAAAAAAACACCCTAAGTCCCTACAAAGACTTACCCTTTCTCCAAATCCTAAGATTTTCCCATCTCTAACCCTAGAAACAACCCTTGGTTCGGTTCTAAACCAAAATCTACCTCCTAACTGTTGGAATTTCATAACCCTAACCCTAGTCTCAACACATAAGCCAATTCTAAACCTAAGCATAGCTCCAAGCCCTTAGGGTCTCAAAACCCTAAACATACCGAAATGCTCTATGGCTGTGCTGACCCTATCCCTAGCTCCAAACCCTGCTTCAATCACCTAAGACTGTTCTGACCCAAACACTAGCTGCAAACCCTAAAGCTATCACAATGCTTACCTTAGCTCCAAACTCGAACGCTAGCCCAAGCCTAACCCTGGATACAACTCTTAAGCCCATATTAACCCTATACCTAGCTCCAAACCCTAAAGCTTTCAGATCCTTAAACATAGCTACTGACAGCAAGGCTCTCCTAACCTTATGCAAATGAAAAATGTAAGCTCAAGAATACTAATCTCAATTATGCTACAGTGCACTAAAATCTAGTTTTTGCCAAATGAATGATTATTACACTTAAAGAGCAATGAGATGGAACAATGGGTATTAATAATTATAATTTTTTAATTGTACAGAAAATGTGCAAACCCATAACTTTGAGTTAAGTATACTTAACTGTGTTAAAACGGGAGTATTTTAATTATCCTTTTTTGTAGACATTAAGTATACTACTGCATATGTCTGTAAACAAATATTCTACATACTCTGAACTTAAATTGAAATTAAAACAATTTTAATGCACTACAACTGCTTTACTAGTATACAATGAGCATATTAGAAAAAACTGAAACACATGTTAAATATGTTTTAAATTAGACACTCAAGACAGTTTACAGCGCTGGATTTTATTCTCAATGGAACTGACAAAACATATTGACAATTACCATCTTCAAAAACAAACAACATGACTCCTCAAGTGTTTTCTCTTCAACATTTAGTTAACTTACATTATAGATTTCAACACAGAGTCTTAGCAACTACAAATCTATGTTAAAAACATGTAACACTGAGGGGAAGGTTACTTCGGGGGAATGACTTCACGCTGATGGTGAGTGATTCAGGAAAAACACACCCAGTATGCAAATAGGTGGTCCCAAGAACCAATTGGAATATTGGAAGTTTTACTCAAATAGCTTGTATTCCACAGTCAAATCTGCTGTATATTACTGACCCAACACGGCTGACTCAGTTACTGGAATTGTTTGAGAAACATCAGTTTGAAAGAAATTATGACATAAACTTGCTAGTAAAAATACAACATCTTTATACAAATCTTAGTATGTTTTAAGTACAATTAAGTGCATTTTTTTTTACTCGGCTATCTCTAGATTTCCACCCTTGAGCCTATGTTCTCATCTTAAGCCGAAATTTGAAAGTTTAGGGAATCAAAACTCTGAACATAGCTCTACACTGCCAAGGTGTATGACCCATATTCTAGCTCCAAACCCTAAAGATCCCACAACACAAAAAGTACCTCAATCCCCTAAGACTGTACAAACCCTAACGGTAGGTAAAATGCCAAAAGTTTTAAAAACCCAAATTGTACTTCCAATCCCTTAGACTCTCCAAACCTTAACCCTATATATAACCTTTAAGTCTATTCTAATCCGAAAATAGTCTTAAACACGAAGGCACTCAAAACACGAACCCTAACTCCAAACCCTAAGTCCGTAAAAACACTTACCCTTTCTCCAAATCCTAAGATTTTCCCATCTCTAACCCTAGAAACAACCCTTGGGTCGGTTCTAAACCTAAATCTACCTCCTAACTGTTGGAATTTCATAACCCTAACCCTAGTCTCAACACATAAGCCAATTCTAAACCTAAGCATAGCTCCAAGCCCTTAGGGTCTCAAAACCCTAAACATACCGAAATGCTCTATGGCTGTGCTGACCCTATCCCTAGCTCCAAACCCTGCTTCAATCACCTAAGACTGTTCTAACCCAAACACTAGCTGCAAACCCTAAAGCTATCACAATGCTTACCTTAGCTCCAAACTCAAACGCTAGCCCAACCCTAACCCTGGATACAACTCTTAAGCCCATATTAACCCTATACCTAGCTCCAAACCCTAAAGCTTTCAGATCCTTAAACATAGCTACTGACAGCAAGGCTCTCCTAACCTTATGCAAATGAAAAATGTAAGCTCAAGAATACTAATCTCAATTATGCTACAGTGCACTAAAATCTAGTTTTTGCCAAATGAATGATGTTTACACTTAAAGAGCAATGAGATGGAACAACGGGTATTTATAATTATAATTCTTTAATTGTACAGAAAATGTGCAAACCCATACTTTTGAGTTAAGTATACTTAACTGTGTTAAAATGGGAGTATTTTAATTATCCTTTTTTGTAGACATTAAGTATACTACTGCATATGTCTGTAAACAAATATTCTACATACTCTAAACTTAACTTGAAATGAAAACTAATTTAACAACTACAACTGCTTTACTAGTATACAATGAGCATATTAGAAAAAACTAAAATACATGTTAAATATGTTTTAAATAAAACACTCAAGCCAGTTTGCAGTGCTGGATTTTATTCTCAATGGAACTGACATAAAATATTGACAATTACCATCTTCAAAAACAAACAGCATGACACTTCAAGTGTTTCCACTTCAGCTTTCAGCCAATTTGCCTCATGAAGCTCAATACAGAGCCTAAGCAACTACAAATCTATGTTAAAACCATTTAACACTGAGGGGAAGGTTACTTTGGGGAAATGACTTCACGCTGATGGTGAGTGATTCAGGAAAAACACACCCAGTATGCAAATAGGTGGTCCCACGAATCAATTGGAATATTGGAAGTTTTACTCAAACAGCTTGTATTCCACAGTCAAACCCACTGTATATTACTGACCCAACACGGCTGACTCAGTTACTGGAATTGTTTGAGATACATCAATTTGAAAGAAATGATGACATAAACTTGCTAGTAAAAATACAACATCTTTATACAAATCTCAGTATGTTTTAAATACAATTAAGTGCATTTTTTCACTAGGGTAACCCTAAATTCAACCCTTGAGCCTATGTTCTCATCTTAAGCTGAAATTTGAAAGTTTAGGGACTCAAAACTCTGAACATAGCTCTACACTGCCAAGGTGTATGACCCATATTCTAGCTCCAAACCCTAAAGATCCCACAACACAAGAAGTAGCTCAATCCCCTAAGACTGTACAAACCCTAACGGTAGGTAAAATGCCAAAAGTTTTAAAAACCCAAATTGTACTTCCAATCCCTTAGACTCTCCAAACCATAAACTGATATATAACCTTTAAGTCTATTCTTATCCGAAAATAGTCTTAAACACGAAGGCACTCACAACACGAACCCTAAGTCCAAACCCTAAGTCCCTACAAAGACTTACCCTTTCTCCAAATCCTAAGATTTTCCCATCTCTAACCCTAGAAACAACCCTTGGGTCGGTTCTAAACCAAAATCTACCTCCTAACTGTTGGAATTTCATAACCCTAACCCTAGTCTCAACACATAAGCCAATTCTAAACCTAAGCATAGCTCCAAGCCCTTAGGGTCTCAAAACCCTAAACATACCGAAATGCTCTATGGCTGTGCTGACCCTATCCCTAGCTCCAAACCCTACTTCAATCACCTAAAACTGTTCTGACCCAAACACTAGCTGCAAACCCTAAAGCTATCACAATGCTTACCTTAGCTCCAAACTCGAACGCTAGCCCAAGCCTAACCCTGGATACAACTCTTAAGCCCATATTAACCCTATACCTAGCTCCAAACCCTAAAGCTTTCAGATCCTTAAACATAGCTACTGACAGCAAGGCTCTCCTAACCTTATGCAAATGAAAAATGTAAGCTCAAGAATACTAATCTCAATTATGCTACAGTGCACTAAAATCTAGTTTTTGCCAAATGAATGATTATTACACTTAAAGAGCAATGAGATGGAACAATGGGTATTTATAATTATAATTTTTTAATTGTACAGAAAATGTGCAAACCCATAACTTTGAGTTAAGTATATTTAACTGTGTTAAAACGGGAGTATTTTAATTATCCTTTTTTGTAGACATTAAGTATACTACTGCATATGTCTGTAAACAAATATTCTACATACTCTGAACTTAAATTGAAATTAAAACAATTTTAATGCACTACAACTGCTTTACTAGTATACAATGAGCATATTAGAAAAAACTGAAACACATGTTAAATATGTTTTAAATTAGACACTCAAGACAGTTTGCAGCGCTGGATTTTATTCTCAATGGAACTGACAAAACATATTGACAATTACCATCTTCAAAAACAAACAACATGACTCCTCAAGTGTTTTCACTTCAACATTTAGTTAACTTACATTATAGATTTCAACACAGAGTCTTAGCAACTACAAATCTATGTTAAAAACATGTAACACTGAGGGGAAGGTTACTTCGGGGGAATGACTTCACGCTGATGGTGAGTGATTCAGGAAAAACACACCCAGTATGCAAATAGGTGGTCCCAAGAACCAATTGGAATATTGGAAGTTTTACTCAAATAGCTTGTATTCCACAGTCAAATCTGCTGTATATTACTGACCCAACACGGCTGACTCAGTTACTGGAATTGTTTGAGAAACATCAGTTTGAAAGAAATTATGACATAAACTTGCTAGTAAAAATACAACATCTTTATACAAATCTTAGTATGTTTTAAGTACAATTAAGTGCATTTTTTTTACTCGGCTATCTCTAGATTTCCACCCTTGAGCCTATGTTCTCATCTTAAGCCGAAATTTGAAAGTTTAGGGAATCAAAACTCTGAACATAGCTCTACACTGCCAAGGTGTATGACCCATATTCTAGCTCCAAACCCTAAAGATCCCACAACACAAAAAGTACCTCAATCCCCTAAGACTGTACAAACCCTAACGGTAGGTAAAATGCCAAAAGTTTTAAAAACCCAAATTGTACTTCCAATCCCTTAGACTCTCCAAACCTTAACCCTATATATAACCTTTAAGTCTATTCTAATCCGAAAATAGTCTTAAACACGAAGGCACTCAAAACACGAACCCTAACTCCAAACCCTAAGTCCGTAAAAACACTTACCCTTTCTCCAAATCCTAAGATTTTCCCATCTCTAACCCTAGAAACAACCCTTGGGTCGGTTCTAAACCTAAATCTACCTCCTAACTGTTGGAATTTCATAACCCTAACCCTAGTCTCAACACATAAGCCAATTCTAAACCTAAGCATAGCTCCAAGCCCTTAGGGTCTCAAAACCCTAAACATACCGAAATGCTCTGTGGCTGTGCTGACCCTATCCCTAGCTCCAAACCCTGCTTCAATCACCTAAGACTGTTCTAACCCAAACACTAGCTGCAAACCCTAAAGCTATCACAATGCTTACCTTAGCTCCAAACTCAAACGCTAGCCCAACCCTAACCCTGGATACAACTCTTAAGCCCATATTAACCCTATACCTAGCTCCAAACCCTAAAGCTTTCAGATCCTTAAACATAGCTACTGACAGCAAGGCTCTCCTAACCTTATGCAAATGAAAAATGTAAGCTCAAGAATACTAATCTCAATTATGCTACAGTGCACTAAAATCTAGTTTTTGCCAAATGAATGATGTTTACACTTAAAGAGCAATGAGATGGAACAACGGGTATTTATAATTATAATTCTTTAATTGTACAGAAAATGTGCAAACCCATACTTTTGAGTTAAGTATACTTAACTGTGTTAAAATGGGAGTATTTTAATTATCCTTTTTTGTAGACATTAAGTATACTACTGCATATGTCTGTAAACAAATATTCTACATACTCTAAACTTAACTTGAAATGAAAACTAATTTAACAACTACAACTGCTTTACTAGTATACAATGAGCATATTAGAAAAAACTAAAATACACGTTAAATATGTTTTAAATAAGACACTCAAGCCAGTTTGCAGTGCTGGATTTTATTCTCAATGGAACTGACATAAAATATTGACAATTACCATCTTCAAAAACAAACAGTATGACACTTCAAGCGTTTCCACTTCAGCTTTCAGCCAACTTGCCTCATAAAGCTCAACACAGAGTCTAAACAACTACAAATCTATGTTAAAACCATTTAACACTGAGGGGAAGGTTACTTTGGGGGAATGACTTCACGCTGATGGTGAGTGATTCAGGAAAAACACACCCAGTATGCAAATAGGTGGTCCCAAGAACCAATTGGAATATTGGAAGTTTTACTCAAATAGCTTGTATTCCACAGTCAAACCCACTGTATATTACTGACCCAACACGGCTGACTCAGTTTCTGGAATTGTTTGAGATACATCAATTTGAAAGAAATGATGACATAAACTTGCTAGTAAAAATACAACATCTTTATACAAATCTCAGTATGTTTTAAGTACAATTAAGTGCATTTTCTCACTAGGGTAACCCTAAATTCAACCCTTGAGCCTATGTTCTCATCTTCAGCTGAAATTTGAAAGTTTAGGGACTCAAAACTCTGAACATAGCTCTACACTGCCAAGCTGTATGACCCATATTCTAGCTCCAAACCCTAAAGATCCCACAACACAAAAAGTACCTAAATCCCCTAAGACTGTACAAACCCTAACTGTAGGTAAAATGCCAAAAGCTTTAAAAACCCAAATTGAGCTTCCAATCCCTTAGACTCTCCAAACCTTAACCCGATATATAACCTTTAAGTCTATTCTAATCCAAAAATAGTCTTAAACACGAAGGCTCTCACAACACGAACCATCACAAAAAAACACCCTAAGTCCCTACAAAGACTTACCCTTTCTCCAAATCCTAAGATTTTCCCATCTCTAACCCTAGAAACAACCCTTGGTTCGGTTCTAAACCAAAATCTACCTCCTAACTGTTGGAATTTCATAACCCTAACCCTAGTCTCAACACATAAGCCAATTCTAAACCTAAGCATAGCTCCAAGCCCTTAGGGTCTCAAAACCCTAAACATACCGAAATGCTCTATGGCTGTGCTGACCCTATCCCTAGCTCCAAACCCTGCTTCAATCACCTAAGACTGTTCTGACCCAAACACTAGCTGCAAACCCTAAAGCTATCACAATGCTTACCTTAGCTCCAAACTCGAACGCTAGCCCAACCCTAACCCTGGATACAACTCTTAAGCCCATATTAACCCTATACCTAGCTCCAAACCCTAAAGCTTTCAGATCCTTAAACATAGCTACTGACAGCAAGGCTCTCCTAACCTTATGCAAATGAAAAATGTAAGCTCAAGAATACTAATCTCAATTATGCTACAGTGCACTAAAATCTAGTTTTTGCCAAATGAATGATTATTACACTTAAAGAGCAATGAGATGGAACAATGGGTATTAATAATTATAATTTTTTAATTGTACAGAAAATGTGCAAACCCATAACTTTGAGTTAAGTATACTTAACTGTGTTAAAACGGGAGTATTTTAATTATCCTTTTTTGTAGACATTAAGTATACTACTGCATATGTCTGTAAACAAATATTCTACATACTCTGAACTTAAATTGAAATTAAAACAATTTTAATGCACTACAACTGCTTTACTAGTATACAATGAGCATATTAGAAAAAACTGAAACACATGTTAAATATGTTTTAAATTAGACACTCAAGACAGTTTGCAGCGCTGGATTTTATTCTCAATGGAACTGACAAAACATATTGACAATTACCATCTTCAAAAACAAACAACATGACTCCTCAAGTGTTTTCTCTTCAACATTTAGTTAACTTACATTATAGATTTCAACACAGAGTCTTAGCAACTACAAATCTATGTTAAAAACATGTAACACTGAGGGGAAGGTTACTTCGGGGGAATGACTTCACGCTGATGGTGAGTGATTCAGGAAAAACACACCCAGTATGCAAATAGGTGGTCCCAAGAACCAATTGGAATATTGGAAGTTTTACTCAAATAGCTTGTATTCCACAGTCAAATCTGCTGTATATTACTGACCCAACACGGCTGACTCAGTTACTGGAATTGTTTGAGAAACATCAGTTTGAAAGAAATTATGACATAAACTTGCTAGTAAAAATACAACATCTTTATACAAATCTTAGTATGTTTTAAGTACAATTAAGTGCATTTTTTTTTACTCGGCTATCTCTAGATTTCCACCCTTGAGCCTATGTTCTCATCTTAAGCCGAAATTTGAAAGTTTAGGGAATCAAAACTCTGAACATAGCTCTACACTGCCAAGGTGTATGACCCATATTCTAGCTCCAAACCCTAAAGATCCCACAACACAAAAAGTACCTCAATCCCCTAAGACTGTACAAACCCTAACGGTAGGTAAAATGCCAAAAGTTTTAAAAACCCAAATTGTACTTCCAATCCCTTAGACTCTCCAAACCTTAACCCTATATATAACCTTTAAGTCTATTCTAATCCGAAAATAGTCTTAAACACGAAGGCACTCAAAACACGAACCCTAACTCCAAACCCTAAGTCCGTAAAAACACTTACCCTTTCTCCAAATCCTAAGATTTTCCCATCTCTAACCCTAGAAACAACCCTTGGGTCGGTTCTAAACCTAAATCTACCTCCTAACTGTTGGAATTTCATAACCCTAACCCTAGTCTCAACACATAAGCCAATTCTAAACCTAAGCATAGCTCCAAGCCCTTAGGGTCTCAAAACCCTAAACATACCGAAATGCTCTATGGCTGTGCTGACCCTATCCCTAGCTCCAAACCCTGCTTCAATCACCTAAGACTGTTCTAACCCAAACACTAGCTGCAAACCCTAAAGCTATCACAATGCTTACCTTAGCTCCAAACTCAAACGCTAGCCCAACCCTAACCCTGGATACAACTCTTAAGCCCATATTAACCCTATACCTAGCTCCAAACCCTAAAGCTTTCAGATCCTTAAACATAGCTACTGACAGCAAGGCTCTCCTAACCTTATGCAAATGAAAAATGTAAGCTCAAGAATACTAATCTCAATTATGCTACAGTGCACTAAAATCTAGTTTTTGCCAAATGAATGATGTTTACACTTAAAGAGCAATGAGATGGAACAACGGGTATTTATAATTATAATTCTTTAATTGTACAGAAAATGTGCAAACCCATACTTTTGAGTTAAGTATACTTAACTGTGTTAAAATGGGAGTATTTTAATTATCCTTTTTTGTAGACATTAAGTATACTACTGCATATGTCTGTAAACAAATATTCTACATACTCTAAACTTAACTTGAAATGAAAACTAATTTAACAACTACAACTGCTTTACTAGTATACAATGAGCATATTAGAAAAAACTAAAATACATGTTAAATATGTTTTAAATAAAACACTCAAGCCAGTTTGCAGTGCTGGATTTTATTCTCAATGGAACTGACATAAAATATTGACAATTACCATCTTCAAAAACAAACAGCATGACACTTCAAGTGTTTCCACTTCAGCTTTCAGCCAATTTGCCTCATGAAGCTCAATACAGAGCCTAAGCAACTACAAATCTATGTTAAAACCATTTAACACTGAGGGGAAGGTTACTTTGGGGAAATGACTTCACGCTGATGGTGAGTGATTCAGGAAAAACACACCCAGTATGCAAATAGGTGGTCCCACGAATCAATTGGAATATTGGAAGTTTTACTCAAACAGCTTGTATTCCACAGTCAAACCCACTGTATATTACTGACCCAACACGGCTGACTCAGTTACTGGAATTGTTTGAGATACATCAATTTGAAAGAAATGATGACATAAACTTGCTAGTAAAAATACAACATCTTTATACAAATCTCAGTATGTTTTAAATACAATTAAGTGCATTTTTTCACTAGGGTAACCCTAAATTCAACCCTTGAGCCTATGTTCTCATCTTAAGCTGAAATTTGAAAGTTTAGGGACTCAAAACTCTGAACATAGCTCTACACTGCCAAGGTGTATGACCCATATTCTAGCTCCAAACCCTAAAGATCCCACAACACAAGAAGTAGCTCAATCCCCTAAGACTGTACAAACCCTAACGGTAGGTAAAATGCCAAAAGTTTTAAAAACCCAAATTGTACTTCCAATCCCTTAGACTCTCCAAACCATAAACTGATATATAACCTTTAAGTCTATTCTTATCCGAAAATAGTCTTAAACACGAAGGCACTCACAACACGAACCCTAAGTCCAAACCCTAAGTCCCTACAAAGACTTACCCTTTCTCCAAATCCTAAGATTTTCCCATCTCTAACCCTAGAAACAACCCTTGGGTCGGTTCTAAACCAAAATCTACCTCCTAACTGTTGGAATTTCATAACCCTAACCCTAGTCTCAACACATAAGCCAATTCTAAACCTAAGCATAGCTCCAAGCCCTTAGGGTCTCAAAACCCTAAACATACCGAAATGCTCTATGGCTGTGCTGACCCTATCCCTAGCTCCAAACCCTACTTCAATCACCTAAAACTGTTCTGACCCAAACACTAGCTGCAAACCCTAAAGCTATCACAATGCTTACCTTAGCTCCAAACTCGAACGCTAGCCCAAGCCTAACCCTGGATACAACTCTTAAGCCCATATTAACCCTATACCTAGCTCCAAACCCTAAAGCTTTCAGATCCTTAAACATAGCTACTGACAGCAAGGCTCTCCTAACCTTATGCAAATGAAAAATGTAAGCTCAAGAATACTAATCTCAATTATGCTACAGTGCACTAAAATCTAGTTTTTGCCAAATGAATGATTATTACACTTAAAGAGCAATGAGATGGAACAATGGGTATTTATAATTATAATTTTTTAATTGTACAGAAAATGTGCAAACCCATAACTTTGAGTTAAGTATATTTAACTGTGTTAAAACGGGAGTATTTTAATTATCCTTTTTTGTAGACATTAAGTATACTACTGCATATGTCTGTAAACAAATATTCTACATACTCTGAACTTAACTTGAAATTAAAACAATTTTAATGCACTACAACTGCTTTACTAGTATACAATGAGCATATTAGAAAAAACTGAAACACATGTTCAATATGTTTTAAATTAGACACTCAAGACAGTTTGCAGCGCTGGATTTTATTCTCAATGGAACTGACAAAACATATTGACAATTACCATCTTCAAAAACAAACAGCATGACTCCTCAAGTGTTTTCACTTCAACATTTAGTTAACTTACATTATAGATTTCAACACAGAGCCTTAGCAACTACAAATCTATGTTAAAAACATGTAACACTGAGGGGAAGGTTACTTCGGGGGAATGACTTCACGCTGATGGTGAGTGATTCAGGAAAAACACACCCAGTATGCAAATAGGTGGTCCCAAGAACCAATTGGAATATTGGAAGTTTTACTCAAATAGCTTGTATTCCACAGTCAAATCTGCTGTATATTACTGACCCAACACGGCTGACTCAGTTACTGGAATTGTTTGAGAAACATCAGTTTGAAAGAAATTATGACATAAACTTGCTAGTAAAAATACAACATCTTTATACAAATCTTAGTATGTTTTAAGTACAATTAAGTGCATTTTTTTTACTCGGCTATCTCTAGATTTCCACCCTTGAGCCTATGTTCTCATCTTAAGCCGAAATTTGAAAGTTTAGGGAATCAAAACTCTGAACATAGCTCTACACTGCCAAGGTGTATGACCCATATTCTAGCTCCAAACCCTAAAGATCCCACAACACAAAAAGTACCTCAATCCCCTAAGACTGTACAAACCCTAACGGTAGGTAAAATGCCAAAAGTTTTAAAAACCCAAATTGTACTTCCAATCCCTTAGACTCTCCAAACCTTAACCCTATATATAACCTTTAAGTCTATTCTAATCCGAAAATAGTCTTAAACACGAAGGCACTCAAAACACGAACCCTAACTCCAAACCCTAAGTCCGTAAAAACACTTACCCTTTCTCCAAATCCTAAGATTTTCCCATCTCTAACCCTAGAAACAACCCTTGGGTCGGTTCTAAACCTAAATCTACCTCCTAACTGTTGGAATTTCATAACCCTAACCCTAGTCTCAACACATAAGCCAATCCTAAACCTAAGCATAGCTCCAAGCCCTTAGGGTCTCAAAACCCTAAACATACCGAAATGCTCTATGGCTGTGCTGACCCTATCCCTAGCTCCAAACCCTGCTTCAATCACCTAAGACTGTTCTAACCCAAACACTAGCTGCAAACCCTAAAGCTATCACAATGCTTACCTTAGCTCCAAACTCAAACGCTAGCCCAACCCTAACCCTGGATACAACTCTTAAGCCCATATTAACCCTATACCTAGCTCCAAACCCTAAAGCTTTCAGATCCTTAAACATAGCTACTGACAGCAAGGCTCTCCTAACCTTATGCAAATGAAAAATGTAAGCTCAAGAATACTAATCTCAATTATGCTACAGTGCACTAAAATCTAGTTTTTGCCAAATGAATGATTATTACACTTAAAGAGCAATGAGATGGAACAATGGGTATTAATAATTATAATTTTGTAATTGTACAGAAAATGTGCAAACCCATAACTTTGAGTTAAGTATACTTAACTGTGTTAAAATGGGAGTATTTTAATTATCCTTTTTTGTAGACATTAAGTATACTACTGCATATGTCTGTAAACAAATATTCTACATACTCTGAACTTAAATTGAAATTAAAACAATTTTAATGCACTACAACTGCTTTACTAGTATACAATGAGCATATTAGAAAAAACTAAAATACATGTTAAATATGTTTTAAATTAGACACTCAAGACAGTTTGCAGCGCTGGATTTTATTCTCAACGGAACTGATACAACATATTGATAATTACCATCTTCAAAAACAAACAACATGACTCCTCAAGCGTTTCCACTTCAACATTTAGTTAAGTTACATTATAGATTTCAACACAGAATCCTAACAACTACAAATCTATGTTAAAAACATGTAACACTGAGGGGAAGGTTACTTCGGGGGAATGACTTCACGCTGATGGTGAGTGATTCAGGAAAAACACACCCAGTATGCAAATAGGTGGTCCCAAGAACCAATTGGAATATTGGAAGTTTTACTCAAATAGCTTGTATTCCACAGTCAAACCCACTGTATATTACTGACCCAACACGGCTGACTCAGTTACTGGAATTGTTTGAGAAACATCAATTTGAAAGAAATGATGGCATAAACTTGCTAGTAAAAATACAACATCTTTATACAAATCTCAGTATGTTTTAAGTACAATTAAGTGCCTTTTTTTTACTAGGGTAACCCTAAATTCAACCCTTGAGCCTATGTTCTCATCTTAAGCTGAAATTTGAAAGTTTAGGGACTCAAAACTCTGAACATAGCTCTACACTGCCAAGCTGTATGACCCATATTCTAGCTCCAAACCCTAAAGATCCCACAACACAAAAAGTACCTAAATCCCCTAAGACTGTACAAACCCTAACGGTAGGTAAAATGCCAAAAGCTTTAAAAACCCAAATTGAGCTTCCAATCCCTTAGACTCTCCAAACCTTAACCCGATATATAACCTTTAAGTCTATTCTAATCCAAAAATAGTCTTAAACACGAAGGCTCTCACAACACGAACCATCACAAAAAAACACCCTAAGTCCCTACAAAGACTTACCCTTTCTCCAAATCCTAAGATTTTCCCATCTCTAACCCTAGAAACAACCCTTGGGTCGGTTCTAAACCTAAATCTACCTCCTAACTGTTGGAATTTCATAACCCTAACCCTAGTCTCAACACATAAGCCAATTCTAAACCTAAGCATAGCTCCAATCCCTTAGGGTCTCAAAACCCTAAACATACTGAAATGCTCTATGGCTGTGCTGACCCTATCCCTAGCTCCAAACCCTACTTCAATCACCTAAGACTGTTCTAACCCAAACACTAGCTGCAAACCCTAAAGCTATCACAATGCTTACCTTAGCTCCAAACTCGAACGCTAGCCCAAGCCTAACCCTGGATACAACTCTTAAGCCCATATTAACCCTATACCTAGCTCCAAACCCTAAAGCTTTCAGATCCTTAAACATAGCTACTGACAGCAAGGCTCTCCTAACCTTATGCAAATGAAAAATGTAAGCTCAAGAATACTAATCTCAATTATGCTACAGTGCACTAAAATCTAGTTTTTGCCAAATGAATGATTATTACACTTAAAGAGGAATGAGATGGAACAATGGGTATTAATAATTATAATTTTTTAATTGTACAGAAAATGTGCAAACCCATAACTTTGAGTTAAGTATACTTAACTGTGTTAAAATGGGAGTATTTTAATTATCCTTTTTTGTAGACATTAAGTATACTACTGCATATGTCTGTAAACAAATATTCTACATACTCTGAACTTAAATTGAAATTAAAACAATTTTAATGCACTACAACTGCTTTACTAGTATACAATGAGCATATTAGAAAAAACTAAAATACATGTTAAATATGTTTTAAATTAGACACTCAAGACAGTTTGCAGTGCTGGATTTTATTCTCAATGGAACTGACACAACATATTGACAATTGTCATCTTCAAAAACAAACAACATGACTCCTCAAGTGTTTTCACTTCAACATTTAGTTAACTTATATTATAGATTTCAACACAGAGTCCTAACAACTACAAATCTATGTTAAAAACATGTAACACTGAGGGGAAGGTTACTTCGGGGGAATGACTTCACGCTGATGGTGAGTGATTCAGGAAAAACACACCCAGTATGCAAATAGGTGGTCCCAAGAACCAATTGGAATATTGGAAGTTTTACTCAAATAGCTTGTATTCCACAGTCAAACCTGCTGTATATTACTGACCCAACACGGCTGACTCAGTTACTGGAATTGTTTGAGAAACATCAGTTTGAAAGAAATTATGACTTAAACTTTCTAGTAAAAATACAACATCTTTATACAAATCTCAGTATGTTTTAAGTACAATTAAGTGCATTTTTGCACTAGGGTAACCCTAAATTCAACCCTTGAGCCTATGTTCTCATTTTAAGCTGAAATTTGAAAGTTTAGGGACTCAAAACTCTGAACATAGCTCTACACTGCCAAGGTGTATGACCCATATTCTAGCTCCAAACCCTAAAGATCCCACAACACAAAAAGTACCTCAATCCCCTTAGACTGTACAAACCCTAACGGTAGGTAAAATGCCAAAAGTTTTAAAAACCCAAATTGTACTTCCAATCCCTTAGACTCTCCAAACCTTAACCCGATATATAACCTTTAAGTCTATTCTAATCCAAAAATAGTCTTAAACACGAAGGCTCTCACAACACGAACCATCACAAAAAAAAACCCTATCACAAAGCTATCACAATGCTTACCTTAGCTCCAAACTCGAACGCTAGCCCAACCCTAACCCTGGATACAACTCTTAAGCCCATATTAACCCTATACCTAGCTCCAAACCCTAAAGCTTTCAGATCCTTAAACATAGCTACTGACAGCAAGGCTCTCCTAACCTTATGCAAATTAAAAATGTAGGCTCAAGAATACTAATCTCAGTTATGCTACAGTGCACTAAAGTGTAGTTTTTGCCAAATGAATGATTATTGCACTTAAAGAGCAATGAGATGGAACAACTTTATTTATATTTATAATTTTTTAATTGTACAGAAATTGTGCACCATACCTTTGAGTTAAGTATACTTAACTGTGCTAGAATGGAACTATTTTAATTTTCCCTTTTCTTGTAGACATTAAGTAAACTACTGCATATGTCTGTGAACAAATATTCTACATATTATGAACATAAACGGAAATTAAAACAATGTAATGCCTTACAACTGCATTAATAACTTACAATAAGTATAGTGGCAAATACAAAAAGACATGGTAAACATGTTTTAATTAAGATGCTCAATACAGTTTGCAGTGCTGGATTTTATTCTCAATGAAATTGTGATATTCTGACATGACATATTGACAACCACCATCTCCAAAAACAAACAGCATGATTCTGCAGTAGTTTTCACTTCAGCATTTATCCAACTTGCCTTATAGCTTTCAACACAGAGACCGGGCAACTACAAATCCATGTAAAAAAACAAAAAACAAACAAAAACAAATTTAATACTGAGGGGAAGGTTGCTTCAGGGGAATGACTTCACGCTGATGGTGAGTGATTCAGGAAAAACACACCCAGTATGCAAATAGGTTGTCCCAAGAACCAATTGGAATATTGGAAGTTTTACTCAAATAGCTTGTATTCCACAGTCAAACCCACTGTATATTACTGACCCAACACGGCTGACTCATTTACTGGAATTGTTTGAGAAACATCAATTGGAAAAAAATTATGACATAAACTTGCTAGTAAAAATACAACATCTTTTGACCAATCTCAGTATGTTTTAAGTACAATTAAGTTCATTTTTTCAGTAGGCTATCCCTAGATTCAACCCTTGAGCCTGTGTACTCATCTTGAGCCAAACTTTGAAAGTTTAGTTACTTAAAACTCTTATGCTACAGTGCACTAAAATCTATTTTTTGCCAAATGAATGATTATTACCCTTAAAGAGCAATGAGATGGAACAACTGTATTTATAATTATAATTTTTTAATTGTACTTATTCTAAACAAAAGCCTAGCTCAAAACCCTTAGCAACTAGTAACCCTTAGTATAGCTCTATTCTCCAAACATGTACTGACTTATCCTAACTCCAAACCCCAAAGCTCCCAAAACACTAATCTTACCTCAATCCCATAAGGCTGTACAAGAAAACTCTCAAGCTTTTAAAACCCAAATTTTAGCTCCAATCCCTTAGACTCTCCGAACCCTAACCCTACATGTAAACCTTAGTCCTATTATAACCCTTAGCATTGTCTTAAACTCTTAGGCTCTCACAACTCTTTGTGAGGAACCCTTGCAAACCCATATCTTTGTGTTAAGTATACTTAACTGTTATGGAATGGTACTTTTTTAATTATGCTTTTGTAGACATTAAACTACTGCATATGTCTGTAAACAAATATTCTACATACTATAAATTTATTAGAAAAAACTAAAATATATATTAAATATGTTTTAATGAAATCACTCAACCCAATTTCCAGTCTTGACATAACATATTTACAACTACCATCTTCAAAAACACAGCATAACTCTTCATTATTGATCACTTCATCATTCAACCAACTAGCAACCACACACTGTGGCATAGAAAGTGACTACGAATTATAAAAGTACTGACATTTCACTTGGGGGAAGGTAGCTTGGGGGGAATTACTTCATGCAGATGGTGAGTGATTTTGGAAAGACACACCCAGTATGCAAATAGGTGGTTCCAGGAACCAATTGGAATAATTGGAGTTTTATTAAAATAGGTTGTATTCCACAGACAAACCCACTATATATTACTGACCCAACATGGTTGTGTCATTGGATACATACTGGAATTGTTTGAGAAACATCAATATGAAAGAAATGATGACATAAACTTACCAGTAAAAATTCAACACATTATGTGTTAAGTATAATTAAGTGCATTTTTTCACTAGGGTGACCCTGCAGATCTGTTTAGGCATGCAATGCAGCATGTGTACAGCCAAGGCACACACAGAAATTGATGGCTTCACCGGATGTTTTCTGAACAAATGCAGAATATTCAATGTGCAAGCTACTTGGGCCAAGCAGGTCCTTGTAGTAATGTGTTTGAATGTAACATCATTACATTTTCACCTTAAATCTTTCACACATGTATGGGTTGCAGTAGCGTCAGCTGCTAAGTTTTATGAATATTATGTTTTGATCCCTTGTTGACTGTAGGAGAGTGGATGGTAATGTTTCTATCCCTGACTGACACCGTTTTTAATTCAAATTAGAGTAAAAAAAAATTGCATTAACATGCATAGCCTGCGGTGCCTCTGAGTTATCCTTCTTTAGCGTCTGTCGAATCACAGGAGATATAAAAGCACATTGTTGCTTTATTCAGTTGCTGGGCCTACGGGAACACATTAGCATAGTTCTAATTAACTCTCTTGCTGTGTGCCAGAGGTTGAACATGCTGCTCAGGGAGTCTTCTTACAGGAGGAGGTTAACCTGAGGACGTTCCTGTGCAGGAGAATGAGACTTTGCTTCCTTGCTGGAACTCGCAGAGGCCCTCAAGAAGAGAAATAAGGGCTTTATTTAGTGCGCTTACTGTTAACATTATAGAGGACAACTCACAAAGTCAACACTGCCACTTTTGTTGACATCTAGGGGCCTGGACACAATTTGGGAGAAAAAGAGACTGATGCTGTTGACAAATGATGGCCCAGTTTAAGAGATGGTGCTTATGAGGTATCTTGTGATACTTATCAGCCCAATCTCAGGGGTGTCTTCTTGTGAGCTCTAACTGCGTCTATGTGAAATTGGATTTATGAAGTGTCAGATGCGTTTTCGTTTTCCACATGGTAATGTGTAGCCGTGACAGTAGGGAGATGATTCTTACTTGCATTTTGGGGCAAAAAAAAATATTCTGACTGTAATGACTTTATAGGACAAAACATATTATTCACAGGGCTTAGTTTTATTACAGCTAGGTCATTATGTATACATCAGGCACATAGAATATAAAGTAAGTGCTGTTTACTTTATGCCATGTAAAGCTGTTTCTCTGAGCAGTGAATAGTTTTAAACAATTTATACATAGCTATTAGCTGACTATTCTAACATCTTAAAGTCAGAACATGTATTAATTTGCCAGAGCAGTGTACTTCCTGTTCCTTGCTGATGAATAAAGACTCCCTGTTCCTTGCTGATGAATAAAGACATGTGGATAAGTAACTGAATATTGCAGGAAATGCATGCCTCCTGCTGGCAGACATTAGACAGGTGAATCAGATGTGAGGAAAGAAGATTAAGGATAATGTTGCCGCAGTGGGCCTGTTCTATCAGGCAGCAGACCAACAGTGAAAAGGGAGTGTAACCTAATCCTTAGAAAATACCTTAGACACCCTTAATAGGAAAATGATGCCCAAAGGGAAAGGACATCAGATAGCCAAGACATGTACTCTTTAGAAAACAAGACAAAAATGGCACTACATTATGGGCTCTTAACTGGTCTGAGGAATGAAAATGAACCGGAAATAAATAGTATCTTGCTAGGGACAAAACAAAAGAAAAAAAAGCAGTCATCCTTACCTTGACATTTCTTTGATGTGTGTGGACCACTGCTTAACAAGATTTAAACAAGGTTATCATTTATGTCTACAGCGCATTATGTTTAGTGTGGTCAATAGTATTGTAGTACTTGAGTCCAGTCTGGGTTTTGCCTCAGTCTTGCCCAAATTTGGATTCAGTCTTGTCTAGGTCTTGGGGTGAGGTGGACTCAGAAATTGTCCAAGGTACTGTCTGAGGTAGTGTTAATTAGAAACTGAACTTTTTAAATCAACAATTAATTTAAACAGAATAAATTTGTCATTTCTCTACATGTCTAAATAAAATCTGCACTCAGATTGACAGGGAAAAACAAGTTGGTGCTTTTGTTCACTTTAAATTCTGCCATATTTCAATTGTGGACCAATATCAGTATAATATCAATTTTTGATTTTTCCAGACGGATAGCACAAGGAGAGGTAAGTGTAGCTTTTTACTAGGCAAAATGATCTATTATTATTATTATTATTATTATTATTAATCCAGGAAGATAAAGTTAGCTAAGTAATGTTAGCTTGGATTAAAAATGAAGGTTAGTAAAAGGTTTGACACTATACTAAATATTTTTTGGCTGTCTACATGTAATATTATTGATCAAAAAATGTTAGTCATGTAGTCATTAAAATTGTACAAATCAATGTGCTTAACAGCTCTTCGCTTTCTCCAGTGAAGCCACTGTACACCAGGTATCCTTGTACAATGCTGCTTAACATCACAAAGCATAACATAGCAGATCTAGAACATAGCGAGTCTATTTTGATTTTTAGTGTGCAGTTTACATCAGATAGTATGTGTGATTTTGTGGGCAGAGTGCCTGAGGCAAAAACTGAAATACAACAAAAACCCATCTGCAGTGCAAATCTTCCACCTCAAAACCGCAAAACACCACAAAAACAACTGCAAAGTGTAGCTTCAGTTCAGGTGGTCTTTTATGTGTGGGCCTCTGAAAGAGCAAGAAAGTGAAACGTTAAATGAACATTAACAAATCAATGAATTAAAAAAATCATAGCACAATGGATAATGCATGCCACTGTGACATGTTGAGTCATACAAAATAAATGAAGTGTACTAGTGATGAAGGCATGCACCAAGCAAATTGTGGCGTGCACATACATTAGTTTGTCTGCAGCTTGTGGACAACAGTAAATTCTGTCTCCCCCAGAACAATATAATGACAACATCTGGGAAAGGTAAACTGTGAAGGACAGCTAGAAAGAGAGATAGCATAAAGAGCATAAAGATAAAGATAAACATTCAAGTGTAAAGGCCAAAGTGATGGCAAGCAAAATCCTGTGTATATTATCATACCCCCTCAAGTGTAAAAGTGTCATAAATACAGAGAAATCAGCCCAGGTTAGCCAGTGGATAGGTTAATGTTTGTCTATTACCGACAAAGGCAGAAGTTGAAATGGTGTAGGGCACTACATAGGTCTTATAATTGCTTCTGCACCCATTTAGTGCATCTCTAACAAAAAACTAATTGAATTTAGCAGTATGTGCATACTTCCTTAAAGGATGTATAATTACAATATTTGAATGTGAAAGCCAAAATTTCATCATTGGTAACCTAATTTAATAATAAATAAATAAAAAGAAATGTGTTCTGGCAAGTCGTCATGATGGACTTTTTGTGACTCTACTGGCCAGGTCTAGACTCCAGGCCTACTCCTGAATAGTTATATATATACAATGAAGTTGGAACATGCAGCCACTGTTGCTCTCCCTGGACATTGGTGTTGGAAATTGGAATCTGTGTGCATTGAATTTTATTTGTCCACTGATTAAGCAATAGTTTTAAAAGAAAAAAATCTTTCTTTCAGATGACATTTCAGCAAATAAGACCAAAAATGAAATTCTGCATGATAAATCACTCAGTACACTGCCCTTGTTATATTCCCCCCTTTAAAATGACAGACCTAATTCAAAAGAGCAGTTGGTGCTAGTATTCTTACAGTTAGTGAAATGGAGATCTCCTGAGTGTAATGAATGTGTCTCAACTGAATGTAGTATAAAAACACCTGTCTGAAAGGTCCAGTCACCGGTTATTCAGGATTCCTGTCTATGAATACACCATTAAGATGATAGAACACGCCACACAATTCTCAGAAAAGGTTATTGAAAAGTGCAAGTCAATGAACATTCCCTGGAGTTTCATTAAGAAATGGAAGGAACATGGCACATGTGTTAATCTGCTTAGACAAACGGATTGTGCAAAAAGCAGAGGGAGGCCACCAAGACACCTACCCTGAGGGAGTTAAAAGCTTTAGCAGCTGAGACTCTGCATATGACAATTGTTGTCCAGGTTCTTAACCAGTCAAAGCTTTAAGGGAGAGCATCAGAGAGAGAGAATAAACTTGACTACAGTTCACCCAAAAGCATGTGGGAGTCTCCAAGGTCAACTAAAACAAGATTCTTTAGTCTGATGAAACCAACATGAAGATTTCTGGCAATCAGAGTAGATGCATAGACCTCAATTGAATAGAAAAATTGTGGCTGGACTAAAAAGACCTTGAGCAATTTTGTAAAGAGGAATGGAGTAAAATTGACTTCATGTCCAAATGTGCAAACATGAGACCTGTCCACACAGACCCAGTGCTGTAATTGCAGCCAAAGGTGCATTTTCTATATACTATTTTAACTTTTTCTCAACAAAAACCACATTGATTATTATGTGTGGTCCTGCTTTCTTGCCATAACTATTGGTCTAAATTTACCTGCATCAACATCGCCTACGGGTGAAACTGCTTCCCAGAGGCACAGAGAGAGAGAGAGATGGTGATGGAGCAGTCTAAACATGCCTGAACACAAGGTAAATACAGAAATCAGTCATAGAGCCGAGTAGACCAATAAACATTGAGTTTAAAATCAACAATTAAATCAGTGTTACACATAACATGATAGCCTGTAAGACACACCAGGAAGACTGAAAAGAGTCTAACAGTGGATTTTTTAATAACAGTCTTTATTTTATTTATGCATTCTTAATATTGGCATCCACTTCAAGCACTTATTGCATAAATTATATTTTTGGTTGGAAGCCAAGAAACAGAAATGTTCTTGTTATCACGCCCTCCCCCGGGGCGATCCCAAGCCGCCACCCGCAGGCAAATAAGGACTTCAGCATCACTTACTGTTTGTTCACTTCTTGTCCTGTTCATTTGTGTTCATTCACTGTTCATGAGTTGCACCTGGGAGCATTTAAAGAGCTCCATGATGGCCACTCCTTACAGTGAATTGAATCTCATTGAATCTCCAGGAGTCTCCTTGACTCTCCGTGATTCCCCACGTATTGGTGGCGTGTTCAGGTTGGCAAGAGTTTTGTTCGCAGTCAAAAGATACCACAGTCTGGTTCAAGAGGCAAGCATGTTACGTTACTTTATTACTGTCTTACTTTTAATTATGCCCAAGATTATTTTTAATCAGACAGAGAAGAGTCAAAAGTTACAGACTTTACTTTAGTGTTAAATGCAACTTAGTGTTTAATGTTGATATGTCAAACAGTCCCCCAAATTGAAAAGACAATGGCAGAAAATGACAGTTCATCCATTTGATGTAACATTCAATAAAATAATAATAATGTGTGCAAAATGCTGGGCTTCTCTGTACCGAAAAGGTCACTCCTACTGCAGAGAAGGATAAGAGGGTGAGTGAGTACAGGGAAGAATGTAAAGAATGGAGTAATTTGTGCACACAGGCTTCTGTTTTCTCATGGCTGCTGTTAGTAAAGGAGGTGCGACCACGTGAGCGGTGGCTTAGCTAGATTCCACGACTGAAAGATGAATCTTGTCTGCTGAACTGTAAAGACAGTGAAAGAAAAGCGAAAACTGAATAGACAGATGAGAAATGGGAGCTTAAGCATGTTTGTTCAGTAGCTGCCTGTGTAGAAAGCAGAGGGGCTGGGAATGCCTTTCACAGTCACTCTAGCTCCTACACTGTTAAGGGTGGAATAAAAGAGCCTGGAGCGAAGGGGGCTGTCTGTAGAGGTTGGTAATTTTCCATGCATTTGTACCTCAAGGACAGTCAGAATACATTAAATTGCAGTGTATTAGCCACATCTACCTATATGTCCACTCATATGAATCTGTATGCACAAGTAGGGGTGTGAGAAAAAAGTATCTATATCTGTTTAAGACTCCCAATATTTGTATCTGCTTTCAGATTTGAAAGAAAAATGTATCATTTATTTACCATTCTTTGAGTGGTGTCTTAAGTCTGCATAATTTTTTTTTAGGAAGAATCATAAAGAGTAATAAAAACATGCACAGTAAATGTAAGCATAAAAGTCAGCATATATATTTTAAATGTATTTATTTATTTATTCCCTTATTGGATAACTGAGCAGAGATAAAGATCTGTGGCCTGGTACACAATATGTGGTTTGTGCAGAGTTGGCAGATGTACACAAGTCCTATACATAAGTCCAAATACTTTGGTTAAAAAAATATTTAAAAATTTATGCAACCAGAACAATGAATGGTGCGACCATGGGAGGCTGTCATTCTCTAGAAGTGTGTTTAAAGATTGTTCTAAAGCACATTCAGTACATACTGGTTAAAATATGTTGATGTATACTTTGTTTTGAGTGTCACTGAGAGATATGAACTCTGTTTTCAGCCTGTATCTGGAAACCAGAACTGTATTAGTAGAGTAAGCACTACTAAAAGTGAGTAAAAGTCACAAGCTGATGGGGAAAATTCTTCATCTGATGAGGTTCAAACTGAAAATGTTTAGAGCTAAACTTAGTGCTCCTCTTTTATAGTTGTGAGCAAAAGGAAAGACATATGTGATTTTTCACATGCCCTATCACAAGCCCTTGCATCTTTGTTGAAGCAATTACCTGATGAGTATGAGAAACAAATTCTAAGGGATCAATTCGAAGAGGGATTTCACAATCCAAGTAGATGTGGGGAAGAAGCTTACATGTGTGTAATAGAGTCATCAGGAGAGGTAAAGATTTTAGGTTGACACACAGGGTCACTAGCACTAGCGAGCAGAAATCACTTACCCTTGAGGATGTTATAAAAGGTGTTATCCAAATAAGGAAAAGCCATCAGTAAATTGACAAAGGCTCATGGAGGAGGCAGCCCTGTGTTTTTGTGACATAAGCCTAGAGCTCCTCTGAAATTTACAGAGGATGGAACACCTATATGCCTAAAGTGTCAGAGTGCTGGTATTGTTGCCTGGAAATGTCCACAGAGGAAATGCATGACTTTTGTAGACGTTACCACTAGGGGTGTGCGATATACAGCTGAAGTTTACCAAAAGTTTACATACACTATTTAAAAAGACACATTTTTTCTCACTGTCTGACATGAATTTAGAGTCAACTTTTCCCATTTTAGGTCAATTAGGATTACCAAAATGATTTTTATTTGCTAAATGCCAGAATAATGAGAGGCATTTAAAGGCAATTTGTTTTACTTTATTCAAAGTCAAAAGTTTAAATACACTAAGATTACTATGCCTTTAAACAATTTGGGACAGCCCATATGATGATGTCATGTCTTTGGAAGAGAGGCATTTAGCAACTAGAAATAATTTTGGCAATCCTAATTGACCTAAAATGGGAAATGTTTATTCTGATTTCATGTCAGACAGTGAGAAAAAAATCCATGTGTGTCTTTTTATATAGTGCATGTAAACTTCTGGTTTCAACTGTATATAGTTGTCATGCTGGCTAAGCTAGACATGGACGGGTGAACACTCGCAGGGACGGTGCGATGCATGATAACGTTTTATTAAAATTAACAAGGGGAAAACACAAGAGTGCAGCAATAACAGAGAGGGATAAACAAGACAAACGTGACAAACTAATGCGGGCAAAACCTGAAGGCCACCTGAGGCTGGTAGGCAGCCAGGGAGCAAAGCGAGGCTGAACCACCCTAACGGAGGGGGGAAGCCAGATACAGGAACCCAAACCGCGCTCGTCAGGCGCTGATAAACTTACGTGACTAGAGTGCAAAGGAACCGGACGCCGAATCTCACTGGCGACCAACCAGTGAACCAGACAGCGAACTCCTTCTGAACGTGAAACAGCTCCGATAGAGCATACACTACCGAAACCCGTAGACTCTCCTAGAAGTCTCATGAACGTGAGGCCAACATAACGCTCGGCGTCGCAAGAGTAATTCTCAGACCTAGGCGTTTGCTCCCCTTTTGTACCCCAGCTCTCAGGTGACCCAAATCAGAACATGATAACAGGAATCGGGTGTCAACGTAAAAGTCCTTGAACATGAAGCCTGTGGTCTACAAAAATATCTTAATTGTCATTATTTTAACGATGTGCAAACTGACTTTATCGAGTAAGTAATTCACTCTGTGAAAAACACGCCTTAGGAGTTCACATATTAACTGCGTATTAACTGTGCAGCCAGTTAATACTCAAGCTAGTGCTCCATCTAACAATACATGACTTAAAAATGAGTAAGCAAATGCACTCAGCAAATCATTCTGCAAAAAAAGGGCCTTACAACAAGAAGAGCAACCGATGACAAGACATAACAAACGCTGTCACTAACTACATCACTAAAGACATGATTCCAATTCAAGCAGTTGAGAAAGATGGGTTTAAACAACTTTTGAATACTTTAGACCCAAGATATACACTGTCTGGGCGAAAATATTTCAGTGAAACAGCTCTGCCTAAACTTCATGATTCATGTTGCCAAAATCTAACACACAAACTGCTCGAGGTTTCACATTTCACATGAATGAACTGCAAAGCTATTGTTTGCAAACATCCTACTTCCCAGAAAGTCAAACAGGCGTGACAATTGCCCATGGTCTGAAAGATACAGATTATGCACTGCAGATTAGCAGTTTGTTTAGCATGTTAGCATGTTTCCTTGTTTTGGACACAGGCTTCATATTGCTATTGGGTGTTAATTAATTGCATGTTTAAAAATACAAAACAATACATAAAAAACAAAGGTGTTATACATAAATAACAAAAATAACATGGCATAATGTATTCGTATTAAGTTTACAATAAATTAAGAGTTAAGAATACAAAAAATAAGTCTTGGTTTGGCTATGTCTTGGTTTGTATTATAGGGGGAAATGTGTTTGTTGTCTGTGCAATTGTTTTACAAAGTAAATTGTGTAGGCCACTTGGTTTACACATACTTTCACTGTTTGATTCAGTTTTAAATAAACAAATAAAGTAAATAAATAAGACCTGACTGTTTTTCCTTGAGGTCACTAGTAACTAAGTATTGTCTAATTATCGTAGACGAGAAAATCTCAGTTTATATCAACATATATTTTTTTTTTCAAAATTGCACACCCCTAGTTATTCCCTTGGGTAACCTGGGCAAACTGAAAGGGCCAGTTGCCATGAATCAAGATTAAAATGGTAGTATGATGTCCACAAGCAATTTCCTGCAACAAGCAGTTAAGCTTTAAGTCTGGTAGTCAAGTAAACACCATTACTGGTCCAATCCAATACTTGGGCTACCTAGAATTAAGGTAACAACTATGGACTATTTCAGATTGTGAGTTTTTGGTGATAAAGGTGCAGTCTCTGGTATTATTGACATGAATATTATCCTTATCAGAGCAGATAGTAAATCTCTCTACTTAGTGGATGCATGGCTTTCTCTTATCTTATCTATGCATCTATGTCTAAATTAAGATTGGATGTTGCAAATGTGAATTATCTTTCTCCTGCTCAAAATGTGTCTGATTTACCAGGGTTGGGCTCACTGCTCCTGGCATCTGCTACCTTTAGCCATGATATAATAGTCTTTTTGGAAGCACTCATTTTTACCAATAATTTTAACAAAAGTGAGAGACCTACTGATAACATTTCGGAAAGTTTGAGATGCGAACCATGAATGTGATGTGTAGATTTAACAAATTATGGTGTCCGCACAGATAAAATTTAGTTTTAATTAAAAATATATATATTTAACAGATTTAAATACAGTAGTAATGTGCACCATTTGTTTCATATTATTTATTTTATTTATAATTATTAATTTTTTTCAGCGCATGTAATTTCTTATCCGAGATAATCTGGTGTATCACCTCGTGCTGCTTTGCGTAATACCAGTGGTACGCATATCACAGTATAATCTGATCTAGATGTCTTTGCAGTGGAAGATAAGGAGAAAGTAAAGCATGAAATGCATCTTGTTGATGATGTGCCTGTAACCCAGCTTTATTGCTTTATCCCTCAAAATCAGTACTCAGAGCTGAAAGCGCATATTTCAAAGTTCTTAATGAAATGTGTAGTAAGAGAGCGCGGTTACCATCAAGGCATGGATAGCATGATAGACATTAGACTGTGTTTGCTACACCCTTTGGATTATGGAGTATCAGTGTATGCTGATGGGGGTCCATGCTAATGGACCTGCTGCCTTTCAAAGACGCATGCATGATACAGGTGACCATGAATGATCTGATCTTTCAGATTTTGCTTGTTTATCTTGATGATATTCTGGTGTTCTCACATACTTTGACTAGAAAAAGAATAGACAAGGTATTGAGATGCCTCAGAGAGATTACATTGGAAAAGTGTAATTTTCTGCAACAAGCACAGTAAGAAAAGTATAGATCCTGACAAAGTGACAGCTGGGACAGTGGCCAGTTACATCTACAGTCAAGGAGCTGAGGGCTTTAACTGGATTTTATAGGTGATATAGAGATTGTCTCAGGTTGCAGGGCCACGTCATGATTTGGTCAATCACTGTTTTAAAGTCGGTAGCATAGCTAAGGCAAATATCAGAATCCCTTTGATGTTTTAAAGGACACGCTCACTAGTGCCCCTGTACTTAAATTTGCTGACTACATGTCCTTTTATTTTGGAAACAAATGTCAGCAACCTTGGGATGAGCGGCACTTAATGATCTGCATGGTGACAAGAAAAGGGTAAGCAGAAAGTTCACAGTGGTGATGGATAATAATCCGCATGCCAAACGGGAGTATTTGGGCAGAGGTTAATTGCTTTGGAGTAGACGCACCCCTTCTTACGGAATGAGCCTAGTGTGCATCTGCAGAGCTCTGTGCATTTGTTAGGGACTGTCAGAGAGGAAAACGGCTGAATGAGTGAACCTCTATGAAGGCAAGGTTCACTGTCCACCTGTAAAAGTAAAGTAGTTAGTGTATCCCAGGAATAGGCCACTAAAAAGAAACACAATTTAGGATGCATTAATGCCTGAGCTGTATAGTGTCATTGCAGTTCAAGATACCACATACACTGTAGAACCTGTAAAAGGATTGTCAGTAAGACGGTCAGTAGAGTTGATGTTAGGCCTTGTCCAACTCCACCTGTTCCCTCTCTACAGAAGATGATTAAGTGTACTGATAGGGCATTGAGTGAGGCTAAATCAGTAGTGTCTAATTTCATGGAAACAGGTCTTATTTATTTACTTTATTTGTTCCTGTTCCTACTCCATGTAGGATTAAAAGAGTTAAAGTGGATTTGAATTTGAATGTGTACCACAAAACCAAGTCAGTATTAGATTCTCCATGTTCTGCTGCAGTATGCCAGTTTAGGTAAAGAAAGCAGTAAAGGAAGTAAATAGCACACCTTCAACAGGGACATTGATTAATAGGCAGGGAAGAATGTAACCTAGTGGCTGGAGGATAGGGTTAATAACCCTTTAGACTAAGTGTGTATGGCCCTTTAAAGAGGGGATGCCCTTTGCAGATGCAGAGTGTAAAGAAATGAGCTCTGGTGGTTGTTCTTGTGAAAAGGTGAATAGCCTGTTTGAGATATCCAGGTAATCATTAAAATAAGCCACAATATTGGTAAAGCGGTATCATATTTTTTTATAGCTGTGGATGCCGAAATATAAATATATATCTGAAGAGTTACTGACTAAGGCTGGAACTAGAGCCGTATTAGTAGAGTAAGCACTACTGAAAGTGAGTAAAAGCACTTTAATTTATTTCAGTGATTTTGAGCTGTGTGACAGTGGCAGTAACAGAATGTATGTATTATGTTCTTTTTGTTTATAGTTTTCCACTGCTGTATTTTTACTGCAGTTTTTGTCATCTAGAAACTTTTTGTGTTATCACTTGTAAGATTGAAGAACCAGAGGCAATAGGTTTGCATTACTTCCTTCCAAAGAGTTTTCTCTATGTGCCCTGGGAAACATTACCTTGATTTTATATGAGAAGAGTGAAATCTTTTCTTACAAAAATCCACATAAAAATGGATAACAAATGGGACAATTCAGCATTACAATACCAATAAACTTACTACAGTGTGGATAATGCTACAAACACTGCCTTCATGCAATACCATTGGGTACCAATTTTGAAAGTGATTTACACAAGATAAGGTAAACCAGAACTCTTTCAGTGATTTCATAAGTAAATAATAAAAAAAGTAAAGCAATTAGCAGCTCTAAATAGTAATTAATGAGCTAACTGATCCATTGTTTACTCTTGCTGGATTCTGACCAGACACTTCATTTGGCCAAATCTTTAAAATTTAGTAAATTAAATATAATACACCAATTAAGTCTTTGATACAATTTGAAAGGAAATTAGGGAAAAAAGCTCAAATCTAAAGCTACAAATGTCATCACAGAAAAAAAGAAATGATTGAAAACACTTTAGATATTCACATTGCATTAACTAGTGGATATATTTTAGTTATTCTTTGCTCCAGTAATCCAATATATGAATTGAGGTTTTCACATCAACACAGTGTATCATGTAAGCTAGGTCAAACAGCTTTAAACTTAATAATAATAAACTAGTTAATAAACTAAACATTTAATATTTATTTCACTGACGTCAGTTTGGGGGACATTGGGATAAATGGTGTGTAATTATATTGTATATCACAGTTAATGAATATTCCTGAGATTAAACCACACCACTGGTGCTATCTGTGAGAAAGCATATAGGTAAGTGATAATGAATACTACTGCGATGACAGATCCATTCATCAGGCCAAGCTGAACACACAGCATCAGCAGAGAGATAAAACACATTTTAAGTGGTGGAGGTGACCAAAGTTTTACACTTATGTAGTAAAGATGTTGCATATTATCATTATAATTATACAATTCTTCAGGACTTTTGAAATATACCAGAAAACATCTGCTTAGATTTAGTCTGTACACAAGGGGTGATCAGTTGTGGTGCTGGACTGTGGACCAGACAGTCTCCATTAGACAGCACCAGACAGTAGAGTAAATGTAACATCATGTAGCATTTTTACCTTAAAATAACATCTTCAAAATCACTTAGATGCTCAGCTGTCCTGTAATAGAGAACAGTGTCTCGATAATTGCTACACCAGTCTCAGATTTGAAATCCTATAATATTACTATACCACATCAGTCCACATGCTTCTTTCACTTTCAATGACAATTCGTATCTCTCAGCTTGTCCAGAAATGTGTGTTAAGAGTGCATTCTTGTATAATGCTGCTTTAAGATACAACTACAATAGTTATGATTTAAAAAATGAGATTAAACAGAAACTCAAGGTTCAGACAGAGAAAAAAGGCTGTTATTAATGATAACAATAACACTTGTTCAAAAAGAGAAGCTCATAGACAGATCTAGTGTAGTGTAGCAAATTATTTTGCATGTGAAGTTAAGAAATCTCCATTTGGCTCTCAGTTCCAAGGAAATGCATAGTGCAGCATAATGTCTGGTGTTAGGTCCAGTCTTTTTCTATTCTATCCTTGTCTTTTGTGAACACAATGCTAATTAGTCTTCAAAGTGATTATTTTCTTCTGAAGTAAAAATGATTCTCTAACTAACTTATTGAGCAGCAAATCTCACCTCCAAGGCCAGATTTAGGAGTGATGTCATATAATCTCAGTTTACAACAAACAGAAAGGAGGTGTCAATTAATCTTTCTAAATGTAAAATAATAATCACATCACCACACACGCATACACTTCCCTTGAGTTCTGGACAAACATTGTCCAGATACCACTTGAAGGATTTGCTCTCAAGACTTTTTCAGAGTTCTTGCCTGCCGCGAATGCTGATAAGAGAAAAGGAGAATGAACAGAATAAGACAGAAACCTTTTCCATAATGGACTTCACCCCTTATCATTAAGCGCATACAAACACATACACACACTTAAAACAAGAATGCTTACAATTTGTGTTGTAGGTAAAGAGCAAGCAAAGAACAGTTTTATCGCATTATTTTTGCATAAACAACATTATAACATAATATTGCTTTTTAAAAGACAAAGTGACTAGCGTTTTGTTTTAAAACTCAAAAGTCAAAATGGATTAAAACAAATGTATGCAAACCATACATACAATCTTTTGCAAAAGGTTCGGTGCCCCTGGTCAAATGACACAATTTGTTGATTTTGTTGATGAAGAAAAAAATTTAATTTATCCTCTACAGGAAACAAACTTTAGATTTAAAAATGTTGTATACATTTCAGACTAAATTCCTCTTTAGTTACTGAATTTAGCTCATTGATTAATTGTGCTATTACTTCTGCACAGGCCACATTTAATGTATTTTGTGACATGTTAAAAATCAACTTAATCTTTCAACAATTATTTCATTTTTCTTCCAAACCATTAGCCATCCTTAGAAAGTTTTTTTTTATTTTATTTTTTCTTGAAGTATCTCTCGATAATAGGGCCAACACTCTGATGACTACACCACTCTGGAGCATTACCTTGTACAAAAGGTAAGGTAAAGTTTAAAGAGGGTTAAAAAAAAAAACATATTTTCTAAAATGTTTTGCAAGCACCAGGTATCAGATCAGAACAGATTCAGATAATTTAAAGCTCCAATACTTTGTCATCCTAATCTTTTCTATAGACTACTTTAAGTGATATTGTGAGCGATAACATGTAACATGTAACATGTTAAACACCCACATAGGGAAAAATTATTTTAGTCTGTTGCATGCAGCACATAATCCTTTTCCAGTAATACATAACAAGACTATTTTGTATCTGATGCAGCCACCCTGAGATTAATGGTTATTATTGTGTTCTCAGTATGTATGGGGTATATTATCACAATCGGTGGAATGACTAGCATCTTTGATTATTGGACCATGCACTTGGGATCACTTGATTGTATAATGACATTGCATACAAGACTTACTTTTACATTACACATTATACAATCCCATGGCCAGTTTAATTATTTTCCCCATGGACAATGCCCAGTGCCAAGGGATGGGTGGTCAATGTGCTTGTTCCACCCTACCCCCGACAAACACCTAGGCCTGGCAGAGAGAGAGACTGGATTTTATCAGTTGGATAAAATATAAGTAAAACTTAAACAAATAAAGACTTTTAATATAGCCATTTGAAAACACTCTGAATCATTCAGTAAGATATGGAGTTCCGCAAGGCTCAATTTTAGGACTGCTACTATTTACATTATACATGTTACCACTGGGCTCAGTTTATAAGCAGACATGGTGTTAAATTCCATTTTTACGCAGATGACACACAGCTCTACATATCAGCCAAACCTGACGATAAATTTAGATTACCGAAAATGGAGGACTGTGTAAAGGATATAAAACTCTGGATGTCACATAACTTCCTTCTCCTCAACGGTGACAAAACCGAGGTTCTCCTTTTAGGCCCAAAAGACTCTAGAAATAAACTATCAGACTTAATGTTAGACTTGACTGATTCTTCCATTATTCCTGGTTTAGCAGCTAAAAATCTTGGCATCATATTCGACTCAGATTTATCATTTGAGCAACATATAGCCAATATTAGTAGGACAGCCTTTATGCAGCTTAGGAACATTGCCAAACTAAGAAACTCCTTATCTCTACAGGACACAGAAAAGCTAGTACATGCTTTTATTACCTCAAGGCTAGATTACTGTAATGCACTACTGTCAGGTTGTTCCAGCAGGAACCTCAATAAACTTCAGCTGGTTCAAAATGCTGCAGCCAGGGTCCTTACTAAAACTAGAACATTTGACCATATCAGTGCAGTTCTATCAGCACTTCATTGGCGCTCAGTTAAATTCCGTATTGATTACAAAATTCTTCTATTAACATACACGGCCCTACATTACCTTGCTCCTGAGTACCTGCGGGATCTTTTTACATATTACGAACCATCAAGACTACTTAGATCTCAGGGTGCTGGACTCTTACTCGTTCCCAAAATTCCGAAAACCTCAGCAGGAGGAAGAGCCTTTTCTTATAAAGCCCCCAACTCTGGAATAACCTTCCAGATAATGTTCGGGACTCAGACACCGTCTAAATCTTTAAATCCAAGCTGAAAACTCATCTGTTTAGTTTAGCTTTAGGTAATGTTTCTTAGATAAAGATTGCAGGTCCAGGGGTTCGTGGACACAGGGAATTGTAGTACACTGAGATGCTGGAGCTGTCATCTCGCTGCTTACACACGATCACTCAGGTTTGTTGACGGTGGAGCAGATAGATGCAGGCGTTTTTAGGGTGCTCCCGTGTCTGTGTTACCTTCTGGTTCTCTCATTTTAATTAGGCTGTTATAGTCAGACCTGCCGGAGTCATCAGAAACATTATGATACTGCCCAACATTCTCTGCTCTCCATAAAATTCCTCTCAGAATTAACTCTCTCTTTTTACCATCTCCGAGTAAATGGCCACCCAGCCCGACCTGCTGGTAGATTGCCCACTGAGGTCCCCTCTACCTGCATCAAACCAGCTGCCACCTACCGGTCCAACCAGCAGGCCCCCCCACCAACCACCACCCATAGCAGACCAGCGGCCCATCCGCCTACCACTGCTACCTGTTTAGTGACCATGTTAAAACCATTATTAACTATCTGTTATACCTGGTTTGGTAATTTTTATAATTAATGTTTAAATAGTTCTGACCAGAGGAGGTTGGGTCCCCCTTGTGAGTCTTGGTTCCTCCCAAGGTTTCTTCCTCCAGCTCTGAGGGAGTTTTTCCTTGCCACTGTCGCCATTGGCTTGCTCACTGGGGGTCTTTAATTCATCATGTCTTACGTTATTTTCTATTTTCTTCTTTGTCTCTGTCTTTTATTAATCACTATTTATGTAGCTTTGTGCTGCTTTGCGACGACAACAGTTGTAAAAAGCGCTATACAAATAAATCTGACTTTACTTGACTTGACATTCATGCATTCTGAATATGAAGCTAGTAATAGTTGAACATACATATTGGGTCATCAGATGAAAGATATAATCTATTTTCATGCCCATTTTGGAAGTGTATTTTAGTTTAGTATGCTTTAGTTTTCCTTTATTGTATTCTTTGTTGTTTACAGTTGCTTTTTAAATGACGTAAATTTAGTGATAATGCACCTTCATTCTGTTTTAGTTGAGCCACAGTTATAAGTTCTCACTGCTGCCCATTGTCTTTTTGGTTTTAATGTAGGGAATGTGACGAATTACATGCTGAAGTAAATAATGTCATGATTTAACCATATCTAATAGCAAGGTTGTTTTTAAGTTGCCCTTGTACAGAAAGTTAATAGCTGCTAATAACTTGTCTACACAAACATTATCTAATAATGTACGGGTGGCAGAGCTGGTCTGATGGATAACATTTGCATGGTACTTATTGTGAGATAACTGAGATGTTCTCTGTTTGATGGGCGCATTGTAGTTATTCTGACATAAATTACTGTGATTGTGTCTCAGACTTAATGTGTCAAGTCAGCAGTATCTGTAAAGACAGATACTACAGCTCATAAATATAATACATAGCCAACAATCTTTTAGCAAACCTATTTGCTATACAAGAGTAAATTATTTAATATATTCATGCATTGGCCATGAAACTCACACAATAAGCTCTAATTGCCATACTTGCCATTTCTGAAGAATTTTAAGTACCTCTTTGTTCCACTTTGGAACTGCTGCTCCAGATTTCACTAGTTACACACATTCAGGGATGAACAAACTGGAATCTCACTTCAATAAAATTGTAAAAAAGCTCTGTTGTCAAGACCACCCTTTTACAAAAATAGCATGACTGTACCTACAGTAAAATAGTGCTCTTATAAAGGTTTCCTGTTCTCATTGATTGTGGCGGATGTAATTTTATGGACAGTTTTGCAACATGTGCGCTACACACTAATGAAGCAATCATTGACTCTGTTTTGCTGATAACTATTTTAATACACATAGATGCACTAATAAAATATGTCATTTAAACTATACAAAACACTTCAAATATAAGTAAAAGTTCCCATGGTCACACAGAAATGATTAAGAATAACCTTTGACCTGCATGAAATAGAAATAAGGGAAGCTCATGCTAAAATAAGAGGAGATGTAATAGAGCTTCTATAGTGCAAAAACAAAGCTATCATGGCTCTTTTCCCTTGATACAGTGAGTCCTTTGTTGCTAGTTTATCATGCAACTCCAACATGACAATCTGTCAGGCTGAGTGAATGTACTCTTGAGCATGAGCCTCAGGGGTGGAAACAATCATCCTTGGACAAAAATGCTGTAAAACTATGGGACTTAATGTGTCGCCAGACCCTCCTGATGGTGGTTTGTCATTAAGCACTCACATTAAGCCTCAACCAGTATGAATCAGAATAAAAATGTGAAAGAGAATCTACCAACAGGGAGCTGAGCAGGGACCTTTGTTGACTTATTGAGGGAAAGATGGAGATGAATCGAGAGAAAGTGCAGCCAAAATCAAGAGAGCTGAGAAAAGGGTGAGGAAAGAGGGGACTGAGAAGATAAGACCGATTAAGAGAAAGCCAGGGTTAACAGCAAGAGAGGATGATAAAAGAGGCCTGGATAAGAGGAGGGGGGAAGATGAGCGGAGAGGAGTGGAGGCCCACAGATCACTTAGGAGGAGGGATGAAGTGGTTGAGATTGAAAGGCTGGGAACATTCGGCTTTTGCTCGTTTTTCATGGCCAGAAGAAGAGGCAGCAGCCTTCTTATAAAAGCAGCACTTTCACTCTCTCACCGGCTGCCATCATCACTCTGACTGCTCAGTGCATCAGAGGTGCTAGATGAGAGGCCTATCACTGCATCAATCAGAGATGTCACTTACTGAAAATAGAATCGTTTAGCATAACCACCCCCCCCCACAATCCGCATGTGTCATCTCTTTATCACATGCTTGCTTGAAATCTTTCCACAGTATGACGACATGAATGTCTTGTGTTAAAGCTTAGTAGTGAAAATGTGTTTAATGTGTTTCATTGCAGATTCATAGTCTGGACTGTTAAAATGATAATTTGGCTAAAAATCTGTTTATCTCTACATTTTTAGTTTAAACACTTCCAGTAAAGGATCAAAAAACATCAATCAAAAGGACAGAATGCTTTATGAAACCCTTATAGTTTGTGTAAGGCAAAAATAATGTTTTATTTATTCATTTGTTTACCCATAAACTGTTATTATAACCCTCTTATTGTGTTTGCTAGCCCAGTTAGCTGTAAATGCCCATTCCATGTCATCCCATTTTTTTTGTTTGTTTGTTTGTTTTAATGTGTCTTAAACTTGGCCAATATACATGTGACTATGTAGAGGGAGTTGCTGGAAAAAAGCAAAATTCCACTGATGTTTTTAAAACTGCAACTGTTAGGATGTAAACAAAAACAATCAGAGTGGTTTTATGATAAGTGCTCTATTTCTGTCAATGGATTCAGATGTCTAAAGAGTTTAATGCATCCAAAAAGACCTCACCAAACATTATTACATGTAATGGTTAGAAATACACTAAACTCAACTTGTCTAGTCTATGTAAATAAGTATTATCAACAGAATAGGACTCTCTGGAGCAAATAAACAGGTATGGGCTAGAGGGTTATAAGGCCCCTAGCATTGAGCTGTGAAACAGTGGAACTGTGTTCTCTGGAATGATGGTGTTTCATCCAATACTTTTGGGATGAGGTGGGGTGATGATCATTCTATTTATAAATACATTTTTAAATACTTTTATTGAATAAATATTACAAATATTATTTAATATTAGTATTTTAATATTATAATATTAGTATTTTTGTAACAGACATTACCACACCTGGGCTCCCCATTATCACTCAGATGTTTTGAAAAATTCCCATTAACACCTACTTGTTTGACTGCTGAAGCAGTCTTCTGCCTAGCTAACATGCATTAGAAATATGTGTGATTAATACTACTGCTACTACTACTACTACTACTTATTATTATTATTATTATTATTATTCATAATAATAATACATTACATTTCATTTCATAATTGGAGTAATAGTTATGGTTATATATGACCATTGAAGAACCCCTCAGTCCCTCTGGTTTCCAAAGAGCAAAGAGCAAATAGCATTTGATTTCTTTTGCAAAATCCTGACTGAGCCTTTCTTACTTTCATTCTCAATTAGTGGATGTAGTATCTCTTCCAAATGTATTCTGAATTGACAAAGCACATAAAAATAAAACAAACGACAGGGAAAAGCTGTGCGTAAACATGAAAGAGATTAGAGTGAAATTGGGTGAAACGCATTGAAATCTCTCAGGCTATACACCAGACATGGAGGTGCTTAATTGGCTTTGACGTTATCTTCAGCTACTTTCTCATTAGTCTAGCCAGTCTCTCTCTGAAGTTAACCCTGCCTCCAAAAGACCATCAGGCTTGGGCCCTTATGATGAGTTCAGATCACAGTGTAGATAAAGGCCACAGGGACCAAGTGTTTCATTGCTTGATGAAATGAATAACTGGGGCCATTTCCCACATGCCCAATTCCCCCCACCTCTTCAGTCTCTGCAGTCGTGCCAGGCCTTTGCTACCCTTCTTTGTTGTTCCCCTTACCTACTTAATGGGTTCTGGAGTCAGCCTCTCTTGGCTCTTTTTCTGCACAGATAGCTGCTCATGTGAAACAGAGCCTCCAGACGGAGCAGGTCAAAAGGAGGGTCTTAATCTTGGAAATATAAATTAAAATGATTAACACTACAAATCTATTTTTTTCTGATCAAATTCAATAATAGAATTATATACATGCATAACTACAGGCAGTCTCTCCCTAAAACACTGTCACCAAATAGAGAGCATATTTTTATCACTTTGTAAACACAGACAAAATAATATCTATATATTAAAATTAAACTGACAACATAGTGTTGCTAAGAGAGATATTGTTTCACATATAAATAGGAGGAAACAGTCTTTTTCTTTATAAGTGCAAAGTTACATAAAAAAAAATAATAAAGGCAAGCCTGGTGATGTAAAACAACATGTTAATCATTGTGCACACAGCACTTTATCATCTCACTTTATGTCCTGCCTTCCAATACACAGAGAGAAAAAAACTCCTTACATACCAGCTGGAGCAACATTAGACCTTTTTTTCTTGGTTTTGTTGCTATAGTAAAACGTAGTCATGCCCCACTATAATCACAGGGTCAAAAAACCCACATAGACCATAAAGCAGGGTTGTCAAATAGATTACATTTTGGCCAGGATTGACACCACAAAGGTTTTAATCTGGCTCGTGAAATGAATTCTATGTTCTCAATGAAGCTAAAAGCTAAAAGCTAAAAGCTAAAAGCTAAAAGCGATTTACTTATATTCATGAAATAGTTCATATGACACAAAACAAATAATTTGTAACATTGTTTTAGCTGGGTTTGAATGATAAAACATGTGCTACTGGATTCATTTAGCCTAGAGTAAGCATTCTGCTTTATGCTAATTTTTGCCAAAATACATTTATGGCCACTTTTCCCTAATCAAATGCACATGCCTAATTAAAATAAATGTTTTAGTTCTGCTAGATTTAGTATTTAGTCTTAATATCTACATTTTTCATCTTTATTCCCTAAAAATGTTATTACTCCATGCTGTTGTTATTTTGGCTGTAACTGTTGCTTGCAAGGGTTAATGTAATGTAATGACATAGAGCACAGTCCAGAGAGCATTTAAAGGATCCAGCCCTCTTTAAGAGGGGCCTCACTCTCTCAAGCCTGATTAATCTTTAGTGTAAAAGTGTCAATAATTAAAGCCATGATTTCAGCAGATGTAGGATCTTTAATCAGCATAATGGGTCATTAGTGAATATATCCCATCTGCTCACTACTGTAGCCTGCAATGAACTCTGCACAGCTTTTGGCCAATCAGCTTTATTTAAGCACTGCCCCTGCAAACTCAACAATGTAGTTTACTCTCATTCTCCACCTACAGATTAGGAATATTTTAACAATAGCATTCATAATAATGCCATAATTGTAATCATATAAAAGATGAAATATTACAGATGCTACACATTTACATGGTCCATAAGTACATTTTCAATAATCGATAAGTAATATGTGCAAACAAAGCCATCAATACGCACACTGCTCAATGACAATGAATGAATTTCAGAGGCCAATCCATCTTGTTCACCTTTTATATAATGATCACTGGAGGACAAAATCCCAGCATTACAACATTAATTTCAGGGCTTTATGGGCAGGAGTGGCTGACATTAATCAAAAGTTCAGACTTAATGGTTGTGCAGCAGTACTACAGATACCACAGTTTCCTGGCTTTTTTTTTTTTTTTTTGTAAAGAACGAAAACTATAGCTATTATATAATTTGTAAATCAAAAGGGCTGTTTGGATTGTATATGTTTTACACATATACAGAATTGATTGGAGCATACACTTCATCATTGACATAAATGCTATGGTAATATTGAGTATTCAATAATATATTTGGACTGTTCTTCTACTGTCAAATAAGTGTGCAGCATGCATCTTTAAAAAGAACACAAATTTGGTACTCAAGTTTGAATTCTGAAATCAAGTTCAAACTTGTACATATATGATTAAAAATATACATCAAGCACACCTAATATTTGGTTAAATGTCCATTAGAAGGTTGGATGTTTGATCACTCTTTTTGGCAGAATTTGCCAAATCCATTAAATTTGTTAATGTCACAAGTCCAACATTTAAGCATGTTGCATGTATTTGAGGTCAGAACTTTGGGGAGACCATTTGTAAAGCTAGCCTGCCTACTATTAACATCTTCGTCAAATTTGATAATTAAACTTTTGTTAAGAAAGCTTTTTCTTTGTCCATATTGTTAGCTGCCTACTAGAGCCTGAATTGTGAAGCAGGAGCTTCTTTTTTAAATCACAGCCACTCATTCCATGGTGATATCAAACTCACTTGACCAGCAGCGATATCAAACTCACTTGACCAGCAGCTTTCAGTTCATGGCAGGTTTCTGCTTTGATGGTTGTTGGGATTTTACTGACCATTTGAACTAATTCTCTCTTAGCCAAGGGTGATGGTTTAGGTCTTAGACCCTGATAAAAGCAGAAAAGGCTATGGTCACATTTTGTCTAAATAACATTTATTTAAGCAATGCACAAACAATAAAGTAATTTGTAGCTTGTATATCCATTGCTAGAAAAACATAAAACATTTGCTTCTGGAGTGAAATGGGATGAAGAAGTAATACATAAATATTCTGAATTTATGTTGAAAGGTACAGACTACACCTTGCAATAGTGTTTACATATGTTCGCATCTTAACATTGAACATGATCTTGAAATCCACAGTTGTTGAGAAATGGCTACAAGTGTAACATCTATGATCATCCCCCTCTGATGCTCTGAGCTCTTCAGACCTTTTACTATGCATTAGTCAATAGAATGAGTGCAATCAAACAAACCCTTTTTATGTAAAGCTATAAGCTGTAGTCATTCATGATCACTAATAGGAAGTTAAGAGGCCATGGCCTCTTGGAACTTTCAGCATGACTAAATATATGTGTGTGGGTATATGTACATTTTATAACCATTTTTTAATACTTTTGTCCCTGTGTTGATTTCTGAAACATGGAGCTGACCATGACTAGTAAAGCCATGTGAAGTAAAGACATCTGTATGGTTTCTGACTCTTTTGGATGGTATAATATCTCTGCATAAAATCACAGTGATATGTCTTTTGCCAATTACATACCAAAACGGATGCATACGGATGCAAACATATGGTGCAAGCCTGAACCTCTCTGGGACACTTTATGTTTACATTTCACATGAGCCATGTTAATGTTCTGTCCACCTTTGTTGTCCCAGTAATGGCTAAGTTATATTCATCTGCAGATGTCTTTATATTATTTACATTAATTTGCATAAATGTTACGATTCTACTCTAGAACGTATTCAGTGTTTTACTATTTGTGCTTTTATGTCTTAAAATACAGCTTTTTATTGTGTAGAGTATGGTCTTAGATTGCACAGTGGATCCTCTGTTTTCTTTTTATTTAAGTGTAAAGGCACCCTAGCGTACATTTATCTCAATTGTATGTAACCTATGTCTATGTCTAGCCAAGGTCTGGGTTTTATTTTGTTCATACCATACTTTATGCCTCGCAAAATAATACATTAATTTCAGCCACTCAACATAGTAGACTGTGGTTTTACATGCGTTTTTTAATTTAATATGCTGTGACGTTATATGCAGACAGCATACAACGCACATGAAACATGAAAAATGCACTGAGATAGTAAAGTGTGAAATGTATAAATAAGATAAATAGGATGCAGACAGGTTAAAGTGCTATGGGTTGTGGGTGTGGGGGGGTGGGGGGTTTAGTTAAGTCACTGTTGTGTGTCTGACTGCTTGTGGGACAAAGCTATTGGACAATTGTGCAGCACGGATGCCCTTCTGCAAGACGGCAGCAGTGAAAAAAGTCCATGTGAGGGATGAGTGGGGTTCTTTACATTGCTGATTCTGTTACGGGTGCAGTGTGTGGTGTGAATGTCTGTTACAGAGGAGAGAGTGACCCCTGTGATCTTCTCAGTTGTCCTCACTATTCGTTGTTGGGTCTTGCGGTCTGAGGAATTGCAACTCCCAAACCAGCCAATGATGCAGTTGCTCAAGATGCTCTCCACTGTCCCTCTGTAGAACATATTCAGTCATACACCTTTGACAGGTGGGGTGGTATGCTTTAGATGAAACACTGAACAGGTCCTTTCTTTTTCCTTGTTTTCCCATTATTCTGATACAAATTGATATATGTCACATCTGTCCAGTAGCTGTTCTAGAACTCTTCACTGTTCATTGTTAGAGATTAAAATGTAACTGAATAAATATAGATTAATAAATAAATATAGATCACTTAGATGTTAGTTCAGTGTTTCTTAATCTTGCCCCTGGCAGCCCACAGCATGCACTGAATGCACACAAGTATTCCCTGATGCGACACAACCTATTACACCCATCAACCACTATTGAGCCATTCTACTGAATCAGTTGTGTTGAGTGAAAGAATATTTGAAAGCATGGTCCCCAAGAACAGGATTAAGAATCAGAGATAAAAGTGCTATAATTTGAAAATGAAATGCTCAGAGCAGCAGAATTTTCATCAGTATCTTTATTTAAAAATGAGTTACCACCTAGCAGAGGACGCAGGTTAAGTTATTAAGATATCTTGTCGACTGGACTGAGATGCTTTACTATTGGCTGTTAAGCCGCATAATTGCTTGCGGGTAGAAGCTGTCTCATAACCGGCTGATTCTGGTCTTTATGCTTTTGTACCTCTTGCTGCTGGGCTGCTGTATGAACAGGCAGTGGCTTGGGAAGGTGGAGTCCTTAATCTTTCAGGACTTCCTCAGACAGCGGCTGGTGTATAAATCCAGAAGCTTTGGAAGCTGAACCTGAATATGTACTGGGCTGTGCGCACCATCCTCTGTGGACCTGAAGCTGCTTGACCTCTCCACAGTGGTCCCATTGATGTACTCACTCCTGCCTTTCAGCTCCTTGGTTTTGCCGACATTTAGAGAGAGGATATTTTCCTGGCACAAGTGTGTCAGAATATGATATGATATTCTAGGTCCGGGGACTTAATGAAGTGTCCATTCTTCCGATCACACCAGACATTGTTGATCAAAAAACATACACCACCGCCTTTACATTTCCCAACAAGGTCCCTTGTTCTCCCTGTGCAATGCAGGGAGTACCCCTCTGGCTCAATGGCTTGGTCTGGAATTTCGGCTACAGCAGTCTGTTGTCTCATTTTGAAAAGAGATCTGTGCCTGAAGTTCGCTCAGTTTGTTGTCTAAGGACTGTATTAAGCTGAGGAGAGAGCGGCAGTAAGTGTGTTGTCTCAGCATGACAAGGCTCTTCAGCCTCTTATCTGGCATCTATGCCAGGTGCGGAGTTAGTTTGTTACCGATACCATACTCATGTACCAGTACTATATATTCAAATAAATTATTCTGTGATTATGTCATTGGATGGATTTTGTTACATATTTATTTATTTATCTAGGCCAAAAACATGCTTTTCATGTCACATTTTTGGCTATGAAGCAAATCTCTGACAGACTGAAGAATTCTTGCCAAGAAACATGCCGTGACTCCATAGATGTCTACCATTCAGGAAAAGAGCTGACCAGCTGAGTAATCGCAGCAGGAGTGGTCTCTTAAAGGGGTTTCATATACCAGTGCAGGGTCATATATTATACAAGACCTCAGAAGTGCAGGCCCTGCCAACCAAAAGCTGCTGAGTACTGAAAGAGGCCAAATCAATACCATCCTCTAAAACACTAGCTTCAGCATCCAAGCAATACTGAAGGAATTTACATTTGCTAATGCATTTCTTTTCAGCCTCTCCAAACTGTGGTAGAGATTATCGAGAATGTATATCTGATGTCACATATAAAAAAAAATATGCAAGGATTATGAAGGTAATGTGACAACAGTAAAATTGACTACATTCCTTTGGCACTGCGAAGTACAACATGCAGAACATTGAAAAACAGCATGTAGCATGTTGGTGCCATGTCTAAAAGTGTTACAGTGCATCATGCTACAAAATTATATTTAAATGTTGATGCTCAGCGTGGTGAGCTCAGCATGGTTTAATTCAGTTTACTTAAGGAGAACAGCCATGTTAAGTGACAAGTTGAGTTGTCATGATGTCAATGAACCATAAAAGAGCTAAACATCTCTATTTCACAGAGTGTCACTAGTATAGCGTTATGGGGCATTTCGTTTTCAGTGGCAGAATGAGTACATACAATATACTTTTTTATTAGACAGAAAGTTTATATTTTGCGCACATCCAATATGTCCTTAGCAAGTTGCACCTTTTAGTAGTCAACAAGCTTCAGATTTTGGGAAGGCCATTCCAAAAGTTTAATCTTAGCCTGCTTTATCCATTTTGCCTTTGTTGTGTGTTTTGGTCCTTTCTGTTAAAACACCCAATTGTACCCAAATGTTTCAACTAATGGTTTAGGAATATGCTCCTTGTTTATTATTCCATACAGTTTATGCAAAGTACTGGTAGCAAAAACCAGAGCAATTGCTTCCTCCAGCATTCATAGGAGTTGGTACAGTGGTCTCAGAGTTGAATGCCTCATCCTTCTTCATCCAAACACATTTGTCTCATTATCCAAAAAACCTTTTGGAACTTCCAGCACTCCTGAATATTTGATATTTGTGGGTGTATGTATGATTATGACCCTGCATGCAAAATTTGACCCTGTGTTGATTTTAGAAACCCCCAAAATAATTTGTGCAACACGTTTTTATTAACAATGTATGTATACAATTATTCTGCCCCAGAAAAAAAACAAGAAAGAAATAATTTGCCCAGTATCACCATGACTTCCATGTCCATGATGAGTTTCATAGCATATGTCATGTAAATATTACTTTTTACTTATTGGTACCATTTTACTTAAGCCATGGTACTTAATAAAAACAGAACCATGCCATATCATGACAGATGTCATGGACTGTCATGTGTTGTCATGACCAATTATATACAGTAATATATCAGTAATGTTGACATGAACTGTCACAACAGATTTTCTCGGCGATGGAAGATCGCGTTCGCTCCCCTAAGTACCCCAGCACTCAGGTGAGCCAAATCAAAACATACAATCGACGTAAATGAAACACACGTGAACACAGCAAAAAACATGGCATGACACATGGGATGGTTTTTCAACATAAAAGTCTGTGGTGAAGTGAACATGAGTCCAGAACTAAAAGTCTGTGACACTTGACATGAATTTCGACATAAGAGTCCTTGAACTTGAAGCCTGTGGACTGCGGCTCGGCAGGCGTGGCTACGCGGACCTGACAGTAACCTTCGCCTGACCAGACCCTGAAACCGGGACAGCCGGCACTGCTTGCCTGATAGGCGCAGATGCCACTGCCGAAACATGAACAGAGGCGGGCAGGGCCGCCGACGTGGCTTGACAGGGTGCGCTGGGCACAGACGTGACTTTGGCAAAGGTGCTGGGCGCTGCCACCGGGGTAGGGACCATGAGCAAGGACGTAGGCGTGAGGTGGCACACGCCCACCTCCATGGGTTCGCTGTCTAGTGGTTTCCTAACTGAGGTGGCTGCTGGCTTGACGACATGGCTAGGGAATGTGGCATGGCTAGGGAACTTGGCATGGCTAGGGAACATGGCATGACTATGAGCTACAGGAGGGGTTAGCCCTTCTCCACCAGCACCTGGCCCCCCAGCACCCCGGGGCCTGGTGGATGTAGGACGACCTGAGAGCTGGTCGAGCCTGATGGCGAGCGTTATGAGCGCTGCAAACGGTGCGAGTGCAAGTGCGGCGTGACTCCAACCACTACGTGCGGCTAGGGAGCGGAACTTCAGCGCATAGTGGGCTACCGACCTGTCGCCCTGATCCAGCCACAGCAGCAGGTCGCCCGGCGTGAACCCCCCCTCGGGGACACTGAAACACTGCCTTGAAGTGCTTTACGTACTCCGAGAAGGGCTTCACACTAAGCTCCTCCCAGGTGGCGCTGGTCCAATCCAGAGTTTCATTAGCGAGATGGGATACGAAAAAGGCGACCTTCGCCTGGTCAGTGCTGGTTTCTTGACAACTTAAATACACCGAGCACTGAAACAGGCGACCTCTGAGCACAATGCGCCTTAGCATCCGCTGACACCGCTCTGTCATTTTTACGCAGCCTACCACTTTGTGGCTGCCGTTCCCAATCGCTTCCACTTATAATACCACTGAAAGTTGACTGTAGAATATTTAGTAGAAATTTCACGACTGGACTTGTTGCACACGTGGCATGCTGGAATTCACTAAGCTCTTGAGAGCGATTTGTTCTTTCACAAATGTTTATAGAAGCAGTGCTGCTAATGTTAATACATACTGGTAATATAAAAATAATAATAATAAATAATAAAATAATAATACAAAGTTTTAAACTATATATATATATATATATATATATATATATATATATATATATATATATATATATATATATATAAACAGAAATATTTTTTTTTTTATTTAAATATTAATTTTTGTGTGTGATCATTGTCAGTGGGCAATAAAGTTTATGCTCTTACTGGTGATGTGCTGCTCTCTAGCTCTACAATAATCACTCTCCAGACTTCTCAAGTGACTCTGTCCTCCTCATGACTGCCAAGAAGTATAAGTAGTTTTTCAGCACCGGCCTTGTTTTTCTAAAGGCTGTTGTCAAATGTTTTGAAGGCTTTTAAAAGTCATGCTGGAATTAGCTAGTTGCGTTTCAGTGCATTGCCACCATGTCAGTATTCATGTTTTCAGGATGAAACATCTCTAAAGTTAAATCCCTGCTTTGACTTCATCAAAATATTTAATCCTCTGACTGGCTGTCAAGCAGTGCTCTCAACCTGGTTAAAAAATGTAATTCGATTTTTTATTCCTTGTTTGTTGTTTGAGTGCCATCACACAGCAATGTTTAACACAGAAATGTTAAAAGAGTGTTATTGGCTTTTACAATATTGGATTATCAGTTTAATATAATCATATTAATAGTAAGTAAAAGTTAATATATACAAATTTAAAAGCATATGAACAGAACTAGATAAACAGAAGCATTGTCCTTCAGCATTGTAAACCTCTCCTCAGTTCTCGTCTGTGTTTAGTGAGTGTTTGTTCTACTCTCTCTACTCTGACACTACATACAAGCATGCTCTGAGAGGCTGTTGCTATGGATTCTACTCGCACGCCCTGATGTAAAACTTGAGAACTTTGACTGAATAGCTAGTTAGCTTGCTCTCCTTAACTTCCTCAGAGGGCCACAGTTTGCTTTGGAGGGAAATTAGGGTTGTTAAAAAATTCTAGAGTAACAGCAAGCATGGTGTAAGATCCATGAGATTAGAACTAATTGTGTGAGTCTCATGGCCAATGCGCGAGAGCTGGCAGCCCTGCACAAGTCTAACACTCTCATGTCATACTGTCACATTTTGTTCTTTACAGTGAGCTTATCAGGTCAGCTGAATTAACAAGCTATTGAACTAGGCTCATCTGAAGACTCACATGTCACTTTTTATTCAACACATAATGTGACAGCATATTATTTTAATGGGGGTTGTTTATGCATTTGCTAACTAATAGTGAAGACAATAAAGATCAACACCTCATTAGAAATTCCCTGTTTCAATGAACTTCTGCTCATAGAAAAGAAAAATACAACTCCAAATCTTTCTTCCTGTTTAAAGCTAAATGGATGATAATTTCAACATTATTTTGCTATAATAAATAAATGATGCATCTATTACGGAAATATCCATTTGCATATTTCAGTCACTGATTTCAGTCACTGTCTACATCACTATGTAAGACTACTTGTATTACTGAAGATCAAATAATGTTGCCCAAGACATGGAGTTTTATGTTTTGCCATACCCATTCCTAAAACTATTGATACTTAAGGTCTATAATAAAGTTGCAGCTACAGAGCCTTCAAAGCACAGCAATACATTTCATATTTATAAAGGACGCCTACGTCCTTGCTCATGGTCCCTACCCCGGTGGCAGCGCCCAGCACCTTTGCCAAAGTCACTCCATCTGGTTTATTAATAGTGTCATTAAAATTTGAGAATATACCAAGACAAAAGGTCCTAATACCTCCATGCAGGCCAGGGAAATCCTGAGTTGGCTACAGTGGGTATAGATGGAAAGGCCATGAGATCTAAACTGTAAAGTTCTTATCTGTATCTGCATCTGCTTAGTGCTGTTACAGGCCTATCTGCATTCAGATTTTAACTGTAAGTGGGTACGGTTGAAAGTGTCTTTCAAGTTATTTATGCATTACAGTAAAAAATTAAAACACGATCATTGATCATTTGAACCAATGTACCAATATTTTATTTGCTCTCTGATGCAACAGAGTTGCAATGCTCTATACACAGCAAGTGTACTGTTATGGAGTAAGATCTGTACACCTACACATACATGCAATTATCTAATCAGCCAATCATATGGCAGCAGTGAGGGCCTGCATCAGATAATGTCTATCAGGCATCAGAATGGGGGAAATGAGCATTTAAGGGTTTGTGATTGTTGGTTCTAGATGGGCTGGTTTGAGTTTTTATAGAACTGCTGATCTCTGGGATTTTTAGTTCAACAGTGTCTTCTCAGAATTCTTCCAGTAAGCAGCAGTTCTGCAGGCAGAAATCCCCTTAAAGCTGATGATGAGAGAGATAGCTGAAAGATTGTGGTAACTCAGATACCCACTCTGTATAAGTGGAGAAACGTTTTGTAAGCTAAGAACAGAAAGCTGAGGCTTCAGTGGACACAAGCTTGTAAAGAAAAGTCGAAATACTCATGTCAGCCTCTTGCTGTGCGTAACAGGTTGACTTGTGTGTCTGTGACATCTGCCTCTCATCTGTAATTGGTGGATTTATGCTAATTGTTAATGTTTTGTATACAATTGACCAATAGACACTCAGAACTTGTGTTATGCCTCTTGCCGTTTCTATACTATTTCATTTGTGCATTCCACTACTTTTGTAAAGCTAAAACAAAGACAATCCATTTAAGCACCCAAACAATTAGTTCACATAAAAAGGTATGTTTATACATAAAATCGGACTTTCTAAAAAAAAATGGAAATCGATAAGACTGGTTAAAAGCACAGGGATCAGGCTGCTTTAAGGGGATTGAAAAGTATCGTATTCTTCTGTGGTGAGGCATAGGCCTAAATAACATTAACTTTAATCCTAATACTCTTCAACACCTAGAACTATGCATTCATGTTTGAAGTTAAAGAGTTGTTAAGAAAAGATACCGCACAAAGAAAATTCATAAGCTGCATGCCCACACTAACAGTAAGGAGAACAATTTTGTTGATACCACAACAGACAGAATGTGTGAAAAGCAATTAACCACAAACCTACTGCAAGACATTCTTGTTTCTATCATGCAAACATATAGCTTAAGTTAAGGTCTGATAGCAGCACCAGACCATCTCACAGATGCTTGTTCTAGTAAAATGAAGTCTATAGGGAGGATAGGAGGCATTGGATTATGAAAATAGCAGGTTGCTCTAGAACGCCATTTGGTCCTAGCATATGAAAGGTCCTCTGAGATGACAAAACAGACAACAGTGTTGTGAAGCCAGTGTCTGAGTCTAGTACTGCAGATGGATCTGTTTGAGGAACTGTGTCTCAGTTTCAGGCTTAGAGTTTGAGGTTCACACAGTACGCACACACACACACACTGGTATTGATCCCATACTGCACTCTTCCCACACAAGCACAGCTGGCGAGTTCCAAAAATACTCTCTCACACAAAATTCTCTGCAAAACAGCATCAGCTGTTGCCAATCAGTATCTGGTAGGCACTATCAAGTAGGCACTTTGTTAGATCAGGTCAATGTCTAGTCTCTTTAGTATTACATATTTGAGAGATTAACCTACATATTAGGCCAAGTTATCGATTCTTGCTGGTGGTATTTGACGATAAGACAGTATCATTCTGGCATTATTTGTTTATATTCTTTGCTAAAGTAACATGTTGCTGCCACGTTAGCATTTCTGAGGTCAGGTACTGATTTTGGATGATTAGATGTTTAGATTAGTGGAAAACTTTCTACAACTCAGTAGTGAAGGTACTGGATGGAACACAGCTTTATATATGTAGGTATGGGCACCTTGTACCATGGGCACCATGAGTGACTGATTTAGAGGATTCTATTCTATTAGAAATTCTTTTCTATGCAGATTATACAAACTATGTGTTTACACTTGAATGCTGTGACAGCAATCTGTGTGCCTTAAAGTAGCTGAATGTACAGTTTAAAAGGTGGGTGTCTTGATCTTATGGTGTATTTTAGAACAATACTGTACATGTATCTGTAGTCTAGTAATACCACTAGTCTCTCAAACAATTATTTGAGTGTAGTAAAACACAGTGGACATAAAAGGTTGTTATTTCTTAATAATGTTGGCTCATGTTAAATCCATTTTAAACCTTTTCACACATGAAAAAAATGACATAAATGTATAGTGTCAAATCATTAAATGATTGGGTGGTTAATCAAGCTTAATTGTTTATTCAGATTTGGTCAGATTGGTATTTCAGTTATTACTGTCAAATGATTTAGACGTTGGCAAGGTCGAAGCATTACTGGTGTAGCTGCAAGGTCTATAAACTAAGCAACTTGAGCAACTTTTCCACTGCCTAAAGTTTAACTTTAGTGAGAGGACATAATGTCTTTAGGCTCAACAAATCAAAATAACCTAAATCTTTTTAAGTTTAATCCTGCTCACAGTGACACTCAATATGGTGATGTACAAATCACTCAAAAATTTCAATGACTAATATACTTCCCCATATTTCATCCCTCTTGATGCGAACTGTGAAATCTTTCTGTCTGTTTGGTGTCCATTTGTCTGTTATTTCAGCAGAGTCAATACTTCTGCATCTTTATTTGTTGAAGAGCCCAGTTCATCTTTTTCTCCCTGGCAGTGCTGTGTTTAGTTCTGTATAAGTAGCATAGCAGGCAGAGTGTCTAGGGGTGTCTCTCACAAATGCTCATTACAGTGCTCAGGCTACTACTAGCCAGCATGATCTCATTCCACAGATAGTCTAAAGCGGATCTTTATTTTTGATTCGAATGAATTATACTAAAACTTCTTTGCCTTAGATTTTTTATACATCATACAATTCACCTTAAATTTGTATAGTCTCTTATCATCCATATTTCATCATGTGATCTTCCAAATGTGAAATGGTGTGATACATTTTCAAGACCTCTAGACAGGCCACTTAGGTGCTTGTTCAGTCTCTCATCATTTCAAGACTAGACTACTGCAGCTCTTTTTTAATGTCAACAGTTGCTGACAAAAAAGCAGGATTCAAGTGGAGAATGAATGTACCATACAGGTGAGCAAATGTCTAAAGTTTAAAGTAAAAACATACAAATCAGGCAGCATTGTAGTATAAAACAGGAAGGTAACAGTTACTACTCAGTGCAGACCCGATGGACGGTGAAATAAATTATTATTTAAACAGTTTGACAGAGGTTGAGGGGGGATTGGGGCTATCGAGAACTTTTGACAGAGGATGACAGCAAAGTGAGGGAAGCTATTCTTTAGCCTGCTGGTGTGGCAAAATAGATTCCTGAACCGTTCCTCTGATGGCAGAAGTAAAAAATAGTCTGTGGTTCTGCAGCTAACTGCCTCTGATAGTTCTCTGTATTACAACTGTTTTTTTTTTAAGAGGAGACTTGTGGTTGGGTAGTTTTTAACAGTTTTTTCAGTGCCAAGCCATACAGAAGACTTTATATCCATTTTTACCCTGCAGATGTTTTTCAAAATAGAAAAATATAACTTTGTGTCCCCAAGCAAGCTTGCTTCAACGTGAGCCAGTTAAAAGTCCAATATTGCCTTTACATTACTGTCCATGATAAGTGAATGTGAACATATTTGACATCCTTGCCATCCCTGACTTGCCAAAAGTGGGCAATTAGCATGTTTAACAATTAGAATTGTAAAGCATGTATTACTGCATGCTTAACAATATATGTTAGCCTTTCAAGGAGTTACCATCTACAACCTCACTAATGTTTTGTGTTGTATGTATTGGGGTTTTTCCTCACAAAAGTTCATGCATTTAGGCTTTGCCAAGTGCCATATGTCAGTCTTATAAGTATACACTTCTTTTCTTAAATGGCAGCTGTTATGACTTCAAAACCATCCCCTCTATGACCTCTCGTAGTTCCCTGTCAACTGCACTACTAATGCACCACCTAATATGATGCACCCGTTTTACTAAAACTGGGAAAAACACTCAGCAAAGCAGTGATTGAACATAATGGGCCCACAGTCAAGAAATGGCTTTTGACAGCTCAGAGCTGTCTAAGCTAAACAGCTGCCATTTTTAGTTCTAGGCCCTTGCTGAAAGCGACAAAAAGGTGACCTGGACGCTGAAGGCAAGGCCTTCTTGTATCAAGTCTATGTCTAGCACTTTTTCTCTAGTCCCAGAGGAGAGGGGAACATCTGCACACTTATCACTCAGATCTTCTTTCAAACAAGAAGAGAGAGAAAAAATAATCTAAAATGTTTTAGCTGATTTTAGATTTGAGATTTTTTTATTATTAGCCACATATGTGAATATTGCAGTCCCTGCTCATGCAAAACAAATCTGTTTCTAAGATAGAGAAAACAAACAAACAAATTATGCATTTGACCTATTCCACGTATCTGCTGTTGCTAGGTTGGTCATGTTTCACAGAACGTTGACAAAAACAATTAAATCTAGAGAGCAATTTAAAGACAAATGCAAAACCCATTTTTGTACACAAATTTGCACAGTGTACACAATACTGCAGACCTGTTGTAATTAGGATGATCTACAGTGGACAGAAAGGCATCAAGCTGTTTACACCTGGCATCCAGTCACTTGTTATTGGATTTTGTGATGTGGGGTACCAAACAGGTTTACTATGTGATACTCGCTCAGCACAATCAAATTTAATAAACTTATTTAAGCAAATTAAAACTAAATAAGCTGAATAGACCAATTAAAATTGGGTGAATACAATCATTAGTCAGTGGCAACCTAGGTATATTTATTTGAAGTATTTATTTGAGTTGAACAATTGTACACTGAAAGAAATTGTTTCATATTTGATCTCAAATGATTGTTAATAAGTGAATATGAGCCAAGCTATTCTACTTAAATCTGTTAACCTCCCTAAAAAGTCCATGTTGAATGTGTACCACAGTCTCCTACTCTTCAGGCAATGCAGTGTAGAGACAAATTTAGGAGTTTAGTTCAACATCTGCAGTGGTTTGAGTATATATAAGTGTATGAAATCTGACTGCCAACCAACTACTTGTTTATTCCCACACAGCACCTTTAATTGGCCTCCTGGAAACCTGCGTTCTGCCGCAGAAGCTATGAAAAGTTTCTGAAATCATATGCTGACCAAGCATCTTAGAGGAATCTCTCATAAATCTCAAGTTGTTTATTTAATCACGTCTATTCAAACCCCCTCCCCCAAATACCCCCTCTCCCCCCCAAGACACACATGCAACCCACGCTCCCCCATCTGCTAATTTCCTCACTGCATACATCATGCCACATTGTGCATGCATAGATTTTTACTCTGCCTGGCTGGAAAACTAGATTTTATCTTCTTCCTTTTTTCTTTCTCTCGCTCTCTCACTCTCATTTCTAAGGTCCCTAAAATGCAATAACAGAAGTTTATCAATGTGTCTGGTGGTTTTGCAGTGATGCGAAGCGGGTAATTTTCCTTTCTACCATCTGCTCCAATTCACCTCGATTGGGGCTGCAAGAAATCTGTTTAAGAGTGGAGAAAAACAATAAAAGCGCAAAGCAATGGGAGTTGAATTCTACAAGCTTTGACAGGTTCTGAGGGCAAAACGCTTATGAAGAAAGAGACAGGTATAAGATATATATCTAGAAAGAGAAAGCTGTGGGCATGCAGGGATTTGAGATGTGGTCTGGCGTTCATATCATGGCTGAACTCAAGAGCAGGAATTGCCAATTAACTGCCAGCTATCCCTTTAATTACATTCCACACAGGCGGCACTGTTTGAACAGGCTGAGCTTCAGCAAAGGCCTAATCAACATAGAGAGAGAGAAAATGAGTGCTTCAGTTTCCCTCAGGACAGTACAGACTTTTTTAAATTTGATGACAGTTTTTCTCTCTCTTTGACCTCAATTACTCACTTCTTTTAAACACATTAATCTATGTATAAACCTATGAAATAAAGGTGCCAAAACGAGTTCTTCTACAGTAGAACAACATTTTTAATGGCTAGTTCTTTAAAGAGCTACTTGGTTTACATATTGCAAGTCCTTTAGAACCACCAATTCCATCATCTCAAGAAAATGAGATTAGTGTGAAGAAACTTTATAAAGAACCTTTGCATTTTAGCAAAAACCTTTAAATTGCTATTGAACAATTATAGTACTTCTATGTCTTTGCTCAAAGAGTGTTTTTCTCAAAAGGGTAGAACTGTATATCCAAGCTAGGACTGTTTAATTTTATGTACTTGACGCAGTGTCTGCAACATGGAAGCAACATAGAGGAGAACTCAAACACAGAGCTAACTGAGCAACTCCAGCAGCTTATATAATCATTCATTTATCGTTATTGAGGTAAAATGTTGACTGAATCATGATTTGAGGTCATATTGCACTAGTTAAAGCAGGCAGGGCCATGATTCTCATTGTATTTGAGGAACTGCCATAGTGGTTCAATAGATTACTAGATTATTATTATTAATAGTAGAAATAGCATTCTAATTACAACATTTTAAATTTTACATTTTGTTTTAATCTCTTTAACTCACTGAAAACCCAGTGCAAGAAACCCATATACCCCCTCATGGGTTTTTCTGAACCATTCTAAAGTAAAAACTGAAGAAAGCTCCAGCATCCACATCCTACAATTGATTTATTGAAGGAGGGTTGAAGAATTAGACGCAGAAACCTATAAGATTTCATTTTTCATATTTGATTAAAACGTCTAGAGGGAGGTGTGGGGCCGGTTTGACTGCTGGCGCGTACACCTGGGTTTATTTCATTATAGACCTCCCCACCATTCTGATTAGCATAATAAAATTTCTCTGACGCCTGCACGCTCTACTGGAGAGGCCAATATTTGATTAAAGGTGCAGGGGTTACAAAAGCCCTCCAACAGTGTGGTATGCTCTTTCAATCACAGCTAGCTAGGCATCTTTCTGGAAGAATGGGTGGACTGCTTAAAGAATCAAGTATTGTTGTTTATGAGCTAAACTTTTTCTAATGCAAATATTCCTTGTCAAAAAGGCATTACTTCTCTTAAGCATCAATACCTCTTACATTTTCTTCTGTTCTGTAGCACATTACACATTACATTACTTTAGTGATTGCACTCTATTGTTTAGTTTTTTAGTTGCTATTTATTTTATTTTTTAGTGGTGCTATTTAGAATCAGGACAACTTTATTTAGATTTTGAATGCTTAAAGGGTTCTCTATATGGTTAATGCATTCATCAGATTAACTGTCAGATTAACAGATGGTTCTACATAGTATCAAGATTCGATCATTCAAGATCATGATTTGGATCAAGGTTATAAAAGAAAAAGTGAGAACAGGAGTTTCATTCTCTAGCACTGCTCAACTGGCTAGTGATTTTGATAGAAGCAGTGATATGAACGGAGATGTAATCATACTGTCAGCAAGAACAGCTTGTGCACAGCTACATAAAAAAAAAAAAAATGCACATCTGATTCCCCAAGTTGAAACCTTATGGGAGACTTTGGGTTGGTGTATCATACAGTGCTCCATATCACCATCCCTTAAAACACTAGTTGAGTGAATATCTTTTGGAAGAATCCCTCCAGTTCAGCTCCAGAGACTTGTAGAATCTATGCCAAAGTGCCCTGAAAATATGACTACTTGTAGGGGCCAAACACCACACTTTATAGTATTTTTTCTTTTAATTTGTCATTCATCTGTGATGTGAGGTTTGTTATTTATTTATGTATTCATTTTTACTTGTTGATGCATCTACATCATTAATAACACTTTTGTAATAATTGTGATGAAACTAGCAAGTATGTCTGTGCTAGAATTAGGGAAAGGACAAGATCCTTGCAATCAGTGTGACTAACATGCTATCACATGGTTTCTGTGATAGAGATTGCCCTCTCTCTCACTCTCTCTCTCTCTCTCTCTCTCTCGTTTGCTAATGAAATAATGTTTTAATTCCTGCAGAGGAGGGATAAGCGAAGAGGATTGCAGATGGATGGTGAGGAGGAGGCTGATTATGCACTTTCATCACCTTGCTGCAGCATTTCACTGACAGCCATTGTGTGCAGACTTGCTAGGCAGCATCTTTATTGAGTTCTTTAAAGGCAGCTGGGACCTGCTCTGTGTCAAGCATGCATCATTTTATTGTAAGGGCAAGGCAGGCAATTCCTTTATGCTCTAGACATACAACCCCTTTTCATGTAAAACCATTGGGCAAAGGGGCCTTTCATTCCCTTTCCCCAATGGTTTTATATATTCATAAATATCCCACTATTCCCACATGTTTTTGCACAGCTGGTTCTGCGTAGTCAATAAGCAAAGCAGTGCTGTGTTACATTTATGAATTGCTCAACTGAAGAAAATGATAGCCAGATTGGGGTGAATAATATTTTGAAATGTCAGATTTACATGTGCCATTTTCTCAGCCTAGTGTGGATACCACTTCGGTTAACCCCTGAATTTATAGCTTCACTCCAAAGTCACCATGGAAGTTACCAAGTTGTCATGTTTGAGATCTATTAAATATTCTAGCTAATTAACATTAAACTGGGAAAAGATCTATATGTTCCAATCGGTTTACACAGCATCCTTGCTTGCCTTGCTGGTAAAAAAGTGTGTGTTTGGTAAAGAGATAATGCCCAACCAATTTTATATATAATTAAGTAACTTTGTTTACTAAAAATATATTTTTACATTTTTTACAGATTAGTGTGCTTAAAACAGGCAAGGCAATGCATTTGGCCAATGAAACAAGTTTTAGATGACAAATACCACATATTTAGACTAGGTTTAAGACTTTTTCTCTTGGTAAGATTTAATTTCTTGGAAACATTACACATAAAAACCTGTTAAATCACAAAGGAAGCTTTCAATAGAATCATTATTTTTAATGTGAAGTGCCTTTTAAAAGTTTAAAGAACCTGTGATATTGAATTTTAAATAAACCAATCAATAATAATCTAAAACATGATGAAGATGAGTGTGCTCTGGAAACATTGCAGTGTACTGAGCAATAGAGGCAGCATTGTGCTAAAAATACATACAATAAGATCGGTCACATATGCATTGTAACTACTTTTTGTTTCTTTCTGTGCCCTCTCTATTTTTTCTCTTTGATTATGCATAATCAGCTAGAGGACATTTCTATATGCAGAAATGTTAATTAAAGGAGGTTTTTAATTTAAATGATAATGCCAATGATCTGTTGGCGACAGCAATATCAGATCTTTGTCTCTCTGAAAAACATGCATACAAGCGCTACTGTTGAAATAGAGTGACTTCAATTTGCGGATATGAGACTTGTGCGAGGACAAGCTGCCTTTGATATTACACATCCCTCAGATGGAATCTCTGTGAAAGAGATTGCTGCTCCTGCCAAGCACATCTGAGCTTCAGAAATGAAAATGGAGCAGAGCCGATTGATTATTTAACAGCAAAAGAGTGATAAAAGGATGTAAATGAACTTTCAGAATGTTGACTCACACTGAGGAATTGAGAGTATTCCTACATATTTATGTCCCTGAACGATGGTAAAAATAGGATGCATTTGAACACTGAACAACAATCTTCATATTCCATTTTGGTTTGACATATATTATGAGCGGCTATGGAATTAAGGGGGGGGGGGGCTGGATCTGTGCCTCATTTTGCCCTAGCACAAGCCCAGAAAAACAGGAATATATATATACAACAAAAAGGTGAATGTCCAGATCTTGATCCAGTGGATAGTCTGTGGTTCATAACTGTCATTTATCCAACATGAACAACCTGACTCAAATTTGCCAGAAGAAATGAGTATGATTTCACTCCCAAACAGTGGGCAAAGATGGTTAAAACTTACTCCATAAATGTTTCCAGTTTAACCAATGTTTCAGTAAAGGTACAAAAGTATCTGCTTTCATATAATATTATATTTATATATATATTTAGTAATGCTGGAATTTGTAAATATATATATTTTTTATATGTATATACAAACCGGATTCCAAAAAAGTACTAATTATGTAAAGCTGCTTTGTGACGACAACAGTTGTAAAAAGCGCTATAAAAATAAATTTGACTTGACTTGACTTGACAAATGTTCTCTATAGGTGAAAGATCTGGACTGCCGGCTGGCAATTTCAATACCCGGATCCTTCTCCTACGTAGCCATTATGTTGTGATTGCTGCAGAATGTGGTCTGGTATTATCTTGTTGAAAAATGCAGGGTCTTCCCTGAAAGAGATGACGTCTAGATGGGAGCATATGTTGTTCTAGAACCTGAACATAGTTCTCTGCATTAATGGTGCCTTTCCAGACATGCAAGCTGCCCATGCCACAAGCACTCATGCAACCCCATACCATCAGTGATGCAGGCTTCTGAACGGAGCGTTGATAACAACTTGGGTTATCCTTGTCCTCTCTGGTCCGGATGACATGGCGTCCCAGTGTTCCATAAAGAACTTCAAATCGTGATTCATCTGACCACAGAACAGTCTTCCATTTTGCCACACTCCATTTTAAAAGACCCCTGGCCCAGTGCAAACGACTGAGCTTGTGGAGCTTGCTTAGAAATGGCTTCCTCTTTGCACTGTAGAGTTTCAGCTGGCAATGGCGGATGGCACGGTGGATTGTGTTCACTGACAATGATTTCTGGAAGTATTCCTGAGCCCATTCTGTTATTTCCTTGACAGTAGCATTCCTGTTTGCGGTGCAGTGACGTTTAAGGGCCCGGAGATCACGAGAATCTAGTAGAGTTTTACGGCCTTGACCCTTACGCACAGCGATTGTTCCAGATTCTCTGAATCTTTTGATGATGTTAAGCACGGTTGATGATGATAACCTAAAAGTCTTTGCTATTTTACGCTGGGTAACACCATTCTGGTATTGCTTATATATATCTTTCTGCGCAACAATGGTGGAATTGGTGATCCTTTTACTATCTTGGCTTCAGAGAGACACTGACACTCTGAGAAGCTCTTTTTATACCCAATCATGTTGTCAATTGACCTAATTAGTGTTAATTGGTCTTCCAGCTGTTCGTTATATGCTCAATTTCCTTTTTCCAGCCACTTATTGCTACTTGTCCCAACTTTTTTGGGATTTGTTGACGCCATGAAATTTTGAATCAATATATTTCTCCTTTAAAATGTTACATTTACTCAGATTAAACTTTTGATCTGTCATCTATGTTCTATTACGAATAAAATATTGACATTTGCCTTCTCCACATCGTTGCATTCAGTTTTTATTCACAATTTGTTTAGTGTCCCAACTTTTTTGGAATCCGGTTTGTATATTTGTTTGTGTTTTACTTCCCTGCATTAAGTTATTCCATGAGAGAAACTAAACAAGTAATATTTTTATTCTGGGCCTCTGCCTGTTGGCAGTGCACTTAAAGTAATACACATTCATTAGTCAGGATTGGCTTCTGAATGGAACGAAGTGTCCTGTCTGTTTGTGTTAGTTTGATATGAAGCTTGCAAATATAATTTCCTATTAACATCCATTTTTTACAAGTAGCATGTCCCACGCAGACAGAGATTATGAGGAATACAGAAACTGATTTCATCCTGGAATTTGGCAAACATTATGAAAACTATTGCCAGCATTTGAAGAATGATTGCAACTTTACATATTAGCCTCTATGCTAAATTCAGTTCCATGTTTTCACACCCTGTTCAGGGTTTGATATTAATATGTTGAAAATACTATGTATTCTTACCTATGCAAAATAGAGGCTATTTAAATGCAATAATATAGCAAATTATGAAAACCCACAGGATACGAGGAGTGGCAGAATTCAATAGAAAGTCACAATACACCAGAGAATAAAATTTAGTTTAAAATGTAGTGTCGGTACTGCGTACCAGTGAGGACTGGTCCACTTTCGAGCACTGGTCTTTTGGAAGTTGATGCTAAAAGCTATTGGTCTTGTGAGGTTGTGATGTCTTATTGGACAAATATATATTTTATGCACTTTTTTTCAGGGGTGGATCAAAAGATTGAGAAGCAAATAACTGAAAATAGTTAATTCAGGTTTTCATGATATGACTTTAAATGTATTAAGACCAGCTAAGACCATTCCATACCTAACATGTAATTGGCCCACATGTCCACAAAACTGGTAATTGATAGATGTTTCAGTGGTATGAAACTCTTATTCTGAATACTAAAGCCAATTTAACAAGGTAGGAACAGCATAGGGAACATTTTTAATTTGATGTCAATAATTCGGGCGTAAATATCAATTGACCTTTTGATCATTGACAAGAAGATAAATAAATATGTTCATTACCAGGGATGTTCAATGAGCAAAATACTGTTCAAACATAGTAAGTATAACACTGCAAAACTTCACACTTTTAGTCATATGCAGTATAGTAAGCAATGCATTTGTAATGCAGAGATAAAAACCCATTGAACTGTAATGATTAAGAGATTGAAAGGGTCTCCATATATCTTCTGAGATCATTGCTTTTTAATGAACACACTACATCTTTAATCTCAGCCTTGACATTAGAGTTACATTGCTAATGGGCAAAAGTGTGAGCAGTTCTGAGGTGTCAACATGTGTGAAATCTGTTGACTTTCTCAACCGATTGAGATAATGTGAAGTGGATGTTGAGGGAGAGTATTGTGACAGCCCAGGCCTGCTGAATAGTTATTTGGACAGGTTGGTTCATAAACGTCTGATGTTCTTAGCATTGGAACTGGCCCAAGGCCTAATATAACAATCAATGTAACTGTTCAGAATAGATCGCTAACAATTTCTCAAATGGAAATATTTAAAATATATTTAGTCACAGATAAGTTTCCTTCTCTGTGGCATCTGTGCATTGCAGCGAAAGTTGTTAACAACAGGGGTCAGCTCACAGATGGTCTAGGTATGTGTCCTCAGTCAGGTCAGGTCAAAGACAAAAGATTAATCTTATATCAAACAGTTTAGAACTATCGCTAGATCTAACATAAGTACTATCCACAAGAAACAAATGGAAAGGAAATGTAGTTATGAACTCTAAATGTAGACATTTTGACAAAAAAATTAGTTGTGTGCCAACAGATTTGCAAATTAATCACCATTTTCTGTGTTGAGCTTCTGTGTTGATTTAGACGATGGGACAATAGGGCTCAAAAAGCAGCAACAGATAATAACACAACAATACTATGTCACATACATGATATGTGACATGTTAATAATATAGGACATAAAGTGAAATGTAAAAAGGTGTGCAAAAATGACACAGACTTTCCATGGTTGAGCTACTGCTCTAAGGTATTTGTAGTTGTGGCTGTCATTGATGAAATGACCTATTTCTTTCACCTCCTGCCTGCTGCTCCACAAAGAAAATCTCCCTTATGAGCCTGAACACAACAAAACAATAGGAACAATGCAACCATAGAGATACTGTAGGGTTTTGGTGAGAGTAGATGCAGCGTCGGGGTATGAATCATACAACACAAGGCTTTCTGAGCTCAGTGAAAGGCTCATTGAAAATCTGTCTCCCTGCACCAGGGAGCAGCACAGAGCTGACAGGACCTGCGAGCTACAACGGAGGCGATCAGTGTTTTCCTGCTGAAACAAACGCTGGGACAGGTGTTCCGGCTGGCTGGGCTAAGCCTAGCCCTGACAGAATGTGGCAAAATTGGAAATGCAGGAAGGTTTCAGGGATTTCTGAGCACTGGAGGCGGCTGCCAAGGTGTGCATACATGATCCGACATGCATTCTCGCCTCGAAACTAATCTAACTAATCTGTAATACAGGGAACAGGTTTTGAACAGGCCTGACCATTGACTATAAAGCAGGGAAGTGTGGAATAAACACATAAAAGATGAAAGAAAAGAGAAATCAAATGTCCCAGCCCCATTTGTATGCAAATGTCAGTCAGATATTTAGGAACATATTTTCTGAAAGCACACAGACAAAAGACAAAAAGCTACACAGAAACATAATTGATCCAACAGTTCTTTAGTGGCCTATTACTGTGCTTAAGAGCCATTAGAGTAACATCACAAAAAAGACAGCCTCACTATGGTATATATATAGTACTAAATAGTAGTTGCATTATTTAGAACTGTCAATAACTATAGAAAAGAACTGCAAAATAACAGTTACTGCTGGGTCGCTACTCCTCATTGATTCGGAGCTTAAGATTGCTGTGGAACAGCTTTTATCTAAAGTGTCCTTACAATTAACAGCAACCCCCTGTATTGGTACATAACTGCAATATCACTGCAACTCAATAGCCAGTAATTTACTGTAAAGTTACTTACAAAAGAAGGTCTATAAAAGTGTAAATATTGTGTCAACCCCAAGGAATAGACAGCACCAGTAGGCAAGCTAGAAAATATGCAATTCACTTTAACTTTAAGTACAAACTCAAAACAACTAAATAGTAAAATGACTTGGCTATGAATGGCTAAGAGAGGTAAGCAACTTTTCAACAACAGAAGCTGTGAAGCTTCATGGAAGACATGCAAATGTAGAAGAAAGCAATCAGAGCTGAAAGCCCGCACAATATGTTGTACATGTCAGCACAGCATGATTTGTTTTTCTGAAAGTACACAGGACACTATATAGAATCTTTATTTTCTGATGCTTAACCAAGCTTTTACCATACTTTTTTCACTTCTTTGTTTTGGAGGTTTCTCTCTTCAGTCTCTTCCTCAGGTGGTGGGAAAAAGGTGAAATGCATGCTCAGTTGATTTATGTTCTGGTGATTGGCTTGGTCAATGTAAAACCTTTTACTCTTATCCCCCATGTGTTGGCAGTGTGTTTTGGTTCATTGTCTTGCTGTGTGTTTATGTTTCTCCTGATAAGACTGGATGCACATCTCTTTGGTAGCATATTTCTGTAGACTTCTAAATTAATTCTGCTGCTACCACAATGAGTTACATCATCAATAAATATTGTTGAGCACATTTCAGATGCAGCCACGCAATCCCAAGCCATGACACGAGCTCTACCATACGCTCCATAGAAAGGAGCACATCCTTTTTCCCCCACACTTTAGTCTTTCTATAATTTTTTTCTTTAGTTCAAACAGTGGATGTAAATATTATGGAATAAAAGCTACAACTTCTGATCTATTTTCACACACACACACACACACACACACATATTTTGACCTCAAGCCTTAATGTCTTCAGCATATAGCCTTGTCATTCCAATATTTTCAGAGGCAGCTGTATATTCCGGATGTGATGATCTTGGATAAGAGAACTGTTGTGACTCTGGTTGTGTTCAAACACCTTCACTGAAGTCTCCTAGCTCAACCCAGTGTTACATTTCTTGTTCTAAGCAGCAGCGTCTTCGAACAGCATAAATATTTAACTGAGGCTGGAAAATATCTAATTGATATTTGATATTGTTATGATTAATCAATTTATTATTATCCACTGGTGTTTGTTAGTATTATTAACCAGATAATTATTAATGTAACAACCAGATATGAAACTGGAGTACAATAAGTAATGGATCTAATGTGCACATAAGAGTCAGGCAGAGACTGAAGTAGAAGAACTGGTCAGAACAGCCATATTAAATATTAAAGGGTAAACAAGCTTGGAATTAAAGTAAGAACAAAGGGTCAGAATTAAAACTTAGGAAGTGGATGATTCAATGACTGTATATATGTGTGACATTGGGTGACCAAGAAAAATATGTGGGGTCTAAATTAATCCTAGTGGCCTCCATTTCTTCAATTTAACGTACTTTTCTACATTTTTAGTTTTAATTTATATATTTATATAATAATTTAATATATTTATGATTATATATAAAGACAGTATCTTGGTCTATAAGGCCAATGTAGCTAACATTACCTCACCGTTAGCATATATGCATGCCAAAGCCATCACACACTCACATTAAACCTCACTGAGTTAATTTCAAAACAGACTTGTTTAAGTGGATTCCAACCAAATTTGCCATACTACATCTATAAAATGGCCTGCTTGAAGGTTTGAGATAAGTGTGATTTATGCATGCCGATTAGATGATGCAAACAGATGAGGCCATTGTTTTGCATGTGTGTGTTTCCTATTAGTTTCATAGGTGCAGCAAGCTTCAGTAGAGTTACATGAATAAATAAAAGAAATCTAGAAATCATAAGATGGATCTATTTCAGTGTGTGTAAAAGTAAATTATACCATATGCTATTCTCTATATTTACTAAAACTGAACTATTCAAGACAAGACGATGTGCCTGACTGTAATGGTACGGGCACTCTCTAGAGCAGCTGTTGGATGGTGGTTGGTGAGACGGTGAGTGATTTAACAGCAGGTAGGAATGTGCTTCGGAGAGATAACAACAGCATGTAAGGATGATTACAGTACACTGACTGCAGCTCTAGCCAGATGCTAGACAGTCTTGTGGGTTTATCACACAGAGATACCAACTGTATTGAAAGACCAAGCTCTCTTAGTTTACGTGGACATGGGCTCATCCTCAGCATTTTATCCTTAAATGTGACAGTAATAGGATGTAATAGCACAGTAAAGACTATATCTGTCTTAGAGTTAATATTAGCAGCTTGAAGTAGCATAGGTAAGGTAAAAGAAAGGGCACTGAAATGTTGTAATGACACAGTCCTCCTACAGGCCGGTTATTCCTTCATGAAGATAGAAAAATAGTGTAGCCAGTTTACATAATTAAGTATATAAAATGAGCTGAGCTTCATCTGACACTTGTACACATATATGATCTCCCTTGTTTAATCTTGTCCATACAGTACCTCTTCAAATTATACTGGATCAGAGAGTCTTTAAATCAGATATGTCTATGATTAAATAAGTAAATACAGTTACAGAATATCTGGGAACATTGCTTAAGGTTTTGTGTATTGTTAAAGTGATGAGTTGAGTGTTTAGAAAGAAGTTGGTAAATGGTCAATTGCTGCAATTTAAGCCAGATCACTACTACCTCCTACACATCTGAAATGATCAGATGGGCAAGAGGGAATTATGGGTTGAAATGTGTGCCACTAATGGTTTATCAAAAGTTTAGTTGAAGACATTATAGCAACCGTTACAACACAGATCTTATGGACACTTATGGCCACTAGTCGTAATGCAGGTATGGAACACATAATCAAGTCTGTCTATTAAACTAATATATTTCATATAAAACGTTTGTATCTAGACATAAAACACACACTGTCCTTCACAGCTTTGGAGTAATATTAATAGCTTTTTGTAATACACAGTGTAGATTTAAACCAGACACCTAAAGATTTCTTGAGATTTAAGTATTTTTAGAACTGCAAATAGTACACTGCTCAAAAAAAATAAAGGGAACACTTTACAACAATACAATATACGTCCAGGTAAATCAAGCTTCTGTGAAATCAAACTGTCCACTTGATTGACTGATTGACAATCAATTTCACATGCTGTTGTACTTGCTAATTATTGGCAATTAGCAAGACACAATTAATAAAGGAGTGGTTCTGCAGGTGGGGACCACAGACCACTTCTCAGTACCCATGCTTTCTGGCTGATGTTTTGATCACTTTTGAATGTTGGTGGTGCTTTTACCCTCGTGGTAGCATGAGACGGAGCCCACACGGAGCCCACACAAGTGGCTCAGGTAGTGCAGCTCATCCAGGATGGCATATCAATGCGAGCTGTGGCAAGGAGGTTTGCTTTGTCTGTCAGCGTAGTGTCCAGAGGCTGGAGCGCTACCAGGAGACAGGCCAGTACACCAGTAGACGTGGAGGAGGCCATAGGAGGACAACAACCCAGCAGCAGGACCGCTACCTCCGCCTTTGTGCAAGGAGGAACAAGAGGAGCACTGCCATGTGCATGTGTCTGCACAAACGGTTAGAAACTGACTCCATGAGGATGGTATGAGGGCCCGACATCCACAGATGGGGGTTGTGCTCACAGCCCAACACCATGCAGGACGCTTGGCATTTGCCAGAGAACACCAGGATTGGCAAATTCGCCACTGGCGCCCTGTGCTCTTCACAGATGAAAGCAGGTTCACACTGAGCACATGTGACAGACGTGACAGAGTATGGAGATGCTGTGGAGAGTGATCTGCTGCCTGCAACATCCTTCAGCATGACCGGTTTGGCAGTGGGTCAGTAATGGTGTGGGGTGGCACACAGCCCTCCATGTTGTCAGAGGTAGCCTGACTGCCATTAGGTACCGAGATGAGATCCTCAGACCCCTTGTGAGACCCCTAATGCAGGACAATGCTAGACCTCATGTGGCAGTTCCTGCAAGATGAAGGCATTGAAGCTATGGACTGGCCCGCGCATTCCCCAGACCTGAATCCAAATGAGCACATCTGGGACATCATGTCTCGCTCCATCCACCAACGGCACATTGCACCACAGACTGTCCAGGAGTTGGCGAATGCTTTAGTCCAGGTCTGGGAGGAGATCCCTCAGGAGACCATCTGCCACCTCATCAGAAGCATGCCCAGGCATTGTAGAGAGGTCATACAGGTACGTGGAGGCCACACACAATACTGAGCCTCATTTTGACTTGTTTTAAGGACATTACATCAAAGTTGGATCAGCCTGTAGTGTGTTTTTTCCACTTTAATTTTGTGTGTGACTCCAAATCCAGGCCTCCATTGGTTAATAAATTTGATTTCCATTGATTATTTTTGTGTGATTTTAATGTCAGCACATTCAACTTTGTACAGGACAAAGTATTCAATGAGAATATTTCATTCATTCAGATCTAGGAGTTTTTTGAGTGTTCCCTTTATTTTTTTTGAGCAGTGTATATAGATTCTGAAATATATAATGCAATAATTTGTATAGTAATACCCCATGACAATTTTCAAAAGTAGGGAAGTATGTGTACTTGTAAATGATGTCCCTTTGAAGGCACAGTTGACAGTTAACATGGCCCATGACAGTTCTAACAGGCAATTTGAAGCTCAGAGGGACAAAGCAGTTGGTCTCCAGGAGCAGAATTGAACACACTGGAATGCCAGGTCTTTCTAGATTATTTGTATCTTCCAGCTAGATCCTAGTGATAACGCTTTAGCCACACTGATAAGGATGGTACCAGCATTACTCTACAAAATGCAATAAAGTAAGAAAGTTACATTTAGACACAAAACTTTAATTTAGGTGCAACTGCATGGCTGTCAACAACCCAACAGGGTCAAGTGCTAGAATTATACTGAAGAGTTGGAAGGAGCTTGAAGAGTGGCAAATTCTTTGCTTAGACCGCCTCCTATTTCCTCTCATGACTAACTGGTGGAGCGGCTGCATGGTCAAGAGCAATCCAACAGTAGCAGGATCATCAAACCCTAGTTTGGAAGGAGCTTTGAGAACAGTAAGTAGTTTTCTCAATATTGAATGAAAATGCTCTAAACAACAGGGAAATAATAAGGTAATTCCTGCCATAAGAATTACCTTATTATGCTGATGGTGTTTGGTGGAGTTTTGAGGTGGAAGAAGCAGCTATACTTTGCAAGTTGTCACCATTCATATAGTCAAACCACTGGCTAGTGTTTTAATAGGAACAGTTACTAAAGAAATAGAGGAACAGCTTTTTCTCAGAAGAGTCAGAATGTCACTGTAGGACATGATCAGACTGTCAATAAAAACAACCCCTAGACATTATTGTAACCCTGTAGTACATTAACAAATACAAAGACAAATGCACATATGTACCTGAGAGTTCACAGGTACAATACCATAAGCTCTTATCTACAGAGATGTGACAAAGGTGATAATATAGCCAACCATTATCATATTCTCAAGTGGGTGAGAGCATGAGTGGTGTACACCAAGAGAGCAGTACAGGCCTGGTTGCTTTTGGCCCATATTGAGGGACTGTGGTGGCAAAAAACTAAATGTTCAGTAGTAAAGACTGGCACACCCATTGAAGGTGAATAAGATGCCAGCATAAGAATTAGAATTGTGTATGTGATTTAGGACATCATTTTAGATCAATCAGACAATGCTTGCGCTTTTGAGAACTGACACAACTGACACTGACACAGGCCTCTGGGAAAACTCTCAGCATTCCTATTGGGGAACATGGTCTGTCTCTCTTGACATTAAAGTCAATACAGATTTGTTTGTACAGAAGTACACATATAAATACACAATAAAATAATGTATTATCTGTTTGCCGTTTTACATTGCTATTGTCTAGACCAGTTTGCCCACAGATTAACATACTTGCAATTCTCCAGATGGTCTATATTTTATTAAAACCACTAAAATAAATGCCTTTGTGTAACATCTGGCCAACCATTACAATGAAATGCAGTGTAAATGAAATTTGGATCTTATTTAAGATCAATTAAAAAGAAATGACACTGAACATTATATTAAGGATCTATGGAAAGTGTGCATTCTGTTCCTGTAAACATTCTGTCCAGTAATACATGCCTGGGACTCTAGTATGGGAGCAATTCATCAAATGAAAGCTGTATTGATTGTGGGTTAATTAATCTGTGTCTCCAAAATGAATACACCCCTCTTTACAACCTAAGTGTACAGCTTATAGCTGTAAACACAGGATCAAATATGCATGACCTATCAAAAACCTAATATGTGAATTTTTTATCACATAAATGTTCAAATGTCTGCTTCGGTGGGTCCATAGCCTACCTGGAATTATTGGATACAAAGTAGGAATACCCCCTGGACAGGGCCCCAGTCCATAATAGGGCAGCACACAGCCATTCACTCAAACACTCACACCTATGGGGTAATCTAGCGTAGCCAATTCACCTACCATGTAAAAAGGTACCTGAAGGAATTATTAATTTAATTACAATAGGACAGATAATTCCCTTCATGGTCATACAGAAAAGGAATATACATATAATATAACGATATACTCTGCAATTTAGCAAAACAAACCAATGGTTGTTGTGTACCAATGGTCTATCACCTTTCCTCTGCCTCAACAATTAATGGAAAGGAACCACAGGACCATCACTGACCAAATATTATTCTCAGCACTGCAGTGATGCCAACATGGTAGTGATGTGTTAGTATTGCAAGTACAGCAGCACTGCAGGGATTTTTACACTGTCACACTTTCAGTCTCACTGCTGGTTTGAGAATACATCACATTTTAAAATACACTAGGCAGTACTGGTCTTATTTTCAGAAACTGACTACAAATGAAGAACTAGAGGATTACCCATAATTTGTAACATTTACACCAACACTATGTGCCAACAAGGTAGATGCGTTTAATAATGAGGCCAGAATTGAGTACATATATTGTGTGCAATAACTAAATAAACTCTGCTGTGCAGAGAATGATCCACCACACAAATAATATTGGGTCAGCAGTTGGCACAGAGTGGTCTCTTTCCAATGATGGACCGGGCAGAGTGTAAGTTAGGAATTTTCTGGCAAAGTGTATGTATATGCCAAATAAAGTAACTGAAAAACAGTGCTGCTAGAAAGTTTGTGAACAAATTTCTGTACTTCTGACTTCATTTCCGGTTGCTGATGATAATTCCTGCCCAAATGGGCTGGAGGCATTTTGGCCCATTCCTCCTTCAAAGCTTCTTTAGCTCAGTGATGTTAGAGGGCTTCCTTGCCTGAAGTGCTTTTTTCAGATTCTCTATATCTATTGGGTTAGGTTTGGACTTTGACTTGGCCATTCCAAAAAGTTTAATTTCCTTATAACCAGACTTACTTGTGTGCTTAAGATTGCTGTTTTTTCTGTGTGACCCGGTTAGACCCAGTTAGAATTTATAGAATTAATCAAAAATGGCTGTCCATTCTGGACCCAAGCCAGCAAAGCAGCCACAATCCAAGGATGTTCTGTCCTTATGAGGTTCTTATTTTTGAATGCAGTGTTAAATATATAATGCAAATTTAATGCTTCCAAAAAAAACTTAAATGCTGGATTCATATGTCCACATAATATTCTTCCAGTAGATGTCTGGCTTATCCACAAGGGCCTGACCAAAGTTCAGACAGCATCAGTCTTCTTTTTAAAGAGTAATGGCTTCCTCTTTGCTGCACTGCCATGCACACCATTCTTGTTAAGTGTTTGCCTGATGGTGAAATATTCAATGCACAAAAGGCCTGCACATCATTAAATGTTACCATGGGGTTCTTTGTGATGTCCCATAATGTTATTTGCCACTCCCTATTGAATTTAACTTCTTGGAGTAACAGTGGAGCTGAATTCCCTCGATACCCAGGGTAACATATCATCTGCCTCACAGTGGAACCTTGTGAGCTTTAATATAAATTTGTCCTCTTTTGTTGATAGCATGGCACACTTTCATAAACCTTTGTATTGATGACCTGATTGATAAACTTTAATTGTAACATTAGACCAAAAGAATATGAACAAGCACTGATCATGTTTATAATGATCTATATTTTTGTTTGTTTTTTAATTTATCAAACATGTAAATCACTTGTGTTTTCTTTTATAACATATTTAAACATGCAAATTCCTTTTCATTTAACAATAATCTTCATTTAACAATACTGGAGGTAAAATAAACACATAAAACATAACATATGCCTTTTATAATGTGTAAAATGATATTAATAGAAATGATTAGAAATGTTTGTGAGGAAAACATTTGGAGACCTCCAAATGTATTACTACTTCAAATGACTAAAATTAGAATCAGGTGCACCTCATCAGCTGCAGATAATTAGAATATGGTTAGAGGGGATTTTGGAGCCTGTCTTGCATAAACCTTAGACAGAGTGGTATCACCATGGAAAGATCCAAAGAGCTTTCTGAGCCCTTCAGAAAGAAGTTTCTAGATGCATATGAGTCTAAAAAAAAGGCTTTAAAAAGATCTCAAAAATCAATCCATTGCAATGTCCACAAAATAATTTACAAATAGTTAAAGATGTTTAAAAAGGGTTTTGTGGGGTGTCCTATTTTTTTTCACATGACTGTATATTATCAGCTTAATCAGTAAATCACAAAAATCTGGGTTAGATCTATAGGACAGGAACGGGACAGAACAACAGTGTTACAGTATTGGGCTAGTAAGCTTCTTTTGGACAATGAGAATGGATAATGGTACACCATTATGATATATCTCTCTCTGTTTGTCAGCTGCCACCACCCAGAGCTTCTCATATATCACTTAGTTTATTAATGTTTAATTTAGAGGCCACAGTGCATTTATCCCTCCATCCTCTGGCCCCCATACATACATATTGTGTTCTCTTCTAGGTTGTCCCACACTTTTGGCATCTATTTGCTCCACTTAAACAAACCTGGATGATCATTTGCAAACGGTGAAACAACAGCACCAACATCTCAGTTTACACACATATGAACCCCTGAATCTGCAGCCTTAATCTAAATGGATACATTCATTACCAAAAACTAAACTAAACAGATGAATTTTCTGAGCCCCAAAACTTAAATTGAAGATTATTCCAGAGTTTGTGGACTTAAAAAGAATATTTATAATTATAGTATTTTAGATTATTGGGACACAACTTTGAATCATTGAATTCAGGTGTTTCATTCAGTCCCATTGCCACATGTGTATAAAATCAAGCACCTAGCCATGCAGTTTGCCTTTACACACATTATTGAAAGAATGAGTCATTTTTAGGAGCTCACTGAATTCCAGCGTGGCACTTCTCTTTTAGATATTCCACCATCAACTGTGAGTGGTATTAATGAAAATTGGAAGTGTTTAGCAACTGAGACACAAAGTGGCAGACCATGTAACATTACAGAGCAGGGTTGCCAAGTGCTGAGACACGTAGTGGATAAATTCACCAGCGCTCTGCTGACTCAACAACTGTGGAGTTCCAAAGCTGCTGTTAGAAATGTATGCTGTAAATATCAGCATCAGATATTTTCGTAATGTAATTAGATGTTACTTCGAAAATATCTGATGCTGATATTTGTGCAGGTGTCACTGCACAGTACAAGAGTGCACCACCACTGCTAAAATGTCCTGAAGGTCTTTTGCTGTGGAATGATGTTTGCATGCCTCTGTCTAAAACAAGATTTATGGAAACAAGTACTGTGGACATAAAGCTAAAATATAACTTTTTTAGCCACAATGAGCACAGGTAAATTTTATGAAAAGAAGAGCCCTCCAAATATTAAGCATGAGAATGGTTGGCCATGCTTTCGGCTTGTGTTACAGCCAGTGGCTTAGGCTTCCTGATAGAGAGCAGAATATACCTAATTTAATTATATTCTCTAAGCAAACATCATATCATATGTAAAAAAAATAAAAGATGAAAAAAAGAGGTTTCTATAGTAGGATAATAATCCAAAACACTAAAAAGCAAAAGCATTTTGTGAATAGTATGGGTGAAAATCCCCCAAACAAAAAACTAAGATTGAAAGGCTTAGGACCCTTTACCTTTTGTGTGATTTTGAAACTGTAAAAGATTGACAGAAAAAATATATTATTTTACATAATTTTACATAATTTTGCATTCCAAATTTGAACATTTCTGTTTTTTCACTTCTGTACTGTCTCCTTTCTTATGAACATGGATTATGTTATTTCTAATCCCTTTAGAAATATGTACTGAAATATATAAGAACAAACAGTACTAATGATGTTTTGACAGGTATTTAAGTAAATAAATGGTAGTCATTAACTTTTATTACTGTGTATAAGCAATCACATACGTATTTCAACTTAAAAACTTCATAATTAAAATTATGAACAGTGCTATTTAATAAAATAAGTTTGTAGGACAAAGCTTTTGGAAGTCTACAGATTTCTTTCTCTTTTGCTCCGAGCGAGTGAATGAGGGAGGGAGGGAGGGAGTGTGTGTGTGTGTGTGTGTGTGTGTGTGTGTGTGTGTGTGTGTGTGTGTGTGTGTGTGTGTGCGCGTATGTGCGTGCATGCGTCTGTGCGTGTTTTTGTGTGTACGCAGCTGATTGTAATGCTTTCCATGCCTTCCTCTGGCAGCTCGTCCATTACTTACAAGTTGTTTCATCTCTCTCCACTGGAGCTGTGTGTTCTGCTGGGTCTGATGAATGGCTCTGCCACTACAGCACAATTCATTACCAAACACCTTACTATGGGCTTGCATTTCAACACCCCTGTTTTCTGGGGTATTATTATGCATCAGGCCAGGAAATGACACACTGTACATCATGGACAAATGCTTATGGGGAGTTACTACAATTAAAAAAATTGATGTTTTTTTTTACAATTTAACTCACTTTTAAATCAAATAATACACTTAAGACTTCAAACTGAGTTTTTGTGCTTGTGAAAATGTATGTAGATTTTCAAGAAATGGAAAACTGAATCTGATGGTTTTACAACTGAATACCTACTTACATCTGCAGCTGTGTGCAGTCATCAAGGACATCGAACATGTCAAATCTGCCCTATTTGACATGTTCGAGGCTGCTGTTAGACACTTAAAATGTCAAACTTTTCAGCACCTAATTAATAATTACATAATTGTTATATAATACTGAATCACTTTTGCTTATTTGTTATAGTTCTGGGTAGCGTTTGGATAGTTATTGTGCAGTCTAGCAGCTGGGGTACTGCCTTTGTCACCCTAACAGTCCAGCCAGGTTTACTTATTAGCATAAAGGGGCCCAAAACTGTTAGATAAAATAATTACCGTGTTTACAAAAACTGCTGAAACACATTTCCTGAAACCATACCACATAACACAAAACTCTAACTTCTGATAAAATCATGAGAGACCTTCTGGTCCTAAACCCGCTTCTCTAACCTATTAGTCACAGTTTTGGAAATTATATTCAAATGTTATTTGAAAATGAATCTAATTTGTTAACCCTTTTTGTGAACAAAAGCAGGGTAATTGCATTTGGTGTAGGGCTTCCTTTTACACAGAGCTTTTGATCAGCAAAAAGTGAAAGTGTTCTAATGCACTGCAAGTTTCTCCCTCCTGCAGCAAAGCCCATGAGCCTATTGAAACTTGCTCATCCCTTTCTTTTACTTTGAAACACCCTGTTCTATGGTAATTATACAAGCTGTGTGTGCACAGTTGAACATTTGTGTCAGCAATAGGTGCACCTTCAATAGCTACTGTCTATACTAATAAATAAATGTCACAGTGTGTGAAGTCATCCATTTGATCATCAACAGAAGTCCTAGTGTGTTTTTTTGCAGTCAGACTTCTATCACACTTCCCTTTTATGGGACATTCAGTCTATTTGTGGACTGCAAAACAAGACAGAACAGGCCATTCGATTTATTGTATGTTAAATGTTAACTATACAGCTCTTTCCCCACTAGTCCACAATCCTGTTTACTTCCCAACCCTATAACACCTTCTATGTGGATTCCTCTGTGTGGATTCTCTTACACCTTCAAAGACTGTCCATGGCTTACCAGTGACCTAAAATTGAAAAAAAAAAAAAACCTTGACCACTAGCAGCCACTAAATGACTAACTAGTTTCATTCCATCACTTACTGTTAGCAACACTATACCCCCATTCACTGCTGACCAGGTTAAGTACCAACTGTGAAACTGGGCAAAGCCACCAGACCAGATGGCATAAAGCAAATAAGGTACTGAAACTTTGTGCTGAGCAGCTGTGCAAAAAAACAGTTCTTCTATAACTATAAAGGACAGTTGGAAAAGTTCTTGTGTGTCCTTTGTCCTGTTGCCAAAAATGCAACCAAATAAATGTTGCTCTTACATTCCACCCAGTGATTACACTGGTATTAATTCATCTAAGACCAATGGTCTTGACCATCTGTAGTTCGCATACCAGGATGATATTGGAGTGGATGATGCCGCCATGGAACTGTGTGGATCTGCTGGACAAAGCATATACCAGCATGTGTGGATGAATTCATGATGCCATGGCCAATGGATTAAATGACTGGTTGTCTCAGACATGGCTTTGGAGTCATGTGAAAAAGTTAGGAATCTTTTTTAACATAAAAACATATTAACAACAATAACTTCAAATATGTCAACTGAGAAAATATAACGTACAAAATAGAACTGAACAGATAACCCCTAAAAATAATTTGTCAAAAATAAAGTCAAAAATAAGTCAATAGAAAGGAAAGTTTCTTGTGAGGAAAACATTAGGACATCCCCATATATATAACTTGCAGTACATCAGCTGCAAATGATTAGAACATGGTCAGAGAGGATCTGCTTCTGGTTTGAACCAGACAAGCTTTACAATCTAAATACATTGGAATATCATCCATTAAAATAAATATGATATATCAGTGTAAAGTATGAAATATTAGTGTAAAGAGGTTGTGTTACAAAGTACAACAGCCAATTTCCATAAAATGTATAATAGTTCTTGATGAATCATTGCATAAAAAATTACTCATAAAAAAATAAAAAATTTACTTTTGTTCATTTATACTGGAGGATATACTGGAGGATATGGATTTTTTGTGAGACTGTTATAATTGTTACATTATACATTATGTAAACATATAAACACTAATGTAAGCATTACTTTTAAAGACTAAAAACAATTGACTGAATATGGAGAAATATGTACCCGACTGTTTTCCACATTCTCTGACCACATTCTTGTTACTATGGAAATATGAGAAGATGACCAAAAGCATGTTTACACACATTTTCCTTTCAATTGCAAGTTCAAATGGTCCTTGTGTTTAAAGCTACAGCACACAGTTCAATCGGATTCTGTTCAGTCCCACTGCTGTTCATTCAGCATTGATGTTTTTTCTGCTCTTTTTCCTCAAACACCTTTGTATCCAACTCAATTCTGTCCAGAAGCCGTGATAGCAGCAGGGAGAGTCAGAGCAAGCAGACGTCGTTTAGACAGGATTTCTAAGTGTGCTTAGTCTGGCATTTTGCTATTAAACACACTGCATTATGGCTTAATATGTGCACATAATTGGATCCTCGAGGAGGCACTTGAATTGTTATGCTTAGAGTGAGCTGCCAGGCCACAGCTGCATCGGGGGTGGGGGGGGAGAGAGAGAGAGAGAGAGAGAGAGAGAGAGAGAGAGAGAGAGAGAGAGAGAATGATAAAGGGTGGTAAATTCGTCAATATGACTGCACAGTCATAATACTAGTGTTGAACTAACTCTAGTGACTCTAGTAACTGTTTATCTGTGTTCAAACAGTACTGAATTAGTGCTACAGTTGCAATTGAGATTATTCAACTGCCACAGCACATGAAAAAAAACGAGAGAACAAGTGCTTTCTCCTGATTCAACATAAAATGACCCTTTTTAATGATGACTGCAGTTTCAGAATTATTTACTCCTTTAGCATCTTCTGTACTTAATTATACCATCCTTTTGCTGTTATGACCTGCTGCAAATGTGATACATAGTCAGAGACCAGCTTCCAGTAGTGTTTCTAATGAATCTTAGCCCTTTCCTCATGGTGAAATGCCCCTAGTTCACTACTGTTCTTGGGTTTATGTGCTGCAACCACTTTCTTTAAATCCCACCAAAGATTTTCTTTGGGCTTCAAATCAGGCGATTGTGACAACCACTCCAGAATCTTCCAGGACGTCTTCAGAAACCAATCTTTGAGGTCAATCTCAGAATGATGAACTCAACTATTAAGCCCTTTTAAAGCCAAAAGTGTTATTACAAATTTCTATGACCTTAGAAAAGCCCCACCAGTTTGTACAGAAGTCCCTGTAGTTACTGAGTAATACACGCTAGTGTGCTAAAGGTGTTAAAGAGTAACTTTTAATGTAGAACGCATTGAAGAGAAAAAAAGGGTCAGTGGCAGACAATTGTTGTGACTGTGTCAAAATAAAAGTCACTAATCCAAACATAGCAGAAACAAAAAAAACTTTTCAAACTTAAAGTACTAAGTTGTCATTGTTTTCGCTGATCTAAAAAATAATGGGAAAATGTCTTTAGTTTTGTTTTTTGTTTTGCTGCTATTTTGCTCATCCCTGGTTTTAAATTTTGTTAAGAAAAAGATAGTGGAATTATTTATCTTTTACATTAGTGGGAAAGTAGTAAATTTTTTGAATAAGGTATTTATCTTTATTGTCTTCATTGATAGTTAGTAAACACATGACATTGTATAATGACTTCAACTAATTTAAAACTAAATAAATTAAAACTAATAAATCAGAAATAAATTGGTAATTGATTAGTTCAAAATCTGTATAATTAAAAAAGCAATGGCACTTGCAACTGATAGGTTCAATATCAAAATAGTCATTTGCAGAACAGTAAGAATAGTCATTCTTAGCAAACTAAAATCAGGAATAGTCATATAGCTTTTTGATAGCAACCAAAATGCTAACTACTAAGTGCTAATTACAGCAGCCCACCAACTCATTACTTTTTACTGCCTGTAAAAGTGAAAGCAACTAGACAATACAGTATAACACAGTTCACACATGCCGTAAAAACAGCTGATGAGAGACACTCTTAATTTGTAAACAGCACACTATGAACTAACCCTAAGGAAAAAAGAAAATAGACAAGCTTGACTTTTATTCTGATTCAAGCTGGTCACAATACAATACACAATACATATAACATATGGGGGTACACTACTGGTGTAATATAATTTGCATGTAATGTAACGTAATGTGAAGCAGTGGAGAGACCTAGGGGTGGAGTTACATGTATGCAGAGGTTGAGGGAAATTCTGGGTCAGATCTAAGCAGGGATTCGTGTTTGTTTTGTGAGTTGCACCACTACGATGGTTCTATAAATGTTTAATAAAATATGTAATACATATATGCATCACACAACATGTATATTTGTTTTATGAGTCTTTTCCTAAAACTAAAAATGCTACAGTAATTACTGTTGCTTAATTCTGTGTTCATTGAGGTCACTCATATTGTGTTGACTATAAAAATGCAATGTAGCGCTAGTAAAAATCAGTTTCATTGTGGAGTTGTGCTTATTTGGCTATAATGCTTGGACTGTGTCAGCGTGTTTAGTTTTAATCCTGCTGTTGTCGTGATTGTTATTGTGAGTGTGTATGATGCAATTTCTGTTCTAGGGGCTGTACTACACTTCTGCACCACAGTTCTGCCTTCAAGTCCCAGGTGAAACTACACACACACAGTCAGCATCTGAGACACTAAGCTGGGCACTCTTGTCAAAATGTGTGGCACATCATAAATCAAGTTTCCTGCAGATGCCCCAGAGAAATGATCCTTAAGTATCAGAAGACAGATGGAGTAGCAGTTCTCTTTGGTACCTGCCTCTCCCTGTAGCTTTCAGTGACTGCACCAGCACAATACCCAGCCTTTATGAAACAAACATCTAGTCTGAAACTAGATATGGCATAATATTGTTTTTTATTTTCTGATACTGAAATACTTATCGGGTAAAATGACCACCTGAAAGTGTTTCAATTAACACTCAACAAAAAAAATCAACAAAAAAACCTAGAACAGGACGCTAGCCTACCACCATCTGCTGGCTGTTCTTATGTTAACGTGAGTCTATGGGGAAGGTGTTATCACATGAACTACTGTAGCCTAAGAGGACATAAAAGTTTTAAAAAGTTTAAAATGATATGACCCACAATTTATTAGATCTAATATTTTCTTCAAACTAAACAGCTATATGTCCTATTTAGAGTACACAGCATGCTTATAATTAGGGCTGCATAAAATACTAGTATAAAATACTAGTATTGGAATTCTTTCGCTCCATAGTGTCATTTAAGTACACCTGTCAATTAAAAAAAAAAAAAAGTTGTTGAACTAATAATATGGTATGGTTGAACTACTAATATAGTATTAGTAAACAATTAGGGCTCAGGGAGCAGGGAGCGTCCAGCGCCTCATTTTCCAAAAAATAGAGCATATTACAGCTGTGCCTTCATATCAACTGTGCTTCATCAGTCACTAACAAGGATGACTAGGAGGCAACACAGGCCCTGAATATTAAACAGTGCCGTTTTAATTAGCCTGACTTTTTTCAATTATGGAACTCAATCACTCATCTGTAAAAGGGAAAAAAGTGTCATGGTAATTTGCACCCGTGTTCCTTTTATGAGAAGTACAAAGAAGAGGAGCTTGTCTCTTTTCTCCAGCGAGCGTTCTCTAGTGAAGTGTGGTGCTGTATTACAGGGTATTACACATCCTATCCCGTCTTTAGTTTTATTTCTGAGGGCAGGATAATAATAGGATCTAATTACTTTAATAGTTTGTTTTCATGCGTTTGCAAAAATTGATTCAGCATCTGAACTTTGAAGTCAATTTAACACAAAAATCTGAGATTGAGGCTGCTGAACATGTTTACATGTGGAGTGAGAGTGACACCTAGAGGAATAGATCTTACAGTACCCTTTAAAATGTTAGAAGCCAAATGAATCGTATAACCTGTTTGTAAGACTATGCTAATTACTGGGAAGGCCCAAATACTTCACTTCTTCATGGCGTGATCTCCTCAGTGAAATTCAGGTTCATGTTGATGTGATTGCATCATGTTTCTGTTATTTTTTTAAACAGCACGTTCAAACTGTGAATCTTCTGTTCTACCACATCCCAATAATGTTTTTATGAACTCAGATCCATTGACTGGGGAGGCTGCTGAAGAACATTAACTCATTGTCATTTTCATGAGGTCATATGATGACTTTGATTGCTTTTATGACATGGTGCATTGCAATGCTACACAATTACTGGAAGCTACAGGCTCTTTGTAAGAAGCACTAAAAGTACACATGGGCCATTAGACAAAACTTTTTCTTCACAATCAAATACAATTGCACTTATTTGTTGTCTACTGTATTTTGCAATTTTATGTGATGTCATGTTTGATCACATTTGGTCACAAAGGGTGTCTAACCAGAACACAGGACCTTATTATGTCTAAGCAGAAAGCAATGTAATATAAATGACAACAAAGATCAAATTGGTCTGTTTTTCATATACAGTGCTGTGAAAAGTATTAGCCCCTGATTTGCCACTAAATCTATGCATCTATGTCACATTAAATTGATGCATATTTTAAACAAAAGAACATGGAGAAACTCAAAACGGTGTTAAACAACATTTCTTTTAAGGAAAAATGTTTTGCAACACCTATATCACCCATATATATTAAAAAAAGTATAAAATTGCTAGTGCCATCTTTAGGTGTAACTGCAACCAAACACGTCCTAAGACAGGAGATGTTGCATATTGCTGCAGATTGCATTATGTTTTGAAGAATTGCTTTAATTTAGACATATTGGGGTGCTTTTAAGTATGAACTGCTTGTTTAAGTTTGGATGAAATATATGTATTCATAGTATAATAACCCAATATCAGCAGGTATAAGATACCTGGATTATGGTTTTAGATTTTGGTCTTTAGGCACTATCTGCTGGTTCAAAGAGAAAGTCAGCCAACACAGTAGACTCAATTAAGCTTGAAATTATGAGCAAAAAAATGTTCATAAGCTTGATCTTGACTGTGTCAATTAGTGTCAAATTTCTATTATTTTATGTAATATTATATATTCCCCATATTTACATTATACATTTTTAAGGACACATTACACATTAGTTAATTCTAAGGTGGCCATTCACATCTTGTTTTTCTTGTGTAAACAGGACACTTACAGGCGAAGAACCAGATTATGCAAATGATATGAGACCAAATGTTTTTGATATTTATTTGAAAAAAATACTCCTCTTCAAATAAACACGTTTCTTTTATATATATATAGTTTTTTTACATATGTAATAAAAATGATATATGAAAATATTCATTATTTTCCAAATGTTTCATCTGAAAGGGCCAGCAGATGTCATCAGTGTACAAAAAGTGCACATTAAGAAGATCAGATTTTTCACAATACTTGCATAATCCGTAGTATTTGTAATGTAAATCAAGTAATTCAGAGTAATTTGGTGTCAAATGCTTTGTTCTGGAGTACACCGCAGGCCAGATCAGTGGAGGTGACATTAACCAGACCTTCAAATCACTTAAGTGTCTGCAAAATATGTGCTACCCCACAGAAAGATATAAAGTGGTTATTAAAATATCATCTGAGACACTGTTTTGTGACATAAGCTCTTGGTCTAAAACGTCATTTCATGATACATTCATTACAGAGAGATACATTCAGCCATTATAAGGAAAATATAATGCCCATACTTAATATTATATTATCAACATTACATAAGGACACTCGTCTAGATCATCGGACGGTAAATAGAATTGCATTATTTGAGTAGGGGGTACTGTTACACTTGGATCCCATCACCACCTGGAAAGGTTTCAAAGTTGGTAGCTAAGTATTTCTACAGTACAGTTTTACATCAAACCACTGTAACTGACTATGTTCACCAACCATTGATCTGACTACGAAGTTGGACTTCTCTAACCAGAGGACAGTTTAACGGTAACCACGGAAAAGCTTCTGGTGATGCTGTAGCTAGCTATGTCTACCAGCTAATATGAAGCCTGTGAGTGTTATTTTTGTAAGAGCATGAATTTCCCCAGGTTTATTTACAGAACTACAGTTTCATCCTACAATATCACTCGAGCTGCGGCCCTTTAATAAGAAGAGCAAGCTAGCCAACTAGCTAGCTATAGCTAAATCTCAGCTGATGCAGCCAGGCTCAGCTCATGTCTTTTAGTGGCCAAGATGGCGTTGCCATCACTGGCTCCCCTCTCCTTAGCTCTGGGTGGGGCTTGCCAACAGTTGGGCATTTCCTCCCGTGTCGGGTTTCTTCAGCGCACTCCCATTTAAATCGGCCGGGGGGAAAGCTGTCAGCTTTATGAGAATCGCACGTCGCCGTCTCTTCTCCTAAAGCATCTCCTGCTCGTCTGTGTTTGAAAAGAATTTGTAAATAGACGGGTTAGCCGTGAGGCCTGTTGTTTTTCAGTGTACGAAGGCTATTCGTTTGGTGGATTCGCTGCCTGCATGTCTGGATTCCTCCGCAGCCTTAGACCATGACTGTTGTCATTGCATATGAATAGCACTTGCCGTCGTTACTATGCGGTACTTAGCTTCGGCGGCATCGTAGTCTGAGCCTTAAATTCGGCTAAATGCATTTAGTCTCGAGCTCGGCCTACAAACGCGCTAGCCTCGTGAATGAAGAATGCCAGCGTAGTGGTGTATTGCATGTGAAATAAGCTCTCACATCGCTGTCCTGTTAATTCACTTAGTGCACCCGTTTGAAAACACGACATCACTGTCTGTGTGTGTGTGTGTGTGTGTGTGTGTAGTTGGGCAGTAGGTTATAAGGTTGTCGTCTCTCGAATTGCAACATGTTCAGCTGGCTGGGTACCGACGACCGGAGGAAACGGGATCCTGAGGTGTTTCAGACCGTCAGCGACGGCCTGAAGAAGCTGTACAAAACCAAGCTGCTGCCTCTGGAAGAGCACTACAAATTCCACGAGTTTCACTCGCCAGCCTTGGAAGATGCCGACTTCGACAATAAACCCATGGTTCTCTTGGTGGGCCAGTACTCCACTGGAAAAACCAGCTTCATACGGTAATCTTGCTACCTTTCTGCTTGTGTTTTCCAGTGTATTGTATTACCCCTAGTGTCCCAGGGTGCTGAGTTTATGCTCTTGTGCTGAGGGAATTTTTACATAACATAAGAACATATTTACTTACTAAACCCAACACTTCAATGAATGGAGGATAGTGACTTAAACATGGTACGCTACTTTTATTTGTATTCATAATTTTGGTCAGTTCTCAGCATACCCAACCACACCCACTCAGAAGCAAAAGGCTAATAAGCAGCATTGTCTGTAATAAGCATCAGGAAACATGACATGTTACAGTAGTTCGATTACATGATTAAAACTGTTTATCTCAGCAGTAAGTGTGTTTTTGCCTAGAATTAGTATAAAACATTAGAAGTACTAACAAACACGAATACAAAAGAAAGAAAGAACACAGTTGTAAGAGCACAAGTTTTGGTTGTTGAGTTATCTGTGATCTTCAGCCACTGTATGGATTTGTTCAGTTCCACCAGCAGCTCACAGGATATCCAGATTTATTGCACAGTTCTGTAGCTACATGGTATGAGACTGTGTCATGTCTGGTACTACACATCCAGTGCTCTTCATTGAGATACAGGGCTAAGGCCCTATAGGCAGTTTGATATTACACTAAATTAGTAAAGACATGATGGACAAAATGTTTCTTTTTTTATATTAGCTAGAAGAGCAATGTGAGAACAGATCACCTCCCCATCATACTGCATTAACAGGGTTTTGTGTTCCAGTGACGGTTCACACACCATGATTTAGACTCCACAGGTCACCCCTAATGTGGGTAAAGTGGAGAAAAGCCAGACTGTTTCTAGGCTACAAGAGAAACACCCCATGACTGTGGCATCACTGTGGTAATGTACCACTAATACAGTCCAGAATGTATAGTTGTAAAAGAAGAAAGGACAGTAACCAGTCCATAAACAAAGATGTTTGTGACTAAAGCCGGTTTCACTCAACAAACAATGCTCCATGTGCCCATCTGTATGTTGAATAGTTTTGCTGCTCTTAGCATTAATGTGTCCGGCATTTGAGTTGGTTAGTGTAACTTGAATCAAAAATATTTAGTATCATGCATGTATGTGCTGGCTGAAACAGCAACAGAATGTGAATCTTTAGCGTTCCCGTCTTAAGAGAGTGTTCTTGATTTTACTTAGCTTTTTAAAGTGATTCTTAATTGGCCCATACTAAACACTTTTTATGTACTGTTTTTTTCTCCTGAGGTCCACTCACGATATTTGTGCATTTGACAGTCCAAAAAAACAGTCAATTAATTTTTGCATGACCATTTTGCAGCCTCTTTTTATCTTTTATGGTGACTTTCGGTGGACAACAGCAAACTGGATGTTCCATGTTGTTTATTGGAACAGTGACAGAATATTTTGACAGTGCTAAAAGCAGTGTACTGCTGTGAATCCGTACAATTGTGATTAGCAGAAAAGCGTCTCAGGATGCACAATACGACATGCATTATTCATAGAGCACATTAAGGCCTCTGTGGTCACAACCTTGTTCCTGCTGGTTGATCAAAGACTTATGAAAGAAAAAGGCTTATCACTCCTTTCTTGCCAATAGAAACAAATGTCAGTTCAAGGACACTCTCAGAGTATACAGTGTCAGCTGTAGCTGTAGTGCAGAATATTTAGATTGCACTTACTAATATCAAAACATTTGTGGAATGTCAAATCCACAGTGCAATCCAATGTTATGTTACAGACATTTTCCATACATGTAGACATTTCACTTACTTAGCAGACACAAATTAAACTGTAATTACATTTGCACTTGCTTACTGTAATTATGAAGGCGGTCACATGCCCCTCGCACCTCCTTCTTAATTGCTCAGTGAAGAGTAAACAGTGTTGCATTCTTTTTCACGCACGTCATACTTTACATTGCTTTACGTTTATATAACTGTTTCTTTTGTACAATTATTTTAATCTGTGGTTGGTTCAATATGTGTACAATAAAAAAAAACATCACACTTAACTCTAGGCTGCACAAACACAACATCACCAGTTGACTAACCGCATACACGCATACTCTGAACATCGTCTGTAAAGGTTAGAATGCAGCTTTTCAGTCTGGCAATAATGCTGGTGTTTAGACATATGAAAACAAGAAACTTTAGTACATGAGATCTTCCCTCTGCTACAGCGTGAAATGGACAAGCTTGTCAACATGAAGGGTATCAGTGTGCTGGTTTTACCATGTTCTGGTTTTCCATATTTTTGGTTTTCCATATTCTTTTTCTCTCCTTTTTTGATGTATTGTGTTTTTCAGCTAACTTAAAGTAAAGATCTAGGTGCAGCAGGCATGATCTGACTTGACCTGACCTCTAGCTTTTGTGTCATTTTCAAGAGGTAGCTGTAGTGGGAGGCAGGAAAGGTTAAAAAAAATAAATAAATAAAATAAAAAGCGATGGCTGGAACGTGGCTGTGTGGTTTTGGATGTGGTTATTAGGTTATAGTTTTGATGGTGTTAAATATCACAACATTTTTAGAAGCGTGCACAGGAATATGTTTGAAAAGCACTAATTCTTATTTTAAAAGGGAAGTGTGTAGTTTTCTTGTGTCAAATGATTAGCAGAGACTTAATAAGTCAAAAGAGATAATAATGTGTCGGAGCAAACGAGTACAGTTGTTGGAGGCTGAACGTTTCTCATATAAAGCTAAATGTCTTTGTAATGTATAAAACTGATCAAATTAATTATAGTATTTCTCCCTCTTCAGATATCTCTTGGAGCAGGACTTCCCTGGCATGAGGATTGGCCCAGAGCCCACCACAGACTCCTTTATAGCTGTGATGCACGGAGACATAGAAGGACTGATACCAGGAAACGCTCTGGTGGTAGATCCTAAGAAGCCTTTTCGCAAGCTTAATGCATTTGGCAATGCTTTCCTTAACAGGTCAGTGTGCTTACAAATGATCATTACAGTATAAAAAATCTTCCACTTTGGTTGAACTCTCAGCTTGCAAATGCACTTTTTAGTAACTAAAAGTTATTGTAGTTTTTTTTACAGTTTCGAGAGATTCTAGGGTTGTCTTGCATATACAAATGCTTTAAGATCTATACAACACTTTTCTCAGCTCAGCAAATTGATAAAAGCTAAAAGCTGAACATGACTATACATATACATATGATGCATATTTGCATAGAAAAAAAATAAATATGTGGGGTTCTTTTTCACACAGGACGAAGTACATTATGCACACCTTAGCCCAGTTTCCAGAACAAAGTATTAATAGTAGTAAAACCCATGGGCCCATATATTTACTATTATGACTACATAACTTGCAATTAATCTCATAAGTATTGTTCTTGCATATTATATTCATAGTATTTACTGGTAAAGAGACTAAGATTACTTATAAGTAAAAAATCATTAGTAAATTATTTAATATCAAACTGTTACATAAATACATGTTATTTTTACAATTTTATTGGGCAATTCAGGGTGAGACCAGTTCTACCATTTTGCTCTTAATGATTTGTTCTAACACGATTGTGAGAAACACCTGACCAGTAACCTTGAACCTTAGTGGCTGGTCTGTGTTTCTCCTATTGTATGTGCTGTAATGGCACACAGCTGACTCTGACTCAATCTCTAACTAGTCAACCCAAGCTCTACATTCCCCCTCTGATTACATTTCCTTGGCTGGTCTATTGGAGGTATCCTCCTGGCCATGAGCAAGTCTGGATACATCACATGATCTCATATACAAGCTGCGGCCAATGCTACACTGTTAACCATGCCAGTATATTGGGTAATGAAGAGGATCTCATTCATACAGTATGAAATAAGAACAGAAGCTGTTCGAAGACTCTACTGTAAGACCAAGATCATCTTAACAAGTTCAGAGCACTGCAGTTGCAATTAAAATGATTCAACCCAAGGTACATGTTTTAGCTGTTTGCAATAAACCAAACAAACAAGAACAATTTATATAACTCAACACAACTAACAGAACAAGTGTTAGAATAGAAAAGAACAACTGGCTATGCATCATGCTTGCATCAGTTCATAACAGTAATGGTGTGTTCTACTAAGCGCTAAAGACGATTGTCACTAAGGGATTGAATAATTGTCAGACTACAGTGTCATTGTGTGTTAAATGTGGAGAAAGCACTTGTTCAGCAGTTGTGTTGAGCTGTTTAAATAGTTTTTGTTTGATTGGTTTATTGCAAACAGCTTAAAGTTTGTACATTTTGCAATAAACCCAAATTGCAGTGAATAATCTCAATTGCAACTGTATATTATTTAATTATTTCTGCTGCTATTTTTAGGTTAGCGCTGAAGCCATGTAAAGAACATCCATAAAGTTGTGACTGATAATTATTTTTGCAGGTGGTATCTCAACAGTACTTAGGTTCCAGTCTATTGAAAGAGCTAAGATTTTGGCATTGTTCATTGTTTGTTGCGCAGAACAAGCAGTTTATCAGACTTTGGCTATCAGTGTGCATCTCCACAGATGTGTGATCCACCACGGTTATGATGAACTTTTGACCTTTGTTCAACAAACCTGTGATTGCAAGCTATTGTACTATATTAGGCATTTCTATTTGCATAATGTGCTTTTAAGTGAATGACTTTGATAGTTTGTGTGTGTATGATGTGAAATGTTTGGGTAATTTAGACGACTGCCCTGGTTTTCAGATGTATTTATAGACATGCGTGTCATTTCTGACTCTACAAATAGAAACAGCTCTGCCTATTGCTCTGCTGTCTGCTGGTTATACTTTTGTTGTCTCTCCCTAAGAAACATGAAAACACATGAAGATAACAAAAGTATGAACAGTGTAAAATGCACACTCTTTAACATGTTCTTTAAGGATTTAATAAGGAAAGGCAATTTATTTATTTAAAACCATATGAATGGTCAAATGGTTAGTAAAATGGTATATAAGGTGATATAAGTCAGTTCTTATGGCTTTTATAAAACCTTTTAAAAACATGATCACAGTATAGCACTAAAAAACGTTCCACTGATATTAGTCAAGAAAAACATTTTCCATACTGTATTGAACACTGTTTCTTTCTTAGAGTGTAGGATTGAATACAGGGCTATTAACTTGAGGAATTAGAGTTCAGACCTGGTGGGTTGCTCATCAGTTTGGTTCTTTCAGATCAGTTAAGTGAGAGGTTTCTTGTTCAGAAGGATATCATATGCATAAAGCATAAACCTAGCTGGAACCCTTAATGCTTGGAGCATACATGAATGGCCTTAGGGTAAACTCTGTCTGTTGCAACATAAATCACTTAACCTGAATGACAGTATGCTTGTGAGGTAATATGGCAGTTATTATTGTTATGGGAAATATGTGTTAACTATTCATTCAGGAGGCCAGATGTATTTTCTGAAAGTAAAGTTACATGCAGCAGTAGAGCCTATAAAATATAGTCAGTAGAGCCTAATTTATGTAATAGCCAAAAGAAAGGAGATGGAATTGGTGTCAAATATGAAACTGTATTAAACACACATCTCACTGCCTGTGTGCTGTCTGTGACATTGTCCTGTGGCGCGTCCTGTTAGCTATGTCAATGTTAATTAAGATAATAAGTTTGTCTAGCCAATATCTAGTTCTGACAGTGTAAACCACTCAACAACACACTCGTTTTTTGCTAGCTCTGGAAATGTGACTCATACTGTCATAAAAAATGTTCTGCTGTCTTGTCTTTGCTAGAGTTGAAATATGGTTTGACGTCCAACTTTATGTTTATAGTCAGCAGTATATGCATATTTACTACTACTTTACCACTCTAATCCATTAAATTGTATGTAATGTGTATTTTCCTCCCACAGATTTGTGTGTGCCCAGCTGCCCAACCCTGTTCTGGAGAGCATCAGTGTAATTGACACTCCAGGAATCCTGTCTGGAGAGAAACAGCGGATTAGCAGAGGTAATACTCAACCATGCACATACATTGAACAGTAAACCAATAGAATGTCAGTGTGTATTAGAAATACACTTTTAATGCATTATTGTGTTATCGGCCTATACTGTAGTACTGAAGTAATACCACAGTCAGCAATTTTTTTTATTAAGTGTACCTCTTAGGTGAGTGTTCCTGTTGATGTTTATGTAATTAAACAAAAACTTAAATTGATAAAAATCTTTAATTGTCTTTTTATTGGTTATTTTATCTGATTATTCACCAGTGTATATGTAATATATTGCAAAGTGTATTGCAATATGTAGAATTGTATTTACAAAACTGGTCTTTTGTCTATATTTTATAGCCCTAATTATTGTAGAGTCACCATATTGTTATACTGTATTGACTTATCACACAATATGGGGACAAACGGACAGGACCTTAGTAATTTTTGCAAACAAAAAACACAGTTTGCACTTCCTCACCCAGAAACCCACTAGATCTGTGTTTCTCAACCCTGGTCCTGGAGGCACCCTGCTCCGCACATTTTAGTGGATTTCCTAATTTAACACATTCCCTGCAATTCTGAAAGGGCTTGTTAATAGGTTTATTAGTTGAATCAAGTTTGTTGGGAGTAGGGAAAGCACTGAAATGTGCAGAGCAGGGTGCCTCCAGGACCAGGGTTGAGAAACACCCGCACTAGATTATGTTTGTTTAGCACATGGTTACTTCATCCCTCATTCAGCAAAGTCCATTAGAATAGGGGCAGCCTGTAGTAATCACTTTGGCTCCCTGGCATCAGCACTTTCTTTTTGGCCTTGCTGCACAAGCTGAAACGAAGCAGGCCAGGGATTAGATCCACTGACACTTTAAATCTGACTATGGGCATGAGTTAAACTTTCAAAATGTTACTTGCGTGGTTGCTTATGTTGGCACAAAAAAGTGGAAAATGTGCCTTATTTTAGCTTATCTGCTTTTCAAACCCATACCCCAGTGTTATCTAACTGTTGGCACAGAAAGGGATATCTTGGCTCATGCCTACATAGTCTTCTATGTGTGACAAGAGTAACATAAACAAAAGTCAAATACCTCAGGGGTCCATGAGACAGAGCATGTGCTTTTAAGCTAAGACATTCCTATTTGATAGTAAAAGCAGGCCTCATTTGCCATTTCAGCACATGAACAAGCTGAAAAGGTTTTGCATTAGAAGCTCATGCTGTCATTCCTGTTTTGTCGTTCCTATGACAGAATGACAGATTGACGTATTCAAACACCAAGGTTCAGGAAGAGTTGTGTCTTTTTGTATCTACATGTAGGACTCTTAACCCCCTACTGCTCACAGTTGCTGTCAGCAATTGCAAAAATGTACTGTTTTTTTTTTTTTTAATAATTGAAATGAGGGAAGTCCTGGATAAATTTTAAAACTTTCAGTTGAGCTGTTAATGGATTTGTGGTATTGTATTTAGTACTGTGTATTTAGTTTTATAAATTGGCAAGTAAACTAAACAGCTAAGGAACAGTTATAGCCCAGTTAATAACTAGGGATGTGCTGATCCCATCCTTTTGTGTAGTCCATTTTTAATTTTGTCCATATTTCATGTAGTCCAGTTTTTGTTTTGTTTCAATATGTTAAATAAAAAAATTAATGCTAGTTTACATTTACATTTACATTTACGACATTTAGCAGACGCTCTTATCCAGAGCGACTTACAAAGTGCTTTGCTATTTACCCAAGAAAAGCCTTAGCTAGTTAGAATAGGCTAATAATTCAAAAGATACCTCTAAGCTTAGACATTGCTAAACACAATACAATAAGGCGACCATAGAACTATTCGTCCAAGTACTCTCTGAAGAGGTGGGTCTTCAGTCTGCGTTTGAAGACAGCGAGCGACTCGGCCGTTCGGACACCCAGGGGCAGCTCGTTCCACCACTTTGGTGCCAGGACAGAAAAAAGCCTGGACGCTTGTCTTCCGCGGATTTTGAGGGATGGCGGGTCGAGCCGAGCCGTACTTGAAGCTCGAAGGGCTCTTGGTGCGGATCGGCTTTTGACCATTGCCATCAGATACGGAGGGGCTGGTCCGTTCTTGGCTTTGTAGGCCAGCGTCAGGGTTTTAAATCTGATGCGGGCAGCTACAGGAAGCCAGTGGAGAGAACGCAGCAGTGGAGTGACATGGCTAAATTTTAGTTGTGCATTAAACTGTGCAGAAATGTGTTCTCCGTAGGGGATATGCACTAATTTTACTTTACATACCACTTTACCCAAAACAAGTAAATCTTGGGCTAGTTCCTGTTGTAAGATCATGTAAACATGCAAACCTCTACTATTCACTGCTGTTGTCGTGTTTGCAGTTTTGATACATGAAAAGGGCCTGTTGTTGGCTTACCCTTTTTTCTTGTTCTTTCTTCCCGTATATGGTCTTGATGTCCCTCATTTACAGCATAGTGTGAGGGTTGTATTTAGCAGCACCAAATGAGACTTCACTGTCCACACGGTGAAGATCCACTCATGCCTCTCTGTACTGTGAAATGTTTTAACTTGTCACATGAGAAGTACAGCAAAAACTTCCCCTCGAGCCAAATGGACTTTTGTAAAACATCCACCTGCCTCCTTTGTTGCTGTCATGTTTTGGGTTGGATTGCAAGCTTTAGGCATTCCTTCTTGCTTGAGAGCCATGATTTTGCAGAATCCGACATGTATTGGCAAACCTTTGCCAGCTAATGAAGTAATCTGTTGTGCAGATGCAGGTGTGTTTATGAGGAAGAGAGGGTGAGAGAGAGAGTCCCCCTCCCCTCCCCCGTTTTTAGTTTGAGTGTAATTAGATGTTTGCACTATCCCACTAAGCATTTCTGTGCCAGATTACAGTTTTGTATTGACTCACTTAAGCATTATTTTTCCCTTAATGTTGTGTAGTCTTATCTTACCTGGGGGAAAGACGTGAGAGCATGGTACATTCTGATGTAACAGTATTTTCCCAATTAGTTCTTAAGTTCTCAACACTGACTAAAGAATTTCTTTTATAACTTATAACGTGTTTTGGCCCATGGGCCGTCATCAGAGGTGAAGAGAATAGTGATTGTATTGTTGTTCAAAGATAAACTTTTTAACAAGAGACCAGAAAAAAAAGCTAGGCACACTATGAGTGAAACAGCACTTACTCATATTTCACATTTCCTAATTCCGGCTATGTAACTGTGCCCCTTGGGGACATGCATGTACAATTAAAGTAAGGTCCACTGTTTTTCATCTTCCTGCCTAGATGTTCATTCTGTACTACATGGCACACTCCTACTTTACAAAAAAGGAAGTTGGCATAATGTGAGATGTAATGCTCCGACAAACCGGGATGTCGGAAATATTAAAGAGTGCTCAGCAAATAAGCTGGCTTTTGAATTATTAATAACGTTGTAAGTACATTTCAGTGTACATACGTTTCAGTGCAGTTGTTTCCAGCATCCTTTCATCTTCGGGTGTTGTGAATAATGGCTCAGGAAATATAGACACATTGATGGTGGTTAGTAATACTTGGAGGGACAGTAGAATCAAAACAGAGCCACTGTTACAGGCTCCACACTGACTTAGTTACTATGATAATATAGAAAGATGGCCTGTTCTTATCTGCTTCTGAATGGCCGGAGTAAGGTTATTCTGGCAGTGAGTGAACTTCCGAGACAGCTTTTTCCGTTATCAACCCCAGAACCTCCAGAACAGAATTCTTTTTTTAATCAGCTCAGTGGATGTTCTTTTACAGGTGAATACCTCAAGCTTCTGTGTTCAACATTTTGACCCCTTAAAACACAAGTGCAAATTAAACACAACCAAAATAATATGTAAATGTCATGTAAATCGCTATAAACTTGAAATGCATGTGAATGAATGTCCGTATTCTACTAATAAACCCACTCACTAATGAATAGCAACACTTGAAATAATAATGTGAACCTGCTTGTCTCTAAATAAAATGGTCAGCTTCATTATAAATGCAGTAGGTGCTAAATGTCACCCAAACTTCCAAAGTTAAATAAAGTTGGACTGAATTCAGATTTAGGACAGTTATGCATTAAATTTTAAAAGTTAGGTGTTGACAAAATAGGTTATAGGAGCTACCCAACAACAGGTTGACCAGTGTTAGTTAG